>NC_139229.1:190176152-190776152 GCF_977018435.1 Lepisma saccharinum | reverse complement strand
CAACATTTTAATTTAAATAAATCAATTGAATCATATTAAACCTCCGAGCCACATTCCACCCTTTAGTAGCTCAAAGCACCACAATGGGTCCTTTCGTACATCTGACCACTGCCAGTACGTTAGAAGTCAAAGAGATTTTCAGATGCCTCGAGCTCTAACACTCGCAATCCAGAAAAAAGAGGAGGAAGTAATGTTTTATCTATTATCAGGCATCCAAGGAAAAGTCACGTTCTACTCTGCTCTATCTGAAGTAGAGGATGGAATAAAGAGGAAAAATCCTCAACCGGACACTTCAAGATGTTCTCGGAGAAGTCTCCTTGAATAATCATTCTGCTAGATCTCTGACCCAGTCAGCTGCATTTCCCCCCTACGATTTCTAGTTCTGCGACTGCTTTCTAGTTTCTTTGTCTGCTTTGTCTTCAAAAGAAATTCTACGAAGAAGAATGACGTGAGAGCACAGGAGGAAAAAAATATTTTTCCAATTAGAATGAGTGTTCTCAAGAACCATTACTTCCTTTTTGGAAAGGTAAATTGGTCCCCATGAGATTTTTAACGACTCGAAATCACACTGAAGAATCATTAAAGGAAAATGGATTTAATCATACCTGATTGAAGTTAACGTCCACTTTATGGACAAATTAGATCGTTGGTACTGGACCTACAGACCACTACGTGCCCCCAGCGTTTCGCTGTTCCATATCTCAGGATGTCCCTTAGTTTTTATTATAAGACTCCCTGTACACTGTTTCACTTGTAGAACTCGAAAATAACAGCATTAAGACAGACGAGTTATATATTCACTCAACGTTTCAAAAAGATTGATTCACATATTCTGTAATTCAGTAGCGCCTGATATGTTTCTCTTCACGTGGTGTTATTCAGTAACTTTTCCTGTGACTTTTAAATGCAGTCCAAGATTTTCGAATCAGGACCTGGACCACCATTTACCATTCGGTAGAAGGAGGAAACTTCCTTTTCGATTTGTACTTCGGCTAGAGTGAAATCTGCATTAGCATATTAATATCCCTGGTGTTTCATAAATAATTGAGGAGTTACAAAAATTCATTGTAAGTAAACTGTTGAACTTACGTTAATGAAACCAGTCCGGAACGATCGAAGAACGCAAACAGTGTGTGCGTGTATGTTTTGTTGAGCTGAGAGTCCATATCGCTGCCGCTAGGCGACACACTCGCAATGTTTTGTGCAATGTTCTGGTCCCCAAGCTCATCGGACCTTACACAGTGTGACTTATTTTAGTGGGATTGCATCAAAAGCAAGATATTCGATTCACCGACGCAGCGAGATATCGCAGCCCTAAGTGAGCGTATCATCGCAGCGATAGACACTATCGACAGTCCCGTGTTGAATGTTGCCACTCGATAGCTCCGTGTATAGATACCCTTACAATTTAGATGAGAAACGGCTTACGAGCGCACCACCAATGGAAGCAATCAAGATATAAGAGTTTAAGTCCACTTTATGCACAAATTGTCAAATTGGCACTAAACCTACAGTTTGAAATGGGATCCGAAGTACTAGGTACCCCAAATTTTTGTTCCTGTAATTGTAACTTTAGCTGTCCCATACCGCATCACTTGTTATTCCACCACAGAGTATGGAATTTTCTTTTGTTAATCTGTATGACGTATTGTTGAGGGCAGCATAATGACTGCCTACGGTGAAATTGATTGCCATGCTTACGGGGATATTGAGAGCAAAAGTAACATTTTTAAATGTCAAGTTGTCAATACAAAAATTTCCGTCTGTTGTTTGGTTCCCATTGCCAGACAAATATATGGACAAAGATATTAAATTTTCCAGTATATAAAAATTTGGTAGCATGCCTCTTTATTTCCACGAAGTTGCACAATTTATAAAAACCATGGTCAAAGCTTAAAAAATAAGTGACATAATGACATATAAGGGAATATTTTAACTTTTTTCCTTCGTGTTTTAGAAAATATTATTACAATTGGAAATACCCAAACGGTGTCAGACAAAATTTCCTAAACAGCACCTTAAATCGCACTGCTATTAAAATAGTAAGAAATAACACGTTACGACTACAAAATACAGTTGCAATTCATATATATATATATATTTACGTAGAATCACAATTATAGCACGAATGAGTAATAAAGTAACTTCAGTAGATGAAAAGAAAATGGTAAAGGAAAGAACATACTTTGCGACATGAAGAACAACTTCACGATTAGCCAAAAGTGGCAGAAAAACGAAGTAAAATAAAACAAATCAATCAATGAACATGAAGAACGAAATAGCAAGTTAACTTTTCCACCTTCAATCTCTGAACATTGAATTCTACCGTAGTTTATTTGTATACGTTACAGATGTTCAAACGCAGTTCCAATAACAATATCTTACATGTTCAGCTTCAGCTTTAGCCTGGTCACAAACTTAATCGTAGACTTAACGGAGTTTTCATGTTCAGGGAATTTTGCTATCTTGGTAGACTTACGGATCTTGAAATGTAGATAAAGATGAAGGTTTTTCCTTTGGAATTCCGTACTTCCTACAAACTGCACTGTTATTAGTAATTTACTATTATAATTAATAATAGTTTGGTTGTTACTAATATTTGAGTAATACGGGCTATGAACGACCTCGTTTATACAATGTTAAGTATCTCTGAATCAAAGGAAGAGTGGGCTCCCTCACAGCGTGTCTTGAACCTGATACAAGAGAGGAGACTCAGAGCCTGATGGCAGGAACACACTGAACTCACACACGAAACCCTCTGATTGATAACTGGAGAAGTTGTGTAACGATTTCTTGTAAATTCGTCCAGCAACCCGCTAAGCCACGAAGGTATATTCTCGCACAAAGGAAGGTCGAGTAAAATTCCCTTGTTAACCCCTGTCTTCCTCTATTACTCTCTGTTGCAGAAGTGACGGGCGATTCATCTTATTGCACGAAATCTTGCCGTTTCATTGTTCGGAGATTTTATCCCCTTTGATACTACATCCACCGACGAAAGGTGCTCAACGAGTGACTTTCAGGGTTGTGAAAGGTAGGAATTTCAAAAGGCAAAGGGGAGCATGTATAAATAGCACCAAGGCACGGTTTCAGAAAGCACTGAATTAATATACGGACAAACTTAAGTTGAAATCTTCCAGTTCTATTTCTGGTCATGTAAAAGCCAAAACTTCGAACGAACAAGAAATGTTTTAAATGAACCAAAATTTTGATGTGAATTTTCATGCAACCTTCTTTTAAATGTTGTGTCCACAACATCGTTCTCAATTTCATTCTTAAAGAGAGTTGTCTATGTAACACCAACGACCCATCACCGTTTCGTAATTTATCTTCATCGTTGCGATTAACTTAAGAGGCAAAAAATCAAAATAGCCTTTATGTAACTCATACGTAGCAAACTGAAAGTTTCACTACATTTTGCCTAAATAAATTTGATTTACAGAAATTAATTTCTTTTAAAGAAAAAGTCATGTTACAAAGTAAAATTGATTGATTGATTTGGTGTTTTAAGTCCACTTTATGCACAGTAAGGCTAATCGAGACTGAACCTACAGTATAAAGTGCGATCCCAACAACTGTGTGCCTCCACCGGGTATCGAACCCGGGACCCCTTGATTACAAGACGACGACGCTACCACTGCGCCATCGGGGAGACCTGCTACAGAGTAAAAAAAATTGCGATTTTTTTTCCTTAACAGAATCGTTAACATCTTCTTAGGATGTAGGGTAAGTAAAATAGTCGTTGAATTTTTCACAAGGGAAATGTGAGAAAAGCCCACATTCCTTGCACTCTTTCCAGTCATTATTAGTCCACTGCTTAAAACACTTAAAGAACCACCACATTTTTTTTTACTTGCTCAGAGCTGGAGTATCCTTGTGAGTGTGGTGTTGATCACATCACATCCGAGATCGAGAATGGGTGGGTTCCCTACCTACGCACCCCTTATGGCAGATCGAGCAGGTTGAGAGGGCGATGAATATGTAGGCTACTTGATATGGCAGAATCTTTCAAGCAGTGTTCATTTTCATGCCTGTCATGCTGTAAGAGACAACCTTCTCGAAATGCACTTGAATTTCAGAATCTTTGCTTTCTAGAAGCCGACCAGGCCTTGGAGACTGTTTGCACAACCAGCACAATCCCTTGTGTGGTTGTTGTTCTCTGCATCATAGGCGTGCGCACGGGGGGGGGGGGGCAAGGGAGTGAGGCAAATGCCTCCCTAACCATGGAGGTCCGCAGACATTTTCCACGGAGGGAAAAGCAAGGTGGGGCATGTTACCCCGATGATACTGTTACCCCCTCAAAAAACACCTCTTTAATTTGAAATTATAGCATTCCTGTATCCCCATTATAATTATTAATGTAATTTTTTATGACTGAAATCAAATTATACGTGTGAAAATGTACTTTCAGGTTGACATTCGTTTTCTAAGGGGGAGATGTAACCATTCTTGCCCCTCCCTTCCAGACGTCCATGCCCCTATATTATTATATTTTCACCTAGATATTTAGGATACAGGAATCTTATCGCCATTATTAAACGATGTTATACTCTTAAAGAATATGAAATATTTTCAAGCCGATGAAAGTTGAAAGCAACTACGGGGGAAAGGGGTGCAGTGGCACAACCACAGCTGGCTAAGACATTGGCCCCCAACCTTGGACGGACATCAATTTTAGGGGACAAACATGGAAGTAAAGGAAAGCAAGACTAGCAGAATCTAAGGGTAGCAGTACAAAAGGATACTCAAGATGAGATTAGTTTTCACGTCTTTCTTGTATTATTTCTTCCAGATGTCCAAGAGCACCTGCAGGGGAACCAGAGAGCTACAATTACCCCCTCGATTTCAAATTTTATACAAATAAAAATATATTTCGTAAAATTTTCTTGCTCGCTTCGCTCGCAATTTCTCATTTTCTTTCACTCTTGTCAAGTTCAGAGCCGGAGCTAGGGTTCGGCGGGAGTTGGCCCTGGACGCCGAACGATCTAAATTTTAAAAATTATAAAAGAGAATAATATGGCGCTCCATTAACATTTTGGCGCCATATTAAATCAATATTGTTTTCATTTTGCAATAATTTCGATCTGAAAATGTTCTTGCTCGATTCGCTCGCAATTTGTTTTCTGTAATGCATTGTAAATTGCCAGGGAGAGAAGTACTGCTGCTAAACGGTTTTCTCTTAATCGCATGAGCAGTTGTTTGGAGAAACAGGAGCACGCACATTTGAGAGACAATTTATATGATTTTTGCTGTTGGTTTATTATGGGGCTGATGAATTGATTATGTATGTGTGTGCGTATATGTACACATACCCATCCATGCAATACTTAAACAGTGAGATAAAATGGTTATTCTTTCCAGACTGAACTTTCATCAAGGCTCTTGCCCCTCCCCCCCTTAACCAGAGGGTCTGCGCACGGCTATGGCATTAGTTCAAGGCAAACGCACAAGAAACTGTGTTTATGTACTTGTTACAGGACCATCTAGAATTTTTCCTCATCTATTATTTATTTGGACATCCAGAATGTATCCTTATCTACTAGTTATTCTAGTTCACCCTATGATTCGGCGTCCAGATTCAGAAATAGGAACATAAAGTAAGATCGGTAAATGCGCGCACACTCCCTTTGCATTATGGGATAATTCCTCGGCGAGGTGGCAGGAATGGATATGTTCAGACTTTTGGGAAGGAATCGGGAATGAGTTCAGACAAAAAAAAAAAAAAAAGCTGAGCGCGAAACTTAGCTCCTTTTTCCGCCTCATCTGCAAGTCGAGAGGAGGTCCACTGACGTGGGAGCGGAAAGAGAGAAGAAAAAAAAGGAAAATATACGCTGCGAGGGAAAGGGCTGGAAAAATCTATGGAAATGAGACAGGGAATGAGAAAGAAGAACATCGCCTTCCCCGAGCCATGAATGCCGGCATCTGTAAGTGCCAGAAAGGAAGGAGGGGAATCCTGGAAATGGTGCATGATGCAAATCCTTTCTCCTTGAAGAGCAGATCAGCATCCTCGAGGCATCTTCTGCGGTCCGAATATCCAGAGAGATGGCCGGATAGAGGCTCCGGGAAGGCCTCTTGTTAAAATTGAGAGCCTAACCGAAGCCGGCGAATGTCCAATTTCGACGGACGTTCCGCCGCGACCTTTACCGTCATGATTGAGTTATCAGGCTACAGAACCTTTCCACTTTTGCGGAAGTGGGTATATACCGGAAGAAACGTAAATTCGTCTGGATTATTGGTATCCTTGAAATTCACTCTTGAAGAAACTGCGCTTAGTTTCAATCACGTTTCAGCTAAATATCATAGAAAACTTGTTAATTTATTTATTTATTTAAACGTGTTTATACTGCCGTAAACAGCCTTTGTGCCTTAATACAGCAATTTACAAAATTTTTAAAACACAAGATATTTGAATAATACAATATAAACTTTTACACAATTCAAAATGGATGTAGAAACAGGATATTTATTTGGTAGACATTTTTGTTTGCTTACCTTGATATATGACACACAGTGGTTGATGGAGGGAAAGGGAAAGGATCAATTGATGTAGGTTATTTTACTGCAACTTTTTGGATAGTCGCAAAGATGAAGGTGTGTGATTATGATGAGATTGATGAAGGGACACTCACAAAGAAGGCCCATGCCAGTGCGGGATACGAACCCGAGAGGCCGAGACCCCTGAGGTCGTAGGGTGCTGTGCTAACCACTCCACCACGGAAGTCGGCCATAGCAAATTTGTCTCTCTAGATGAAACCTCATGTGTGAGAGACCAGATCCATCTGGCTCTAGCACGTTTGATTTATTTCATTTTATTTTATTTTTGATGCCAATGTAGATACAACATGTAATTCAAACTTTTTTGACTTTTTAAGTCCACTTGATGCACAGAAAGACTAATCGGAACTGGTCATACAGTTTAAAGTGGCAACCGTACCATTATGTGCCTCCACGGAATATTGAACTCGGGACCCCTTGGTTACTACTAGACCATCGAGAAAGCACGTGTCGTTTAAACTGTCAAAAATGTCAAACTGTTCAAAATAATATCAAGCGTCTAATGAATACAGATAGTATATGTATAAACGTTGCAATAGTATTTCCCTCTGTCCTCAATAACTAGGTTTTCCCGATGACGCAGTGGTAACGTCGACGCCTTGTAATCGAGGGGTCCCGGGTTCGATTCCCGGTGGAGGCACATAGTGGTTCAGATCCTACTTTAAACTGTAAGTGCAATACCGATTAGCCGCTCTGTGCATAAAGTGGATTTAAAAACGGAACATACCCGAATAACCAGGGCAAAATGAACTAGTCATAATGAAAAGTTCTAAAGTGTGTAGGCCTTCCCTATGGCGCAGTGGTAGCGTCGTAGCCATGTAATCAAGAAGTCCCGGGTTCGATTCCCGGTGGAGGCACATAGTGGTTCGTGTTCAACTTTAAACTGTAGGTCCAGTCCCGATTGGCCTTAATGTGCATAAAGTGGACTTAAACACCAAATCAATCAATCAGTCTAAAGAGTGTATATAAGATATATATATATGTAAGTACATACATAAGATCTTCCAAAAACGTATATACACTTCGTATAATTATAAATACAATGCTTATTATGATAGATATAGGTTTTATGATTTTATAATGCAGGTACTGCTAACAACACGCATCAAGACATGATGATTGTTATTTGGACGCAATCTCTATCAACGACTGCTCTCAATACGGTGATTTTTGTTGATTTTGTGCCATAAGTATCATCTTCGATGTATCTGCATAGCTAAGGAGTTCGGTGGTGTTTGATCTGGTGATCACAGGCTACCTGTTCACCCGGTCTATCTGGTCAGCAGACTTTCATCAATGAAGGTGCTCACATCATGGGAAGGTGCTCCATCTTGCTTGAAATAAAGCTCCTCCTTCTCAGATTAATTTGAAGTGCTTTAAATTCTAAAAATGTTCAATTGCTGTCTCATTAACTACTTGTGATTTTGTAAAGATTCTCGTAAGATTCCAGTGGCGTATCTCTCTTTTAAACTGTATTGGCACACCAGTGGCATGTCACAGGCATTCTCCAACCTGCGCTATCACTCAGGACAAATTTCCATACTGAAAATTTCCACTCGCTTTACCTATTATTTTAAATTAGATACATCTCAGAATAACAAAAAAATAGTTAATTGCGTGATATATATTAGTGCGTACTTTTGCGAGACACTCTGTAAAGTTTTTATAAAAAGTAGCTATCGCCGTTGGTAGCAGGGATGGGAGGTTCAAACTCTTCGTGTTGACTCACTAACGTCCGGACAGTTTTGTATCTACTAAAAATGAAGTACCGTTTCTAGAAAACCAAATACACTACGGCGATGAGACTCAATACACTGACCACAGGTCAGCCCGTGAAAAAGCCACTTTGCAGGTCTTGTCCCTCAAATTATTATTGCGTCATAGATTTTTTGTGTGTTGTACAAAAAATGTACGCTTTTCGTCATGAAAATATGTTTTTCATTTTTGTTTCCATTATTTCGAAACGAAACCGAGATTTTTCCCTCGAGATGAAAGCAAGATTTTAGATATCCAGAGGAGACGAGACCAAGTATTCTCTAAGTGCTATCAAAAATTCCGTACCAGGTATGACGTCTACACACTCTTCAAAACATCAGTCTGATTTTGAGCAGAGAGATGGTTTAAATAGAAAACATCTTAATAGCATCCTGTTATCCGTATATCTGATTTGAAATATATTTTCCAAAGCCGAATTCACTGTCACATAGTGACTCGACCAATCGATACATGAAAATTACAAATGATACATTAGCGACCCAATCCAAACGAAAATAGGTTAAATGGATAACACCAATAATGTGTGTACTCATTTATCAGCTCGCGAATTAAATATATGTTCGCCCGTGTAGTACAGTATGGTTCATGTCTAAATTGTAATGGGAAGTTGATCTTTTGGTGACGGAGCGTAATACTAAACTTTATATGTATGTATGTATGTGTTTATGTATAGGGTGTCGCAGTGTTACACTAGGGGAATGTTTGGAATGGGTGAAAAAATAAATATTATTACAGTGGATTACTAGTTCCTGTATTTTACGATAACCTTGCAGCAGTAGCGGCTCTGACGGTCATGCTAGTCATTCTCGGCATGATCTATTTTACAGCAAAATAAAACGTATTTGTGCTTATTAACATGAAAATATAAAATCCATACTGTGACATCCTTTTTTGCCTTATTTTTTCTTCAAATTTTTCGTTTTTCTCAGGTGCACGGCACAGTCATGTTCCTCGTTAGAAGCTGTACTTTTGCAATGGGAACGTCGTCTGTTGCAGAAGCTCCCGTCGCTTCGCGTTACGTGGGAAGTCATGCCATTCTCCTTAGGCAGTACTTTTCTCTGACAGGTCGAGACTTTTGACAACATCTACGCTGACACATGCGTCACCACAGTGGTTTAAAAAGGGCATGCGCGCAAGCGATTTGGGTCAGCTGCGGTTCCTCTCCCGAGGTCCAAGTAGCGGTTTGTTATGGCGTTCGATTATAATATAATTTATGTGTCTGTCTCAACCCGATTACGAAATTCAAGCGTTCTGAGGACTGCGTTCTGCTAATTGGTGAGCATGAACATATTGAATTCTTTCCATCCGCCACTGCCTTGCAGTTGTTAAAATAAAGGGGCACATTCTGTGACTCTTTAACCCCATCCAATGTACCAAACTATCAGAGTAGTAATGTACAGCTCGTATTCGATCATTCATCACAGATTGTTTCTTAATGGACTTATTGTAACATTTTAGTTCGGCAAATTTTAAAAGTACATTATCATTTCTCCTGAGGTTATTTGTTGGCCCTAAAATGAATTATGGTAATTTTCACGTTTGTTAATGATATATCCAACGCGGCACGTAAGCTTGTTACTTTGGAAAAGTGGTCCATAATTCCATCGAGATGAAGTTCGGTCCGAATTCATTTGCAGACTTCGTCGTCTTGCACGTAGAGCTCGTTACACATGAGGAGATTACTCAAGCAATTGCGGGAATGACATACGAGCCTTACTTGTCTAAATTAGCATCTTCGATGTGCGATAAATCGGACAGGAGACATACGTTTCCTGCTCTGGGCTGCGGTACATAAATTTCGACTCGGGATACAATGGCTGACGTGACAGGGAATATTGGTCACCCTCCTACTGTACGAGAATGCCGAGATCCGTATCGTTCAATAATGCTTTCTGGCGACTAAGTGACTTGCTAATCGACGTGTGGGTCTCGTATTGACATCAGGCTGCGGGGTCCTTATTTATTTGGGTTGTTGATTCAAGACATTCCGTAGAATATCTCAAGGTTGATTTGCTTGAAGGGCAACTGGTCGAACCAGAATTTTTGCAAATAATAATTGACATGCTTGACTGATATGCAAATATACTTGTGTGAAAAGTACATGGTAACTCTAAATATTTGTTTTGTACGAATGCAAGGTTGCTATTGCCAGCATGCTTGTACTTATCGGTGAAGGACACTGCACAGAAATAGACTATAGCAAGAAGCTGTTTGTACGCCGAAGGATAAATGTAGTGAGGCAAGGGCCATAACGAGGTTTATTAAGCTCGGGTCACGTATACAAAAATTGAGTGGCTATGTTACACGTGATAAAAGCCTAGTTTTGGCCAGTTGGAGAGGTGGTCGGTCAACCCTCCCTTTTTTTGGATTCACATCTCTCACAATAATAATACAAGGTTCCCGCATACTATGTATAGCATATATCTGTAACACATACTATGTACCAATAATTACGTATGGAGCAGAGACTTGTACAATGACAGAGAGAAACAAAAGAAAGATGCAGGCAGTGGAGATGAAATTTTTAAGGAGTATATTGGGGAAGATTAGAAGGGATAGAATAAGGAATGAGGAGATACGACAGACAGTTGGGGTGGTGAAGCTTCAGGACGGAATAGATCAGGCACAGATGAGATGGTTCGGACACATGAAGAGGATGGGTGCAGAAAGACTGTCAGTAAGAGCTTACAATGCACAAGGAGTGAGAGTAAGGCCAAAGGGGATACCAAGATGTCGGTGGAAAGAGCAGATAGCATGAGTGTTAGGAGAAGAGGACAAGATTGGAACACTATGAAAGAGAGGAGTGGTGGAAGACCAGGAAAAAATGGAGAGGCTTGACTTCTAGGCCGACGCAGCCAGAGGCAAGAAACGGCAAAGGATGATGATGGTGATGACAAGGTTCCCATCATAAATCCTGGAAGAGTCAGCAAATTGATCTAAGGCTTTAGAGTAGTGGTTCTTGTACTTCCAGTGGATATCAAGTTCTCGAATATTTGTAAACACTAATTTGATGCAAGATGTATTATGCGAAAGGAAAAACCTATAATTGTGGTTGGAATCACTGAGTAGTACCTTCACATATCCATTGGAATTTTAACATATTTAAGTATGTTAGAACAGTAATATCAGGAAAAATCAGGGAACTTGTTTCGGAAGAATGTGCGGAAACCATGCAATATATTGGATAGAAATGACGAATTTCCTGCACATCATAACGTGCCTATATCCTTTCCCTGTCTTTTCTAGAACCAAACGAAATCTCAAAGACACACTCTCCTATTAATCACCCCTCATACATATTCTGTGCTACCAGGAGATCACATCTTCCAAGATTATTTTTTTCGCAGGGGAGTTTAACGTAGGGTTAAAGAGGGAAGAATAATCCAATTTAGGTCCCTGAGATCAAAGCAAGTTCCCGTGCGTCCCTTCACATCCCGTTTTCATTCTTCCCCTCCCTCCCTCCCTTTTTCCCTCTCCCAATCGCACCAGCTTCTTCTTTACCCACTCACAGATGCTTTGACTAGCGCAGAAGAATAAAAGATAACTCTGTTTAATCCTTTATTGCATTATCCTTGCTCTTTTCGGACAAAGACGCTGAAAAATTGAAGAAATTGCTTCGCAGGCTGTCGAGGTGAGCACTGCCAAGGGTGGAACGGTTTGTGATTTTTTTTTTTTTTTTGTACAAGAAGGAATCTACATGCGAGTAAAAATTTCACGAGAGTTTGGAATGTATCTTTACTGAGTTGCAACCGTAAGAAATTACTGCAGGGGGAATTAAAGTGGTCTTCGTTTGGTTTGTGGTGTTCGAGCATCGTAAGAGAAAAGAGGAAACTGAAGCAATATCGACACACGGCAAGAAGACCAGGTAGCCATCAAGACAGATACCACCACAAGAGGTCCTACTATGTATTTTCCATGCATTTTGTAAAATTATATACATCATTTTTTCGTTCTATTTCATCGACTTGAGAAAATGTTTTTTGTACATGGTTATTTAATTTTTTTTTCCAAGTAGTGAAGATATTTGCTTGGAAATATTAAAAATGTCACTTTTAAATATTTTATTTCGACTTAGATTCTTGCGTAAAATCATGTTCAATCGTATTAAACCCCGATGGTGTAGTGTTAACTCCGTCGCCTTGTAATCAAAGGTACCGAGTTCGATACTCCGTGGAGGCACATGGTGGTTAGTTTCCCACTTTAAACTGTAGGTCCAGTTCCGATTATGCTCTATCCCGGGAATCTCTGGAGCAAGTAAACGAAAACAAGTGACTGCGCAAGTAGCGACTTGAGAGGGCTCTACCAATGAAAGCACGAGAGTGGAAGTCAGTACATAAAGAGGAAAATGCGGCTGGAGCTACCAGATGTTAACAGCTGCGCGTACTGCTTCGCTCCGCCTTTCGCCTTCTCTATCGTTATGTGGGGCGTGGCCTTGCTCCAGATTCCCGAGAATGAGTATAGCCTTTATGTCCATAAAGAGGACAGGAATACAATAAAATTATTAACTGTAACTCAAAAAAATTATAAAAAATGTGTACCACAAGGCAAAATTCTATTCTAATGGATCCGTCATGGTCTTATAATAAAATTTGATATGTCCATTCTGTAATATTGATTTTTATCTTTTTTTAATTTCAGATGTGGTCTGTACACGTTATCTGGGGTAAGTACCTTGATAAACATATCTATTTTATCGATATCGTGTGTTTCTTGAAGCTTTTGCTTCATGTAAAATAATAGCTGTACTTCCTCATTAGCGATATTTTCAACGATTTCCTCTCGATGCGTTTTCTTGTTTCTCGGATGCATTTTGTAGTGTGTTTTAGGCAAGTTCGGTTGGATTGTAGTCGCTTTGAGATACGGAGAAAGGATGCTGAGACGTCAGAGATTTGCGAGAGAAAATGATGACGTTGAAGGTGAAAAATATAACGTATTTAGTATCGAAAAAGAAGGGACTCATTCTTCTAGACCATGGGTTCTCAAACATCTTTGTTTCACGGCGCCCTTATTGTTTCAAGATTGTTCCGAGGCGACCAAGTCGGAACATAGGCCTATCTAAGACTTGCAATGCTCAGTTAGTGTGGTTAGGTTGCTTGCCTTGGGTTAAAAAATAAACACATATTTAGTGGCACAGATGGTCCGATTCTAAAACCAAGTGTAGACTAAGAAGTAAGTTTTATTTCAGTAAAAATATTGAAACATTTCTCGGTGCCCCTATGAGAAACTTTGGCCTAGACCATAGAGGTGCGAATATCTCTTGTTTATAACGTTGTGGAGTCCATAATATTTCAATGTACAATAAACAGTTATAAGAAATACATTCACAGCGCAGTTCTGAATATCTGAGAAATTTCATAGTTTTTAGCACATTAAAAGTGACGCCACAAAATTGGAGTTCCCGTCCTTCTATCTAAGCTTTAGCATATATTGTCACCATACAGCCCTTTCGAGAATGTTTTATGATTAATGCTGACGATAAAACGAAGAGATTCATTGAAGTTCTTGGTACGGTCAAGGACTTTCAATGGGACCGTTACAACTCATAAGTGTCCGTGACTGTACAAGCCTTGAATGAGGACAAATTAGCTTAGGCTTTTCGTGTTTTTCCTAGTTGCTTTCGTATATCTCCAGACCAGAGCGTGTTGAAGGGTAGGTCTGAAGTGACTGCAGCCCTCTAAATACATGAATGATAATAGTGAAGAAGGCATCAGCTAACTCACATGCAGCTTATGTGAATATGCGTTGGAAAGTATGACATGTAGAACTGTTTACCTCTGCAAAAATTATGTGCTGAATCAATATGTATTGCGTTGCTGTAAAAGTCAATTTTTAGTAATTAATTTAATTTTCAACACACAGACATGTCGTTAGAAGCTGAAATTAGTCATCTGGAAAAGGTTTAAAAGTATTGAAACTATATCATTTGCAAGCAAACATGTAAAAATAAGGTAAACATTTATGAGTACGTAATGTTATTCTGCAGAATGTCTGAAATATGAGCGATTTTTTTAAATACCTTATTAGAACACTGAGTCTCATCACACCGCCACAGTGGTCCAGATGCATGGAAAAAATGGTCAAAATTTATTTTTTTGGTCTGTGACCTCAGAATGCAGATTTTTTCACATATTTTATCATTTTAGGGAAGAAACATAATATTGGACAGTATTATGATATTTTAATGCTAATTGCACTCACAATACAGTAAACTACAACTCATACGTTATTCACAATTTCCATCTCGATCAGTTTGAACATCAACCAGTGACTGGAGGGTACGTTTAAGGAAGTCTAATACGTACATCGTTTTGAAGTGTCTATCTCAGACTGCTCTATGGAGATGAGTAGATTTAAGGAGTCGAAGGATTACAAGCATCATCTCCTCGCCCCTCCCCCCTCCAGAGAATTGGTCTGAGTATGGTATTACGGATGATTCTTCTTGATATGCTTGTTCCCAGCATCTCGAGTCTCGTCTGACATTTCTCCTATCCACAAAAGAGCAGCCTAAATAATCGCTGGACCATGGACAAGTATCTTGTGAATAGAATCTGGCATGTTGATAGAGCGAGAAGTGCAGCTCCATTTTCTGCTTGGTCCCATCTCAAATTTCACCTCGTCTAAGCCCAGTCCATAAGATAATGCCTATAGGATCATTTCTTGAGGAGGTCTCTGTCAATTCCCGTTATATCCACCACTTTCTTGAAGTTCTGGGTAAAAATATTTTTTCGGTATTTTCCTATTTGCCTTGGTGCATCTATAATGATGCTTAATTCCATCTTCATCTCGGGTTGTATCTTCTGTTTTATTTTCTTTATCAACTGCTTATTTACCTTTCAAACTCAACTTCCATGCTTTGATTTCCATGCAGTTTCACGAAGTGTAACGTAACCTGGAGAGGTTAATCCGGAATGTCTCTAGATTTTCGTTCCTGCTAAAATCAATTACCTTCATGTTTTTTGGAGTCGTGCCACACACATGCCACTATTGTGTAGATCTGGGCTAAGTAAGCGCATATAACAATTTTCTGTGAGAGCCGTGATTTCCTTTTTTAATTGAAGCCTGTTCGGCCAGCAAAATCTTGTCGTTGAAGGTCAAAGATTTTGTCAAATAGCAACTTTTCCTAGTTTCTTACATTCATTGTGTATCTTAAGCTGCACGAGGAATGTGAACAAAATGTCTGTGTCTTGAAATCCCTCTTCCTTGGCTAACATTGAAATTGCCCAGATATCCATCCCAACCAAACTTAAGAAGAATAAAGATCCCGCGTATCCAATTGCATTTTACGACTTTTTATGAAATGGGGCAAGAACGGGCTAAAACTACTTTTGGATCCTGAAACTAGAAACATTATTCTAACATAAGATGGTCGAATCTTAACTTGAGCTTGTTTGAGTCGTTTTGTAACTCAACGAGAAGTATCGAAAAAGAAGAAATCTAAGGCTTTTAGCACTAACTTGAGTTGTGGTACATTATCAATTCAATACTTGATTAAAGCAGATTACAAGAGTATCTCCTTATAATTAAAGCTTAACACTAACAAAAAATAACTTTCAAACCGCAATTGGCATCCGATAAATGTTTATAAAGAGACAAAACTAACTACGTGGAAAATTCTTTCCTGCAACAAACTAACAAAGATCACATCATAGCCACACTTCAAGGGTTGGTAGCCAACTGAGTGCGGCACTTATTGTATAACATCAGGTAGTTTTCAATATAATAGACCTTTTACTCTAGAATTATATGGGTACAAAACCTACTTTTCCAATTTCAATTTTGGGATTTTGACCACGTTTTGCATTCACTTGGACCACTGTGGTGCTGCCATATACTTTTCTGTAGCCTGAAACACGCACTCATATACGTACATAAAATCTAAGAAAGGGTTTTCTTTTGAATGTCAGATTCATGAGATCCCCACAAATATTGCAACACTATCCGGCATGAACTTTTTCTTTCCTGAATTACAGCTGAGGTTAACATCAACAGTCAATGTTTACGAAGAGAACTGAACTATTATGTATTAAATTATGCAGTGGGGAGAATTTTCTACGTTGCCATTTCATACAACGGGTTATACTTGGAGATTTGCGACCGCGTACGTCCGTGTTTTGCAGTTCTTACCTGCAACGTACGTGAACCATGATGAGAAAATGACATTAATATTTGTTGGAAATATGAAGGACGACTACAGTCTATTTCTATTTGGAAGGCGGGTCGACGCTTGGAGGGGCAACATTGCATTGCGAACGCTGCCAAATAGTTGGAACACCATCGCCCAAGCGCACAATTCCGTGATCGGTGCCATAGTTAGGCGAAGGGACTCTGGTATTCGTGAGGTCGCGGCTTCAAATACCGTCTCCGGTCATCCATATCAAGTTTTTCCAGTGGTTTCATTCTTGATCATGCAAATGTTATCCCTTCCCCCTTCCTCGGTCCTTATAAATTTCGCGACAAGTAAGCAATTTTGAATAAACCAACAACAACAACGAAGATGGCCTCATCTAGCAAGAATCTCGTACTCTGTTTTTCTAGCTTGGAAGACACGAGCCCTCTGCTTCCTCCCCTGACCAATTTTTCTTCTTTTACAACAAGGGCATTGTGATAAGGCCAAGAATACCGCAGACCCTTTTCTTCCCCTTCACCCCTTTGTTTGTTTTTCTGGGAGATCTCGTGCCACGGGAGAATATATTTTGTGGGAAAACTGCGGTTCGTAGAGCGCCTAGGCACGCGAGTTTGCCCTTGCAAATTTTTGCTCAATTGCTCGCATCCAGATTCTGTCACGGGTTGTAAGTTTCCCTCCCTTCTGCCATCTTGTAACATGGCGGGGAGGCGTGAAGCGGAGAGGAAAGCAGGGGGAGACACGAAAGTATGAAGTATCGTAAGCCATGTTTGGCTTGAAATATGGACGTGATAAATTTTGCGAAGAGAAACATGACAAATCACGCATTAAATCTCAGAAATTGCAATTAAATTCGCTCCCAAATGCATAAAATTAGCAAAATCTTGCATGAATTCGTGTAGCACTAAAAGTGTGCATGTGTGTGTTCGCAGTGAACGAATATGTGTTACTCGAAAATATGCAAGTCGTATGTTTCCGAAGAAGCAAAACTTTACGCTGTTAGGCTAAAAAGGATTATTAAATATAAATATATATACACACACACACACACACACACACACACACACACACACACACACACACACACACACACACACACAATTCTCCACATAAGATACATTTATATTTAAAGACTGGTCCAATATAATTGTTCTATGGAGAACCGGTCCTTTTTGCATTCTGGAACAATCCTCTAACTGAAAGATATTTGCAAGCATTTATTCTTATTCCTCGTTTAAGTAATTACATATTAACCGTAAAGAATGGACAAAATCCTCTTGTACAGTCAACAGCAAAGATAATGGTAAGCAAATTGTCCACCGCTATTTCCATTATTTTTTTTTATTCTACATTCTTTGTTGTTATAAGGAATGAAACTATGTTGGTTTAAAGCAGGTATTGCCCTCTGCTAATTGACGTCTTTATTGCAATTAATTGTCATCACACTGTGTAGTTCAGACCGAATGAAAATGGTGGTGGACAATTCGCCTACTGTTTCTTTCGCTGTTGGGTGTACACTCAAACGCACAATGTCAGTTCATATTTTCACTCTTATTATTCAACACTTTGTGCAATTTTAAGGAATGCAATTCTATTAATGCGAAGCACAACGTTTTTAATTCAATTCATGATAATCACATTGTAGAAAACGAGTAACTGAAAATAATGATGCCTACTATCACTTTTGTCGACGGGTGTACATTGAAATGATCATGGTTTATTGTCGTGTTACTTTAGTATGGTGAGTAAGACGTAACAAATGATATAATCTTACCATAAGTGACAATTGTCTATTTCTTTCTTTATAATCAAATAATATTGTAACGAACTGACACACCAGACACAATCGTGGTCATCACTTTCGAGAACTACCATCAAATTTGGATGGCATTTTTAAAAATACACATAATTTTGTCGAATGAGTTCACAACTAGTCACTCTTTGTACGAACGTAAACTTGAAGTATGTTTTTTTTTTAAAAAATGAAGAAATAATAATAACCAAATGATTAATAACCTTCCTCCGCTTTGTGTTTAGCGCAGAGGCGAGACCCGCTCTCCGAAACTTTCAAGAGCAATAATTTCCGGGATCCAAAGAACCGGCCTCACCCCACATCCCGAACCAACCCTCCGTCCCAAGAAACTCCATCTCAAACCACCAGAGGGCAATACCGACACTTATCTTCCCAACCGCACCAATTACCCCCCGGGGGCCATCGAACAATTTCTTCATTTCCTTCCGTTTGCTTTGGATCCGGAGAAAAATGAAACGATGGAGATTGTTGAGAAAACTTGTTATTGTTAGCTGTTTGTTTTGATGGTTGATTTTATTATCGTTGCATCCTTGTGTCATTAAGCAAGACAATTTTTGGCACACACCTCATGGATTACACATTTTGTTACATATCAAGTTACAAAGTACCTAAGTCAAAATTATGTTCACAATTTGAAACTCATATTATTCACAATGAATAGGCTCCAGGTGTCCAAAATTTGTACAGGTGGAAAGTTAAATCAAAAAGTTTGTTGGTGTATTCCATGAGTTGTCTACGCGTAATCTACACGATGATTACATTGGCTTATACGGGTGTCCCACGAACGGCGCAACTGGGAATTAAGAGTGGCGTTACTTTGTAACCGAAACCTGTACATACATAAGTCATACACCAAATGTTAGCCCTGTCCAAGTAGATATTTTTAAACATAGAAACAACAAACGGGGTGCAGTGTTGTTCATGCAGTGTTGCCAAATGTAAGTGAAAGTGTAAATTTATTTTTCCACAAAGCATGGAAAATTGCATGTCAAACATTCGTACGGAAATTTGGACGTCAATTTCCACCTTGGGTAGGTGGACTATTTCGCCATCTATAGTTCAGAGAAGAAAACCGATCGTTTTCGCGTATAGCCAATCCTGAAATGCCTCGTAAAGGCGTACCGGTCCAAATGGGTGTTTTAAAAAAATTATGAGGTACAGTGGCAACACTGTTGATGTTTGGAGGCAACAAAAGGTGTGTTTAGTGATGGTCTATGACATGGAAATACTGGAAACAGGAAAAAAAGAAAATGAAAATTATGGTGAAAAAAGTGTTACTTACCTACTCCTGGCAACCATGCAATGCGATAAGAGCGCCCACCGAACGAGTACAAAAGAATCAGTTAGTTGTGTACTCAGAACTGTTTGAGCCGTGCATTTCGCATTGTTCGTAGGGGAAGATTAGAATTGTTCTGTGAAATTAAGTACTCTTTGGAAGAGAGGGTGTTCATTGTGGAACATTATTTTTGTTCAAAATCGTACGCTAGTGTAAAAACTGTGTTTCGCGAGAAATATCCGAATAACAGTGTTCTAGACAATTCGACGATATATCGACTTGTTTCCAGATTTCGTGAAACAGGATCAGTTAATGACAAACCCTACCACATACAACCATCAGTTTTGACACAAGGTATGCTGCAGGATGTGGAGCAGAGAATATCACAATCTCCCAGGAAATCTGATCGTAAACTTGCTGCACAGTCAGGTGTATCAAAAACAACAACTCACCGAGCGTTAAAACAATTGCACCTACGTGCATATAAGGTACAGGCTGTGCAAGAACTGAAGGAAGCAGACAAAGGTGCACGTGTAAGATACTGCCAGTGGTTTAGAAATTTTATTAGAGACAATGGTGTGAATATTTTGGATAAGTTTTTTTTCACGGATGAAGCATGGTTCCACTTAAATGGATATGTCAACAGTCAAAATTCTCGACACTGGTCAAGTAACAATCCCCATTTGTTACATTAACAATCACTTCATCCACAAGAGATCGGTGTGTGGTGCGCGATTTCGCGGAGAAAAATGATCGGTCCATTCTTTTTCAACACAACAGTTGACGGAATAGTTTATCGTGACCTTATCACAAAGTTTATTTCTCTGTTGGAACGTGATGAATGTGATTGTTGGTTTCAACAAGACTCCGCAACATGTCACACGTCTAATGAAACTTTAGAGATGTTGGCAGAGTTTTTTGGCGATCACATTATAAGCAAAAACTTATGGCCCAGTCGCTCCCCGGATCTAACGTCTCCAGATTTTTTCTGTGGGGTTATTTGAAACAAACAGTTTACATTAATAACCCAAGAACACTTGATGATCTAAAAATAAACATTTGCACAGCCATTAACAATATAAACCAATCAACCTTGCATAAAGTTGCTTCCAACATGATAAAACGTGTTGATGAATGCCTCAGGGAAAATGGTTGTCATTTTCAACATCTTTTGTAAAGCTACAATGCCCGTTACGCGCATTGCATGGTTGCCAGGAGTAGGTAAGTAACACTTTTTTCACCATAATTTTTATTTTCTTTTTTTCCTGTTTCCAGTATTTCCATGTCATAGACCATCACTAAACACACCTTTTGTTGCTTCCAAACATCAACAGTGTTGCCACTGTACCTCATAATTTTTTTTTAAAACACCCATTTGGACCGGTACGCCTTTACGAGGCATTTCAGGATTGGCTATACGCGAAAACGATCGGTTTTCTTCTCTGAACTATAGATGGCGAAATAGTCCACCTACCCAAGGTGGAAATTGACGTCCAAATTTCCGTACGAATGTTTGACATGCAATTTTCCATGCTTTGTGGAAAAATAAATTTACACTTTCACTTACATTTGGCAACACTGCATGAACAACACTGCACCCCGTTTGTTGTTTCTATGTTTAAAAATATCTACTTGGACAGGGCTAACATTTGGTGTATGACTTATGTATGTACAGGTTTCGGTTACGAAGTAACGCCACTCTTAATTCCCAGTTGCGCCGTTCGTGGGACACCCGTTAGTTTACATATTCTACTGTAGACAATGTCGTAGCGTTCCAGCCTGTAGAACGCGAGGAGATCGATCCAAGGAATGTTGGTCACCCCCACCGATTGCAGCACTTGATGGTAGAGACGGCCCCAAAAGGGCCAGGTGTGAATACCTAGCTTAGCATTTAGTAATTAATGAAAAACTCGTGTTTTGGATTTAAACACTTCTGACTGAGCAAAGAGAATGGCAGATGAGGGTGAAGATGTAAACTTTCCCTGCTCGGTAAACGAATAAATCTATAGCTTCAGCTGTTGTTCCTTCAGACGATTACCAACAAAAGACACCGTGCTACTCTCCTCACCTGGCTTTGTTCATTTCCTTGACCTTCGCTAAAGGTAAGCGTAGTCGCAGTTTCCTGTGTAAAACTCCTTATTCTGCAATAATCTGAGCAAGTCCTGACAGGATCTTTATTCGTTTACCGGGCGGGGAATGTTATGACGTAAACAACGGGGTACAAATCACACTGCTGTTTAAAAGAAAAAGTTGTTTCTTTTCTTCAAACACGTCATAAAGGCACTGGACTTTGCAGACGTCAATGGTCTGAAGAAAGTCCTCGTGTGCAGCGATTCGACCAGCGTGTTGCAGACCCTGGATTCGCCGTATTCCCGGCATCCGGTAGCGCAACGCATATTCAGACGGCTTGTGTCCTTATCTAGCAGTGCCGATGTACACTTCTGTTGGGTCCCTAGCCACGTGGGCATCCAGGGGAACGAAGCAGCTGATGCTGCCGCCAAGTCTGCTGATGCAGACGGCGATGTTCTCGTCCATCTTTTGCCAGCTAGCGACCTGCAGAACGTGTTCCGTTGTCGCCTTCTTGACACTTGGCAGGCCGAGTGGGATACGGAAACGGGGAACAAACTTCACGCTATTAAGCCCACCACAGGTGCTTGGCGTTCCTCGTCCCGTCCCTCTCGGCGAGAAGAAGTCATTCTTACCCGCCTGCGTCTAGGACACAGCCGTCTAACGCATAGTCACTTGCTGCAAGGGCTGGACCCTCCGTTGTGTCGTGTTTGCAATGTTTTATTAAGCATTCGACACATTCTCGTTGAATGTGTCGATCTGGCTTACCTCCGGCAGACTTTTAACCTTTCCGGCTGTTTGTCATCCCTCTTGGGTGATGACAGCAGTATTTTATCAAATGTTTTTAGTTTTTTACGAAGAGCTGGACTCTTCCACCGTCTGTAAGGAGGTTTTTAGTTTGTTTGTTCTGACTTTTTAATGTGTTGTGTTTGTCTCGTGCAGGTCTTTTTACAACCTTGCACTTTTAATTTTTTCCCAAGGGGCTATTTACACCCCCTATTTAAGATTTGAGTCAGAATTTTAGATAAGGGGCTATTTCCCCGTATACATAGAAGGGTGCAAAATGGCCTTTAGTGCCGACGCACCCAAACAATTTTTAAATCAATCAATCAATCAATCAATCAAACACGTCATAATTGTGCCTATAACCAACTTACAACAATCCGACATGATCAGAGTTATCAAATTTTCAACAACGAGGGTGAAAGGGATTATTGGAAGAAAAGCAAATGACAGTCATATGTGGAAACTGACTATTTTTTACACTGGCAAATGGAAAGGATAAAAATATAGGTCTAGTTACTGCATATGAAAATGCAGGTGTCCTTAAAGGAGATGTTTCCACGCATGTGTGAAATGGTGCAACTCAAACAAAGCTTGTCCATTCTGCGGACATCGTATGTTTTTTAGGTGTGTCACGACAAGTTTATTCTGCAATTCTTTGCAATTATATTTAAACGTAAACAGATACTTAAAACACTCGTTAAAACACATATTTCTGAATTGTGGCATACTTTTTATCTATTTTCTATTTGGGGCATCTATTTTCACCTGCTGATGCTGGTTGCTGCTTCTAGAATGATACGCGTGCCTTGCACAAAGAAAGCCGAGCTCCATATTGTCTGCATTGATTACGTCATCAAAGTAGATTACATAGTCTACATTCTGTACACGTAGAATGTAGACAATCGGTTTTTACGCGAAGACGCACATCACTGATTCCATGCCCGCATTGCATATTAGAGAAAATGACTCCCCAAATGGCTTCGTCTACGTTTTTAAATCCTTCATGCATATGCAATAGTATCTTTGTACCAAGTTAGCTTAATGGCAGTTGATTGATTTAGTTTCTTCCAAAGCGAAGTTATTTCTCTTCGGCATCTCCATCCTCCAAGGCTTGTGACGTGTTTTCTTGGCGAGTGCAAATTCAAGCAATTTATTATAAATATTGCACGCATAAAAACACCTCACATGCTTCGCCCAACTCTGACGAGCTGGTACGCCGAGCGTCCTTGATTTGTCTGTGGCGTAAAGTATGGGAAGTCGCCGGTAGAGGCCCTCGCACTCAAACTTCTTCGTTTTCTCCCTGCTGCATGAAAGTAAAAAACAGTTCAGCCGACGCGTGCATTGTGCAAGATTTATGATAAAATGCACCCATTGACAGTCTCGTTGAGCTGCTCTCAAACCCTCAACATTAGTGAATTTAATGCATCATACAGCATAAAGATCACATAAAAGTAAGATTAATATTTTGTTAATTAACTACCTTTTGTAACTACGTAATATTTCAAATCTAAGTTATTCTGAAGTTACTTGAAAAACTATCAGAGTATATGTTTCTTTGCTCTCTAAAATGTATTTCCACCTGCTATCAAAGAGTTTCTGCCTGATTTTTCAAGACAAATTTTCATATTTTTTTTTCCTATTTATTACCATTTATTAAGCAGAATTTTGTAAATAATCAAGATAAACTTTCATCAGCTTTTGGTAATTAATGTTAGGATTAAATCTTTGATAATTATATTTATTGGACTCTGATCCTGCTTTTATTTCTAAAGTTACTGGTTTATCGGTTTCCGAGATGAACAAGCTTTGAAGGTGATCAAATACTTTAATATCTGCGATATCATATAAAAGTAATGTCTCTTATTTTATTATTAGAAAACGAATTATATTTATTTGAATACAATAAATGCAGGTAACTTTTTAAAATCCAATTGTGCATATGTACACAATTACTTTTCCAAATAATCGCCCTGGCGATCAACACACCTCTGCCAACGAGAGACCAGTTTCTTAATGTCATTACTGTAGAATTGTTTATCTTGACGACGGAGCCACAGCCTCACTTCTGTTTGCACTGCATCATCAGAATCAAAGTGAACTTCTCGCAAGTGATCCAAAGCTTTCGAAACATGAAAATTTGACGCAGCAACATCGGGACTGTACGGTGGACGACAGTGATGTCATTGCGCTGGTGTGCACAAAGTTTTTGGTATCCCAGATCTGCGATTATCAGCTGCACTCGCTCCCGTGATATGCCATGCTTGAATGCAAGCTCTGCCTGGGTTATGCGACGGTTCTCTCTAATAAGTTAATCGACGCGATTGCGATTACCTTCATCAGCTGCAGTACGCGGCCTTCCACTCCGTTTTTTGTCACACACGCTGAGAATTCCTCGGCTGGATTTTTAATTACGAGCACAAACAAAATGGGCTTCAGGCGCACCGACATAGTATGGTTACGTGCTGCCATTTTCCTCGCTATAGTGCAGCACCCCCTGACGATAGAAGTTTGAAACCTGCAATGGAGAAGCAGGAAATTCTGATGAGTACAATGCATGGTTGCTCAAAATCCAAAATGCGTTTACACCGTAACAAAAAAATAGGAGGCGTTACTTCACAGCATGTCCTCGTATATTATATGTTTGCTGTACTTTGTTGAACAGTTCTCAAGTTAACTCTTATAAACAGCATTTTCGGTCAAGAGTATTACATGCGTATGTTGCTGCATATCCTCCAATTGATTCCATCAGAAAAGGCTACTTCCATAAACACCTTTTCGCTCGTCTGCGCAGGTTACTGAGCAACTAACTCCTACGTCACTGGGAGCTAACATCTGCAGACATTTAGAGCTCACGGTTAAATCCATTGTGTACTTGAGCGAGCCTAGCTATATGGTAAAATTACATTGACATAAGGAAAATTGTTTCGTCGAGGTCCATCAACAATCTTAGCGATTACAGCTCAGAGAGTGCAGACGCAAACAATGGCTTAAATTTTTCTTGTTTTTATATTTTTCAAAGAGCCTCTTAGGGCCTGTTGTTTAGAGAAAGGCTTAACGTAAATCAAATTTCCCCAGAGACTTGCATCCACTCTGAAAGATGGAAATTTATCTTTATTGTGAATGCTAATGAAAATTTCTATTATTTTCCACAAAGCCATGGAAACCAGTGAACCGAATAATGAAATAACTTTTTCAGGTCTAAAATAAAGGAATGAATTAAATGATACTTTCCGGGTAGAAGTAACTTAGGTCGCGAGGTCTAGCAATGGCAAGAGATGGGATTCGTTATTAGAAGTATTGTGCAACTGTGTAGTTTAGCTAGCGTATGTGAGTGCAATGATTATAGAGTTGCTGCATCCTTGCGGGTGAACTCTGACGAAGCCTGTGGAGTGGGAAGCCCCCCGGGGGGAGAGATACAGGCTGCCTTATACTGATCGCAATCCCAATTGGCGGATGACCTACATAGCTCTATCTGTCCACTAATCCTCTTCGGGGGTGGCTTGATGTGTCAACAACCTCAGTTGCGAAGTTAAAGCTGTAGGGGTGTAGGGGGAATCCGGATCACAGTGCATACATAAAACAAGAAAAAGAATGTGAAGAGAAATAAAATAAACATAACTAAATAAAAATGACCCAATTATATTAAAATATAACTATGTGCTGATATCTGTGAAGACCACTAACAATACTGTAATGTGTAATTTGTAACTTGTAATTTACATATAATAATCAAATCACTGTAATGGGAATCATGAAGATGTATGTGTCTTATATGTTTTCTTTTCTGTTTTTTCTTATTTGTTTTATATATATATATATATATATATATGTACTGTATTAATGGATAATTTAAATAAAGGTAGTGTGCAACAATAATGGGTGAACCGTAAAACGAGCAACTGCCGTCCCAGTTTATATCAGAGGCACTGGGACATGCGCATACCCTCGAATGTATGCGGGTGGAGGTTAGGATACATTCGGGGGTTCCCCCATTATTGTAGGGGTAACATCCCTCTCCCGTTACTACTTTGTCAAGCGCACGTCTGTTTTTGTCGGTTGCTTTGTTAGCTTGGTTGTTCAGTGTTTGGGTGTTGTTTGCACTAATTTTCCGTCCTTTGTGTACTATGGTACATTTAGATCCATTAGTATTACCGTGCAAATTGTCCATGAATACATTCATTAATTTTTCTCTTACATCCTATGTGTTTTTAAGATATGTATTTTTATGTACGCTGGTGCAGAAGTTGTCAACAGCTTGTTTTGAGTTTTCTTTTAATTCTTGAAGCTCTTATTTGGTCGAATAAACCGAATTGCGCACACTTTAGATCCAGGATTGCGCACAAATCTCACTGGCATGTTTTGCGAACAGATTTTAATCGAACGTTGCCACTTTGAGAGCTTTAAAGTCTGTGCGCAAAACTGTTTTTTTAGACAAGAAGAGAGAGAGAAATTAGAAATAAAATAGTAAATCTTACCAATTTACTCAAACTCAAAAGTTAGGTTAGGTTAATGACTGCAAAAAACACGTGTAAGTCCACACACACACACAAACAAACACAACAGAAGTGAGAACAGCTTGTGAACATTTTACATCTGACAACATCGCCTCATTTTTTGTACGCAATCCTGTACATTGTGACAGCTTGTCAACGGCTTATCAGATAACACTGATAAAACCGGAAAAGTGTGCGCAATCCGGCTGTAGCCGAATAAAGTGCACGAAAATGGCGATGGACATTTGAACGGTAATACTCCTGGATCCCACTGTACGACTTAAATCCAGTAACGATGCTGATCAATATCTCTCTCTCTCTCTCTCTCTCTCTCTCTCTCTCTCTCTCTCCGTTTTAGAGTACGTTTGGCAACATTCTGTGAATCCTACTCTCATTTGTTTCGTCCCACCAGCAACGTTTGGGTGCCTTGTTACACGAAGATGCCCGATGTCAGTCGAAGAGAATTCAACTGATCGCTGATTCGTTGCTTCCAATCAGCAAGATGGAAATGGGCGCAGCATATATACTCCGCATCATTCTCCTCTTCCTGTGTAGATGGTAACTATGGAAATGCATATTTCTCTCTATGTGCGGAGTAACCATCACCCGCAAAGATACGGCTTATCAACTCTAGGTAGAATAAAATGTAGGCAAGTGTATTAACTTGTTTCATTACCCTACACAGTTTTTAAGTTCTCGATGTGGTTGCTATGAATTCGTATTCTATTTTGCGTGGCTAGTTCGTGCCTCATTAGATAAATCGCTTCTATAGGGATACATGATTACTACGGTCCGTCCTAGGAGTCTCTGAAGCAAAACCGTGTATAACGATAGAGAAGCAATGCGCGCTACTTCACAAGGCTTGTAGCTACGGTCGCGTTGCACCCTCCGTGCAATTCGCTTTCCTCTTGCGCGATCATTGTTCGAGTCCTCTCCACAGACCCTTCGGACAGAGTGTAGATGAAATTGATGACGAGACTCGCAAAAGAACATTCGTAGAATCAAAACCCAGAACAGTTGGTAATGAATTTGTGAGTTGACTCAACACACACTTCCACCGAGTCACCCATAACTCCTTTAATATTGACGAATGTTCTTTAGATGTAAAGCAGCCCCCCGTGGCGGAGTGGTAAGCACATCGCGCTACGACGCCAGCGGTCGCGCGTTCCAATCCTGGCCTGGGCATGGAAGTTTGTGAGTGTCCATTCATAAATTTTATCATATCATCACTCATCCCCATCTTCGGAAATTAACCAAAAGTGGCACAAAGAAAGCGAAGTGAAATAAAGCAAATCAATCAATCAATCAATCTTTAGATTTAACGATTTTCAGATTTCTAGTTTTAAAAATAAAGATGAATTTTAACGTGCAGACTGTATATTATATAATTTGTTGTGTAGTAGTCGTATATAATTAAGATAAACTTATTAAGTATGAAGAACTGTTGAAGTTGATAGACTGCACTATACGTATATGTATTGTGTGAGTGTTACATATAATAATATATAGTATATTATCATAAGTATATATATATATATTGGCTACCACAATGTCTGTAACAATACTTACACTCTGTTCCGTGAATTTCTTTAACAAAACAAGTGTCTTCGTTCAAGTGGGAAAGTGAGTGCATGAACGGTAACGCGGCTGGAACTACTGCTGCTTTGTTACTCCCACTCGCTTTCTCCCCTTCCTTGCTGTTATATGTGGCCTTGATCCACAGACTCCGAGACTGAGTGTAATCGGGTGTTATTGATTGATTTGATTTGTTTTACTTCGCTTTCTGTCACTTTTGGCTAATTTGCGAAGATGGGGTGAGTGAAGATATGATAAAATTCATGAATGGACACTCAGAAACATCCATGCCAAGGCCGGGATTCGAAACCGGGCCCGCTGGCGTCGTAGCTAACCACTCTGTTCCTTTTTTGGCCTCCCTTATCGCACAAAGCGATTTCATCTTCGTGTTTTGACGTCAGACGCGGAATTCCTTCGTTTATTAGGTTTGGTTCTCTTAGCATAAATGCACTGAAAATATATTATTTATGCTAAGAGAAGTATACCTTACGACCCTAACAATGTAGAAGACATTCCACGGTGATATCATAACTCAGCGTTGAAATCTCATTGTGCCAGAAGGGAGACCCTTCCTTGACAACCTGTAGTGCAAGAAGATACCAAAGCTGGTGCAAACCAATTCCGCATTAACATCAAAGGGGTTGTTCTGTTACACCAAGTCTGAGTATTTCAAAAATCCGCTTGGTGGTTTTATGCAACGTACCTTTTAACATTGACTGTCCGATTTTGCTTTCAACTATTGATCTATTAGTACATTGGGCGCATCGCAAGATGCAGCAGTGCAATATGAGTGACGCCATTCGCGAGCCAAAGCTGCAAATTCCACGAAGTCATGCTGTAACATTGAGGTTACTTGGCTCCCTTAAACGGCCTTAAGTTTTAGGCGATAAATCAAGCGTTAAGGGAAACTCGGCGCTGCGAAGGTCGCTTAACGACCGCTCGAAGAGTTCAATGCGTGCGTCGAGCGTCGCTTCCGCAGATGGGGTTCAAATGGGGCAAGACGTGCCAGTTAGCAGCGGTCGTTGAAGATTCCCCAACACGCCCCGAGGGAGGAAAACAGCTGGTTCTGTCGTCGTTTCTGCAAGAATATGTTCATCCACTTATCCCGTGATGGGCCTTTCTAAATAAAGGGAATAAGGATAAAAGAAGGGAAACAGGGAGAACTGCAGTCCGTCATGGACTCTGGCGCAGTGTTGCCAGTCCGTGTCGATTTATCGGAAGTGCTTCGTTCATCTTTTCGTGGCGAATGTTTGGAAAGTACACTTTCTCCGCTCAGTCCAACTGGGAATAAACCTGAGTTTCAAGTGGGATCAGAACCGCAGAAATGTGTCCTCTCTGGAAACTAAAGCAGTTCATGGGGAGGCCCTGATTGTTCCTGTTTCGTGTCCGCCATTAGAAATGAACGTTGCAAAAGTTTACTTTAAGTCCAATTTATGCTCAGATATGCTGATCGGGATTGCATCTACAGTGTAAAACATGTTTCGAAGCACTGTGCAGTGTTTCTCTACGGGTACCTCTGGAAGGTTCATGGTGATGAGAGGAGGAACGAGAAATGACCAATAACATCAGAATACTTTAGGGTGACATAATCTGATGGATGAATAAACTGTGTGTTTCCTGCAACACGTTGGTTACCAAAGTGGGTGATACCAACCTGAAACTCAATTGGTGCTTCCGATGAAGTGAACAGGAAAACCAACCAAGATGTCAGGTGTAGCCATCCTCTTAGGCTCAGCTCAATTTTATCTGCAACTAACTGTTCTGTTTTCCTAATCAAGCGTGAATTAGTGAGTGAGTTGTGACATTTCCCTCTAGATAAGTGATAATGAAATACAAATTATCGACAATCGGAAATAGTTTGACAGAAGTGTAATCGCAAGAAGGATGAAACCAGCTGATTGACCAGTGATTGTAACTGAATTATGTGGTGTTGCAACCAATGAAGAATAATTTCAAGAAAATATTCCCTAATTCAAATAATGTAGACGATGACTTCAACCCAGTGCGTTCTAATCCAAAACTCAGAACAAATTCAACCAGATTCGGAATCTTAATCCAATTAAGTGCAAGAGTTCAAATTGAACTAAGGCCGTCTCACACATCATCATTTGCTGCGAGGGCTGGACCCTCCGCTGTTCCGTACCTGTAACGTTGTATTAAGTATCGGCACATTATTCTCGAATGTATCGATTTTAATTGCTCTCAAACGGTATTAACCTTCCCAACGATTTGTCAGCTATGTTGGAAGACGATGACAATGTTTTAACCAATTATTTTATCTTCTTGACGAGCTTTTTTACACTGTTTCTGGGGTAGTTTTTACACTATCACTAGCTGTTTTAATGTCTTGTGTTTGTCGTACGCAAGTACATTTACAACCTGCATTTTTAACCTTTCTCGATGGGTTCCTTACACCCCATTTTAAATTTTAAGGTAAGAGTTTTAGATAAGGGGATGTTTCCCCGTATATACTGAAGGGTACAACATAGCAATACGTGCCAACGCACACAAAAGTTTGAAATCAATCAATTCATCAACCAAATTTTTCCACTGAGACTAGAGTAACGTATTCGGTACGACCGTAATGAAACACACAATTTTGGATATAGTTTATATAGTTTTGCATCAGTTGTGCGCCTGGTGCACCTTGGGAGTTCGCAACCCAACACTGCATAAAAGTTTGACGGGTCACCGATTGTCCAGGATATATGTAAAATATTTACACTCGTTGGCATTCCTGGAACCATCCGCAATTATGCAGTGGAAACTATCAGCGAATGGAGTTAGCAACACTGCCGAGGAGCTTAGTAATCCGTCGTTTCGGTTCGTAGAGCGGCTTCGGCGTCTTTGTCACGGTCGGTAACGCGGAGACGTTACAGCCATCTTGGAAACTGAAGCATCTCAATTTCAGATATGGTTATGTACCCCGTCATCTCCAAACGACTCCAGCAAGAGGCCAATAGATTCGGATGTGAACCTTCCGAGGAAAAGAAAAAACGCATCGCCAGCGCCATCTGTATTCCTCCTCTGCAACCATGGGCGCGATGTCGTCCAGCCCACATTTTTTACTGGCCTCTTCCACTCCTAAACGAGGTTTCACTGCTATGCAGGCTGTTTCAACAGAGAAGTGTGAGCGTTGAAAAGACACTTGTTGAGCATTTTAAGTACGTTTATGGGCAAAGGAGAGCTTTTATGCCTAAGTATTTCCTGTTCAAATAAGTGATAATATACTGGCAATGTGATGCATGAAATTATATTATATGCAGCTACGTTTGAAGGCATAATTTATACCATACTTATGCTATAAACCATTGCCAACGATCATTATTGAGTCTCAGGATAATATGAGCCTTTGAAATGTAAAGGACAGCATGAATATGGAGCTGCATTTAGTTCGTGACGGCTATATGCTCCATGAATACCAATCAGCTAATTGACATATTGTTTGTAGATGTTTTAATGAACTACTAATGAGCATAATTTGTATCATAATTAATTAGAACTTCATTGCGATGTCATACACGAAAATTTAATTTGTTGCCAATGTTGTTTCCTGAATAGTCAAATAGAGGTAATTAATATTCTATTGAAATTACGAGCGGCGGTTAGTAAATAACCTTCAATGTTGATTTAATTTATTCCACTGCACCAGCACCTTGCATTCTTTCAGTTGAGGAAAGAATTTGTATCTGTAGTATCTGAAGCAATTTCCAAGCGGTCAACAAATATCAAATGATTTGATTGTTGGCATGAACTTACAAATCTAGAAAATTGAATTAAGTTGATATTTTTACATAATATATTATCATGCACGCCCTAAGTTACATGTTCCAGCTTTTTTAAATTCGGAGATATCGACATGAATCTATTGTTCACACGTTTGTTCACTATTGATTATTTATCCATCATAGACAGAAAACCAAATGGAAACCCTTTATATCATGTTGTGTTAGTATTGAGTAGGTGTTTGCTTCGATTGTACACTAGAACAGAGAAATCGATGGACTGGTCGAAAAGATAAACATTGTAACAAGTAAAATAATTCACTGTTCTTTCATCTCAATAATTTGCTTATTTAGCTGGCTTTCTTAGCGGAGTGGTCAGAGCAGCGCGCTGTGAACCCAGGGGTCCCGGGTTCGAATCCAGGCTTGGGCATGGATGTTTGTGAGTGTCCCTTCATCAATTTCATCATATCATCACTCATCCCCATCTTCCCAAAAGTGGAAGAAAAGCGAAGTAGAATAAAGTAAATTAATCAGTAAATTTTAAAAATAGTTTTCATTTGTCTCGAATGGTTGTTGATATATTGATGTAACAAAGAGCCACCTGGAGATTAACAGTGGAAAAGAAGGTAATGTAAGGCACATTTAGGAATCTTATTGAGCCATTTAATAGGCTAAACTGGGTTTATCCAAGAAAATGAATCAAAAGAAAGAGAACGCGATGAAGCAGAATGAAATGTACAGTCACGAACACTTCTGGACTGTAACAACCCCATTAGCTTTTAGTGGGATTAGCAGAACCCAGAAGTGTCCAAAGAACGATATACTATGTCCCGGGAATCTCTGGAGCGAGTGAACGAAAGCAAGTCTCTGCGCAAGAAGTGACTCTTGAAAGCTCGAGCAATGAACACGTGCGAGGGAACGAGATTGGTTGGAGGGGGTAAGTAACTGCAGCTCCCAGTTGTTTGTATCAGCGTGTACTGCTTCTTTCCGCCCATCTCCTTCCTATCCTTCTGCGCGACCTTGCTCCAGAGATTCCCGAGACAGAGTATTAAAGGAAAGAAGAGGAAAAGCGTGGGACAAGGGACTTCACAAGGAACCATACAGGGTTCAGTAGAATTCCCGGTGCAAGGGAGTTTAAGAAAGTGTAGTTCACACAGACTCGGAAGAAGTTGCAAAATGTGAACAAGAAACATGTTCTTGTAGACCATCCATTAGCGATTGAATTCTTGAACTTAAAACAACATAGAGGGATAAGCTAGACAGTAAGTTTGCTCTCCACAAAGTGTGAGTGGCGTGTTAGCGAAAGCACTCAACGCTCTGACAAATCGCCTCTCTTACGTAGCGAACGTCGGCCATCATCGACAAGCGAGAAGGTCTTTCGGCATGACGGTGCCTGTCCCCATCAGTCAGTGTTCGCGTATCGAAATGAGATTCGCAGTACAAAGCCAGGCGATGATAATGTCGGTAATCAATGTTTGTTTATAGAAGCGAAAGGGACACAAAGTGAGCAGCGGAGCCCAGAAGAGGTGGCGCCACAAAGCACCGTTGTCATGGTACACTTCGACGGACAAAAAAGGAGACAAAAAAAGATGGACGCGAAATTGAAATTTCGTACCTAGCGTTGAGTAAAACGATGAAAGACCGACTTGCATAAATTCGACAGGAGACTAATGATCACTTTTTGGGTTTTCCCATGCAATTTCTTTTGTTCGTTGTTGCTTCTATAGTATTAATTACATTGGAACCCTGCTTACAGCTTAGGCATGTGACTGTGATTCGCGAAATATTGTAAAAGAAGGTTGTTAGCTCACCAAATCAACACAATGAGAATCTAACCCTAAAGTAAAATTTATCAATGTACAAAACTAATCTTAAAACTGGGGGCAAGGACAGTTTACTTTTCGTTGGTAGATAAAGTTTAGCATAGTGCGGGAGCGAAAGTGGCCAAAATGAGGGGGGCAAGTGCCCCTCCTAATCGTCGCCACTGTTTTATATATACATACATGATGAGAGAGAGAGAGAGATTGACAGAAGAAAATGCGCCTAGCTCATGCTTATAAATCCTACAACCAAAAGGAAAGTACGTAGGTTGAAACATGCGCAAAACTATCGCGCTGCAGGTTTCAGATTGTGTCGCCCCAGTCGAATCTAGACATGTTTCCATTTGCAAATAGGGAGTTCAACATCTGTGAGTCCATAAATTATCTGTGACTTGCACAAGATTAGAATGTTCGAGAATTATTCTACATTTCTTAAAAATAACAAAATTAATAATTATGTAAACGCTTTTGACATTGAAAAATATATTAGACAGGTACGTTATTTACAATTTTGACTATTTTATGTAAATATTTTAAAAATCTAAACTGCATGATGTAATTATGTAAATCCTTAGATACGTGTAAATATCGACCAAGTTTCCTTGGCATTTTGTAAACAACCATTTAGTATAAAAAGGTACCCAATTTCTGTATATTTCGGCTATCTTACCCGATTGCTGGTATCATAAGTCTACCTCGTAGGGAGAACTGCCCGGTCCTTTGTGGACGATGTTGCAATTTCCTTATGTTAGTTTCTCATAAACCTGCTGCTTCGGCTCTGAGTTCTTGCGATACCAAAAAAACAACCATGAATAATCTTGGAAGGGTTACCCGTTACAGATTTGCACTCAGATCTGCATCAGTTAACCTAAATCCAAGATTGCCAGTGGATAAGTGTTATTGTATACTGTGCATAAACGGAAATAAACCAGACTTTATTGGAAGAAAGTTCCATACCCTTTCATTCCTAACTTAAGGAAGGTATATGTGACCAAGTCAGGGCCTGCAATTTAGTTACCCTAATAGCTAACTGAGAAGTACGATCCAAGGTAACTTAGTAACCAGACCTAGGACCTAGAAGACCAGTGTAGGTGCGTGCGTCAAGATTTGTATGCGTTCTGTTGTATTACATAGCGTGCTGTTTACTACGGCGACGTTACTGTGTTTGAAACCTCAATGTTCCATCAGTAGCTCATGATTTTCACGAAAATTACATTCCGTCTGCTTTCCACTTGCAGCCATTCCCCTATTTTGCCACTAGACTAGTGCAGTTGGCACATGCCCACTTGCAACTTCGGTCGCGAATAACAACATTATATAATTAGTACTGCCTGTATGTCTCACTTATGTAATTTATTGATTACTTGGTTGTCCTCTGTCATGAATCGCTCTGACAACAACTCTGCCGCAATGTGTTCAAACATATGTATCTACAGCGATTACCAGGTAATACAGAAGTTTCATGTCTAATGATGTTCAGTTCTAGAGATCAGAGAGTTTGTATGAAACATGGACATAGCTTCGACATAGGCAGGATGATCATTCCTTAACATCTGTTTGGGTTATCTCTCCAGGAAAGCTTCAACTGTCATTAAGTGCAATGAGAACATGGCCGCATGCAGATAGTATGTGGAGAGTAGCATTGATTATGCTGTATTAAAATTGACGTAATTACAGTTTTGAGTTCTTAAAGTCTACTCTATGCACAGATATACTAATCTGGACTGGATCTATAAATTGAAGTTAGATCCGAACCACTACACGTCCACCTGATATCGAACCCAGGGCCTTTTGGTTACAAGGCGACGACGTTACCACTGTGCCATCGGGGAGGGCTGTGCCATTGGGGAGTCCCGAAATGGAGGTACTGTGGACCTGTTTTAGCTCTGTATTATTTTCATTAATTTGGAGAGAGGAGGCGTTTTGAGAGCTCAAATCTACAGAAGGATAAAAAAATTGTATAAAATATTATCTTACAAGACTCATAAGAATTATTCTAGAAGAACAATTTTTATAAGCTACTGAGTACAGAGGAAGACACAAATTATAACTTACGGTAAACAAAGACAACAGGGGTAGATGCATAGAAACTGTAATTGATAATTAAGATACTTGTGTTTGATTTTGATTTGATTTGATTTGGTTTATTTTACTTCGCTTTTTGTGCCACTTTTCGCTAATTTGCGAAGATGGGGATGAGTGATGATATGATGAAATTGATGAATAGACACTCACAAACATCCATACCCCGGCCAGGATTCGAACCCGGGACCCCTGGAAGATACTTGTGTTAAAACCTATACCACATATATACCGGTGTCTTGGGCATGTAATTTCAGTTCACTCAACACAACTGGTAAAGTATCATTATTGTTGTTGCTATTAATATTATTATTATTAACGCACTCTTTTTACACTGTTTCTAAGGTGGCACTTGAAACTATTTACCTCGAGGCTCCTGAAGAAATTTTCCCATCCGCGTCGCTATTACAGATTAATGCTCTTGTGCATAACGGCAGAAAGAGCCAATATACACGACAAGCAATTTCAGGAAGGAAGACAACCAGCGCCTCATTACGAGAGCTAAGTGCATTCTCAGGCAGGAAGCGATTGCTAGTTAGGGGCGGTTTCTCGTTTTCAAATAAGCGCCGTAACAGCCTGTAATAGCTCCTAATAACGGTAGGTGGCTCTGAAGACGCTCGTTATGGGCGTTAATGAAGCACCGCGCGACAGGTGATTTTTCTTTTCTTTTTTTGGTTCCGGAATCAAGCAGGCTCTTTGACGTCACTCGCGATTGTATAATTAGCGTCGTCCTGGTTGGGGTATAAATCTGGAACAATGTTCAGCAAGATGGCAACGGTGTAGCTAACCTGGAGTGGTGCGTTCTGTAGAGGCATTTGGCTTAAATTAAGATTCTCGTGGACATGCACGTCTTCTTCACGCAGAGAGACATCAGGTTTTGAAAACGAACGCAGCCTGCCTCCAGTTAATGGCGTATATACGAGGGCTGTGGCATAAGTCACGGTAACTATATTCTTGTCAAAGTTAAATGGTGATACAACAATATGATCATATGTCCCTGAAGACACGCACCCGTAGTATGTGGATGCGTCACTAGATGAGAGTGTGATGAATGGTACAAAGGGCAGTGGTAATTGTTGAGTCAGCGCTGTGCCACGGCGTGAACAACGTTCGGGTATCAAAATCTTCTGGGGAGGAATGCCAGAGAATGCCACAGGGACTTGATGTAAACTGTGGGAAAGTGTGTCCTATCATAGAATGCGCCTCTTTGTTCCTGTAATGCTAATGTATGCTTTCTTACTTGTAAGGACATGTGGTACGATGTTATTTTTAAGCATGATTGGTTCGATTCCCTTTCCTACAACTGATACACATGGTCTGCATTACCATAAATTTTCCCCTTCCATTTCTATATTTCTGATTTTCGTGCCGGTCCCTCATTCTAGCGGGAAAAAATAGGTGCTATGACTTTTTCCCAACCCTTGTATGGCGGCATTATATGAGAATATGGTCCAGGCATAACTGAGAGACACGCAGAACAGTCGTACAACACAGACTGCAGTCTGTCTCTCGAATCTGTGGAGCAAGGCCGCGTATAACGGCAGAAAAGGGGAGAAAGCTAGTAGCCGGAAGAAGCCAATGCGCGCTGCTGCAAACGACTGGCAGCTGAAGCCGCATATTACCCTCAATGCACTCACTTCCGCTCTCTCGCGCTAATTTGTTGAGTCTCGAATCACTTCTTGCAGAGATTTGTTTTACTACGCTTGCTCCACACAGAGCCCAGTCTAGTTCGTTGCACATTTTGATTCTTTCTGAACTCGCGCGTCTACACACAGAAAACTAAATGCATCATACGGACAAATGCATCGATTGATCCACTAAAGCGTGTCTTATGGCTTCTTCAACGAATCAGATTCAAATTTGATGCATTTGGGTGCATTTTTGTATGTCGTAAAAGAAACACCAAAGTGCATCATTTGATTCAAGTGAGGATTTCTTTCAGTCGAGATGCATTTCAATGTATCAGTTGATGTTCCTTGATGCACCTTCCTGCATCTTTTTCGATGATGCACTTAAACGTTTGGTCGGAACAACAGAGTGTATGTAGCTCAGACGAAACGTTTAAGTACATCATCCAAAAAAATATGCATTCTTGTGCATCAAAACGCATCAACTGATGCATTGAAGTGCATTTCGACTGAAATAAATCCTCACTTGAATCAAATGATTCACCTTGGTGTTTCTTTCACGACATACAAAAATGCACCCAAATGCATCAAATTTGAATCTGATTCTTTGAAGAAGCCATAAGACACACTTTAGTGCATCAATCGATGCATTCTGATGCATCAATCCATATGATGCATTTAATTCTCTGAGTGTAGTTGGTTACACGGTGCAGCACCCACTCGTCTACTTTGTTGATTTAGTGTCAAGTAGAGTATTTGGTGTCTGCACCGTTTACACCACCTTCTGGAGATCACGTGGCGGGTGCTAACTAATCAAATGAACGTTTAAAGCAGCAGACAGGCATTTGTTGAATCTTTTCAACTTGAACACCGCTTTTCGTCGACTTGGTTGAACGTTATTTCCTTGAACGAGCCTGACATCGGGATATACCTGCACTACACCTATAGACTGTCTCAACCTTAAAAATCAGTATGGAAGTAAATGGAGTGCTTCCCTTATCTCTCTAATACATGAGTTTTCCCAATAGCTCTGTCCTTCTCTACCACCGCTGCGTTGCCAGACGTTACAAAATTTACAAGATGTAAAAGTCATAAATTTCAAAGTGAAATTATTATCCTGTAGAGATTTTATGCTCTATTTACTGACGGCATTATATAACCTGTCATAAATTCATGCGTTCTGAAATTTCCATAATTATGGAATTTTGCAAAACGCTTAATTTTTTCTAGTAAATACTTCAAAAGCCATAAATATCAAACCGCTTGATCAACTTCGCCAGTTTTTTTTTCTATGGGATCTATGGTGTTTGTAGATATGATATTCTTCACCTGAGTGAATTAATTTGCTTACGAAGAGAGTTATTATATACATTCGATATGTTGTATAAATCATAAGACCGTAACACGAAAAGAAACTTTGCGGTTTGTCGCAATAAACGTGCAGACCAACCGAAAAAAGTGTTGACCATTGTTTGAAGTTATTTTTAGAATGCATTGTTACTCCACAGCACCATTATTTATTGCAGAATCGTAGTTTGTTTACGCGGGCTGTCTAGCGTATCAAATTCATTGCGCGCCGCCGAGGTTAAAATTCTGTTGCAGGCAGGTTCCCCGTTTCGTAGGAAATGCAGTGTGCTGTGTGATAATTGTGGATTGCATGTAAGTTACATACTTTGTTTAATAATGGATAGAGAAGCTTGAAAAAGACACAGTACGCGTATTGGTAAACTTCGAGCTAAAAAAAAGAACGCATAATAGTTACACATATAATAACTAACTAACTAACTCCCTAGCCTTCTTAAACCCGAAGGTTCATGGCTGCAGCAACACAGGCCTTCCATCTTTCCCTATCTTGAGCAAGTTCTATATACTCTTTTCCATCCCTACCGATTTCCTTTAGGTCCATCTCAACGTTGTCCCTCCATCTTCGTCTTGGCCTTCCTACAGGTCTCTTACCATCAGGTTTCCCAACAAGAATCCTGTGAACTCCTCTTTCCTCTCCCATTCGTGCCACATGGCCTGCCCACCTAAGTCTTCTTGATTTAATTATTCTAATAATATCTGGACATGAATACAAATTATGTAGTTCTAAATTATGTAACCTTCTCCATTCACCTGTCTCCTCATCCCTTTTAGGTCCAAAGATTTTCCTAAGGATCTTATTTTCAAATACACTCAATTTATGTTCCTCTTTCAATGTAAGGGACCAAGTTTCACACCCATATAATACTACAGTCAAAATTACTGTTTTGTATATTTTAACTTTTAGTTTCTTAGATATTAAACGAGAAGACAATAGTTTATGAAGAGAGAAGTAACATGCATTTCCTGAATTAAGCCTACTTTTTATTTCCTCTTTAATAGTATATTTTTTATTTGTTAATATTACTCCTAAGTATTTGAATTTGGAAACTGGTTCAAACGAGTTGTTATCAATAATTAGATTTTGATTATTACCTAACACTTGGTTTCGGCCTGTAAGCATATATTTAGTTTTCTCTTTGTTAACTTCCAAACCTATCTCTTTAGCAGTTTTGAAAAATATTTTAGCATTATTCTTAATTGTATTCACATCATCCCCCAGTAAGTCTACATCATCTGCATATGCTAACAACTGAGTCACACCATTTAATTTTAGTCCTTCTTTAGTTTCTTTTACCTTCCTAACAGCATATTCTAAGGCAAAATTAAAGAGCAATGGAGATAATGCATCTCCTTGTTTTAACCCATCATGAATTGTAAATTTGTCAGACATATTAATACCCACACGAATTTTACTTTCTGATTCACTGGTGCATGTTTTTATCATACTAACAAGCTTCTTAGGTATTCCAAACTCTACTAATATATTATGTAATTTATCTCTTTTGACCGAATCATATGCTTTTTTGAAATCAATAAATAGCTGATGGACATTTTGATTATATTCCCACTTTTTTTCAAGTGTCTGTCTGATGTGAAAAATTTGATCTGTAGTTGATCTATTACGTTTAAATCCACATTGATAATCACCTATAATTTCATTATAATATGGGGTTAGTCTTGTTAAAAGAATGTTAGATAATATTTTATATGTTGTTGAGAGTAGAGAAATTCCACGGTAATTATTGCAGTTCATTTTATCACCTTTTTTAAACACAGGAACAATTATGGATTCTTTCCACTGTTGAGGGATTTCTTCTTTATTCCATATTAAACAAATTAATTTATGAATTTGACATATTAATGAATTTCCACCATATTTAATTAGCTCAGCTGGTATTAAATCAATGCCAGGTGCTTTGTTATTCTTTAGCCTTTTAATAGCATCTTTAACTTCAGTCAAGTTAGGTTCTGGAACTAAAGGTTCTGCTGTGTGGACTTCATTTATTTCTGATTTATCTCCTACATGGACATTTAAAAAGTCATTAAAGTAGTTCTTCCATCTATTTAGAATATCGCTTGGGTCAGCTAGAAAATTACTGTCTTTATCTTTTATCAAGTTTACTTTAGGTTGCCACCCCTTTCTAAACTCATTTACAACTTTATATAAATCTCTGATATTTTTATTCTTGCTGTTTGTTTCAATTTCGTTAATTTTGCTTTTCAAGTAATCTCTTTTTTTACTTCTAAACGTGCAGTTAACTTCTCGCTTTATTCTATTATAATTGTTTAGATTTGTATCATCAGAGTTATTTAACCACCTAAGTCTAGCCTGATTTCTTAATTCTATTAGATTATGACATTCATTATCAAACCATGGCTTCCTTTTTCTCGGTTTATGGTATCCAATACTTTCTTTAGCTGCTGATTCTATTGCATTACGGATGTGCTCCCAATTCTTATTTACGTCTGCTTCATTTATATTTTCATCATCATTTAAATCCTGCAAAACATTAAATCTATTTGACAGTTTAATTTGGTAATCTTTCTTAATTCTTTCATCAGTAAACTTTCCTGTATCAAATTTTATAACTTTTAGATTTTGTTGCTTATGATTTATCACTGAGAGTCTTTCTCTTAATTTAGCAATTACTAAATAATGGTCACTGGCACAGTCAGCACCTCTATGTGTACGAACGTCAATTATACTAGTATGGCTTCTCTTATCAATGAGAATATGATCTATCTGATTATGAGTTTTACCATCTGGAGAAGACCAGGTATATTTATGGATATCTTTATGTTTAAAAGTGGTACTTTTCACAATTAAATTCTTTGAGGTTGCAAAAGTAATCAATCTTATACCATTATCATTACTTAATTCATGAAGACTTTCTTTACCAATCGTGGGTTTAAATGTCTCTTCTTTGCCAATCTGTGCATTACAGTCACCTAACAAAATTTTCATATCATACTGAGAAAATTTATCAAAGACCTGTTCTAACTCTGTATAAAAATCATCTTTAGTATTATCATCTTTATCTTCCGTTGGTGCATGTATGTTTATTAAAATAATTTTACACCACCTACCCTGTAAAACTGCATATGATATCCTATCATTAATAAATTCTACTGTTTTAAGAGCCGAGATAATTCTATTATTTATGAAAAAGCCTGTTCCAAAATTATGATTTTCAGTACCACCATAGAAGAAAGTATAATTTTTAGTTTTACAATTCCCTTCTCCTGGCCACCTAACTTCCTGGACAGCTACTACATCTAATTTATACTTAACTATCTCATTAACTGTACACTGAAATGCCCCAGGCCGGTAAAGGCTCAGAACATTCCAGGTGCCTAATTTAATATCCTTATTCCTAATGTAGATCTTATCCTTAGTCCAGGGACCTCCCAAAGTAGTCCCCACCCTGAGATCCGAACGGGGGACTATTTTACCTCCGGAATATTTTACCTTGGGAACATCCATGGCCATATATATATTGCTGTTTCTTGACATTTTTTTTTTTTACAGTGCAGAGTTGTCAGCTCTACGCCTAACCCCCAATATGAATGGAGGAACTACTACACAAGACAAACACAAACAAACACACTAGACAGCACAACTACAACACAAGACACATACATAGACATCACCGATACTACACAAGACAAACAGAAATATATTGTATGCACAGTGCGCAATAAAAATCATGTCATGATGATGCATGAGAAAAAGTAATGGAAGTAGTCGTGGACAATTGCCATGCAATACTTGTTAATACAGCTAAATTACTAAGTAAATTCTCGTCTGTTTTCATCTGGGCCTATTTGGGCCTAATGCTTCAGCATCAATAGCACCCACCTTAATTCGTCGCTTCCTTGTTCTATTACTAATATACTGATGAATATATACAAAATTTATTTTGTTGCACTACTAGCAAAAAATCTTCACTGTAAACCAAGCTCTTTGAAATTAAAAGTATCAATAAAGAAGGAGTATAAGAAAAACGGGGGAACCGAAATTCCGGGGACCTGACGCCCTGTTTTATTTTAAAGGCACCAGGGCACTAAGAGCCAAGAATTTATTTGTGCTAAAATTAGCACCAAGGGCGTTACAAAAACAGGAGGGGTACGTGGGTTGGCATTAAAGGAAACGCTGATTCACTAATCGGTATTGATGGGTTTGGGAACTATTGGCGAAAAACGAAAATACTGCAGAAATTTAACATGGCCGGTGATTTTGAAATCGGCGGAAAATCGGTTACGGAATTTCTTTAATTTTCTGGTAGGCAACACATTCCACATTCCACATATAATGGAAATGTAAAATAGTACTAAATAGTTACGTCGAAAAATAAACTTTTACATGCAAATCTTGAGGTAACTATAGTTTTTCCCAAAATGCATCAAATATACATAGATTTTGAAGATTTCCTGTACGATATTAAGGAAGTAAATTTGTCGCAATCATTAGCGATTACAAGCAACTCGATGCGCCTCCGTTTGTTGATCTGTCAACGCCGCGCTCCATTTAACCCATACTGACTTTTAAGGTTCAGACGCACTATAGTGTCAAAAGGTGCAGCGAACTAGATGGGACTTGCGTGTACCTTTCAGAGCGCGTAGGGATACCAAGGCGAAAAATACTTCTTCGTAACGTTTTGCTCGTTGTACCCTTGTTTCGTCGACACGATATCTCGACAAGTAATTTCAAATCCTGTATGTACGCTAAAATGCAGCCTATTTTCAGAATTGACATTGACATTTTTCTTTCGTTACAAAATTGCTTTGCATTTGACATGCCGTATGCTTATCATGTATACATTTCCCTCTCATATTGTCACAGTTTGTTTTACGTCCACTTAATGCACATATCGGCTAATCGGTACTGGACCTACAGTTTAAAGAGGGATCCGAACCACTACCGGCACTTTCATTACAAAGCGAAGTTACCAGTACTCCATCGTGGAAGCTCCACATTTCCTTCTCCAACATTTTCAAATAGCAAGTGTTAACTGAGTGAAAGGACATCCATGCGCAGAGATATGAACGTTATGGGTACAAGTACATCCGAAAATACGTCAACTCAACATCTGGGAATAACAGTGCTTAATGTCTCATCGTAATATGAGAAGTAAAAGTAAGAATTCGTTGGAAGATCTGGGTGTGGCATATACTAGGGTGAATCAAAAAGTAAGTTACACCCGACCCGTGTTCCTGTACTAAGAGAGACAAATAATCACGCTTGGTGGCAACACTGTCTGGAATGTTTTCTTCACACACTAGAAGCAGCCGAGCTTCAGCTGGTTTAGTATGCGAGTAGTTACAATGTATTTATGGCGCGTCGTATTGAGGTGGCGTCCAACATTGAGGTGCGCTCCGTCGTCCGATTTTTGTGGGCACAAAGGCATAATCTGAGTGAAATCCATCGCCAAATTGTCGAGGTGTATGGTGAGAATGCGATGTCACGCCCCATGTTCCCAAAATAGTGCCATATGTTCGAAGGGGGAAGATCGAACGTGAACGACGAACCGCGTGTCGGGCGGCCTGCAACTGTGAACACTATCGACAACGCGGGGCGTGTGAATGCAATCATCGTTGCTAACCGCCGCCTGAAAATTAAAGAGATTGCAAGTGAACCGAACATATCCTATGGTAGTGCGTCTATGCTGATTCGTGATCAGATGGGTTATCGTAAACTGTGCTCTCGCTGAGTGCCGCGCTTGTTAACCGACGGGCACAAAAATCAACGTTTTGATTCTTCGCTGTCATTTCTTCGGCGTTATTCCACGGATGGTCCGCAGTTTCTGAGCAAAATCATCACAGGAGATGAGTCCTGGGTGCACCAATACACTCCCGAGACAAAGAGAGCATCCATGGAATGGAGACACAAGGATTCACCACCACCAAGAAAAGCCAAAACCTGTCGGTTGGAAAGATCATGCTGACGATCTTTTTCGATTCCAAAGACGTTGTTTACAGTGTGTTTGTGCCCCGAGGAACAATAATCAATGCCGCAATATACTGTAAGACTTTAAAGAAGCTTAGAAAATCCATTAAAGATCGAAGACCCAGAAGATTGAGTGATGGGGTTGTTGTTCTTCAAGACAACGCTACCCCCATACAGCTGGTGTCACACAGGATTTGCTGCGGAAATTCAAGTAGGAAGTGTGGTCCCACCCTCCCTATAGCCCCGATTTGGCACCCTGTGACTACCACCTTTTCGGTCCTCTCAAACAAGAGCTAGGGGGTCAGCGTTTCGCGTCAGATGAGGAAGTGCAGGAAGCAGTCTCAAAGTGGTTCAAAGAAATTGGACGGAATTTTTACACACAAGGAATTGAAAAACTTGTCACACGATACGAAAAGTGCTTGGAACACCTTGGTGACTATGTCGAGAAAAGTTAAATGTTCATGCGTTTTCGTCCAATAATTTTTCTCTTTCTAATGTGTTTTGTTTGTTTTTTTACAGGGGGTGTAACTTACTTTTTGATTCACCCACGTACGTACATGTATTGTGCTTCCAAACATTTAAACACGCGTTAACGACAACAGACATGACAAACAAGATTTACGCTGAGACACTTTTTAAGACAGCCATAATGAGTGACAGATTATAGCAAGAAAAGTACAAAAGAGGAAAGCTCCAAGGTATTTCAGATCTGTCATGTAAAGTATAACCAGCATATGACAGAAACTGTCCAAGGAACATGTTTTTTTTTGTACTACTGTAATTGTCTTAGGAAAGTACGTTATCTGCTAGTAATATTCATAAATGTGAAGGAATAACTTGTGCGTAGAGTTGGAAACAGAAGTAAGGTTTGAGTTCATATGTAGATCAAATATGAATGGTGAACGTACAAAGTCATCAACGAACCTTTGCAGCCTCAAGGATCTGAGGTCTCGCCGATGGCGTAGTGGTAACGCAGTCGGCTTGTAATCAAGGGGTCTCGGTTTTGATACGAGATGAAGGCATACAGTGATTCGAATCCCACTTTAAACTGTAGGTCCAGTCCCAGATAGCCTATTTGTGCCTAAACGTAGACTTAAAACAAGCATCAAACATGCAACGATCTCTCATGTGATGAACAATAGCGCAAAGTTCTCCAACGTGTGTTCTACTAGCGTTGGGTTACATGATATTATATTGCGTTCGCAATCTTTCCTTTTGCTGTTATTGGTAGTAATCCCACTGAAATTAAGCCTTCATTCTTTTTTGTTACGCAGCCTGTCGATCCGTTATGTGATACGGGTTACCTATCTATAAGGATTGAGTTCTTGGTTTCCCTATACTATTTCCGTTTTTGCTCTTGATGAAAGTACAATCACGGACACTGCCGGCTTGTAACGATTCCATTAAAAGTCAATGTATTCATTACAAGCCGGCAGTGTCCGTGACTGTACAAAGATAGATGAGAAATGCATTTTAAACCAGTAGAAGCAGAATGCCCAACTAAACATTTGGTCTGGCGGAACATAACCTACAGATATCTAAGGAACTATAAGCCACAATGTGTATGCATGACAACAAAAATGAAAACGTAGGACAATCTAGAACCATAGCCCTCTACGACCCTTCCAGCCTCGGCGCTTCGCAGTTGCAAATGCGATTTTATGTGCTCGCTGAAACTCCACGTTTCTCCGCTAGAGGCGCTCAACTCTGACCCATGCTGGGCGGACTTTTCATGCTTACCTGTGTACATTAACGCTGATAGAGTTATTATGTTGTGTACGTTTGAAGTTATGTTTACTGTTGTTACAAAGTGATAATGTCGAACCTCTCTTAAAACAAGTTAAAACAAGAACAGCCGTAAAAAGTAAGCTATTTCGAAACAGTAGTTTAATTTTGAATGTAGCGGCAAAACGCTCCAAAGTGCATGTTATCATGAATGAATAGTACTGTTAACCTGGGATATGTTCCTAAAGAAACTTTGAATATTGATATCCAACTTTGCCACTGGAAGTTGCCTAGCCAATAATGATCCGTGTTTTCATAGCATGCCGAAAGAAACATGAAATTATTTGCCGCTCACATGCTGCTAGTACTGCATATTATTTTAAAAGAAAGAGAATTCTATCGCCTTAGTGTGAATTTAGATTACATTAATGATGGAAGTAAAAACCAATGTGGTTTAGTCGTTAGGGCTTCACACTACCACGTGGGGGACCCGGTTCGATTCCTTGTTTGGTCATCTCATGTAAAATTATCCATTGGTGTTCCTGCATAAGAGGGTCAGTGTCTCAACCAGTTTTTACATCAGTGGGTACCTAAGGGAACACCTGGATGAGAAAATTCAGCCGGAGCGTGGTGCTGATCACATCACTTCCACTATGTCTGAGATCGAGAATGTGTGAAACCCTAACTGCACACCCTAAGGTATCTTCATGCAAACCAGGGTGCGAGATCACTGCAGATTGTAGGGGGAAGGAACAGACAGACCCAATACATACTATCTATCTATCTATATAGGCTACATATAATGCCATTAAATACCTATGTCAATTATTAAATAATCAAATTATGTTATAAAATATACAACATATTATATCGACTGTTCTTCATTTAAAATTCGATTGAAACTTGAAGATTTTAATATGCTACTAATGCTATGAACAATGATTTGTGTGACTAAGGGAAAGGGCCTAAAATTAATATACATTAAGAAGATAATAGTTTCCTGTTTAAAATACCACATCTAAATGCTATTGGGGGTTTTATTAATATATTTATATACTTTGTGGTAGCTAACGAAAGGCGATGAGGAATTGAGAAGAAATAACAAGTCGAACTAATTTCTGTGTTCTGGGGATTGCTGGGTTCAATGTCCTTAGAAATGAGGCTTCTTCTTGTCCGTTCTTTGGGTACGTTTTGGATCTTATTCCAGTAAAGTATATTCGACTCCCAAACTAATTGTTTATGTTTGTCGTTAGAACAAAAACTCTCCCCACAGAAAAGTTTGATGTGGGAGGGTTGGGAGGGGAATTCCACCTGACCCCCCCCCCTCGGGATTTTGCACTTGATGCAAACGAAGCTTTTTTCCCCAGGGGGAGGGGACAATGATTTTCCAGCAGGACCAATAACACCTTTTCCGTTGAGGGGGACAAGCAACGATTCCATATTGTGGAATTGTTTTATGGACCAAATTACATTTTTCACGACTAGTTTTCCAGTGGGAATGCCCCTTCTTGCCTCGGCTGGATACACCAATGTGCCATAACAATTTAGTATATGGATAAGTTATTTTCGTTTTGTTATTCATAACATAAATCAATCACTTTGTTACGATTTTATGTAATTTTATTTATTTTTGGCTTTCTTTTGAGCCACTCGGCAAAAATCAGTGCAACTATCTTCCCTTGTTTATGTTGCTGGATTTGTGACGAAAAAGTTATAGAAATCATGTCTTGCTCCAAATACAATTCACAAATATATACCCCATCCTACGTAGTTCGGCATGTATATGGACCTAATTTATAAAAGTGACAAAAATCGAATGATGCGCTATCCATCGACGAGCTTCACATGTGTTTCGTGGACATTTAAAAAATGCATCGAAAATGTTGTGCCTCTCTTACCCAGAGTGTTTTTGAAGCGAAACCTACAAGAAAATATAGAGCCTTTGAGCTTTGAGACAGTGTTGTTCTGTTCCACGAATAATGATCATTCTGAAGACGTATGTGAACATATCTGCAGATTTTTCATTTCAATAGTGTTGAAAAGCATTCCTTCCTCAACGACAGAAATGTTTGAAAGACCTAAATACTTAATAAATAGATGCGGCTTGGTAGAAGGAGACTGGTCCGACATCAGCGCCATGCGGCAGAAATTGTAGGTTCTTGGAATAACATGAGAGCTAGTCGAGTACCAAGGCTGTAAGGACCGTAGAGGGTTATGCTAGAACTTACGACTAGTCGTTGCGAAATGCTCCATAGCAGAGTGGTTAGCGTAACGCGCCACAAAGCCAGAGGTATCTGGTTCGAACTCTTGGTAAGACTAGGATGTGCTTGTGCCATTGCATCGAATTTTCATCCTCATCGTCACGATTAATCCAATAGGTAGAAAAGCGACGTAAAATAACCAAGACAAGAACGACAATGCCTTTAACGTAGCTCCAACCCGTTCTTCTCCCGAGACATAAACCTACTCAGTAATCGCCGCAAAAGTAGAAAGTGGCTGCTTGCTCCCAAAGACCCTCTGTGATCATTACCGTCTTTCATCTTGGAAACGCGCAGTCTTGCCGTATGCAAAATGCCGAAAGGCTCGGGAGCAGCCGGCTCTTCAGGCGCTGACCACGGCTGCAGCATCTATGATGCATGAGGGCGAGATTGTAGCGTTAATTAGGGAGTCTCTAAAGTCCCAAGAGATGGCGGAGCCGAATGTGTCATGAATAAGGCGTTGCGTCTTTCAAGTGGTGTGCTCCAAAAGACGAGCGAGTGCTCTCAGGGAAGAGGAAGCTCCTCGAAGGCTGGAGATGAATTCCTTTCCAGCTCAGACACCATTCCACCCTCTTTCTTATGCAAGCAAAGACAAACTTTGCACCGCGTACTTTCACTATACATTGTTGTTTTCTGTAAATATTGCCGTCGCTTTTCTATCGTTAGGTTAATCGTGACGATGACGATGATTAACGAAATGGAGGCTGGGACAAATGGAATTACAGTTGACCTCCATTACAGGTTTTCAGGGTATTGAGGCTGAAAAACTTGGAATGTGTAAAAAATGGGGGAAATCAACATTTTGTGAACATTGCATGGGGAATCTAGGAACTCTGGAGCAAGGTCTCGCATAGCGGCAGAGAAGGGGATGAAATCGAGTGGTCAGAGCGGTAGCACACGCAGCTGCGAAGGTTGGTAACTGCAGTCGCTTCCCCCCTCCCATGCAACACTCTTCCCTCTCATGTGTTCATTGGTGGAGCCGTCTCGCATCAGAACTTGCTCAGAAACTTGTTTTCGTTCGCCTCCACCAGGGATAACTGAGACAATATATTACACTGTGTTAGTAATTAATTCATTATAAGTAAATATTTTTTAACGAGATGAATCTTACTATCATCTAAAATGTATAATAATAACAGTAATCCATGTAATAACAGTAATCCAATGCTCAATCCATGCCTTTACCAGGAATCGAACCGAGACCACTTATCTTGTAGAGCCTTCCGGAGACCATATCGCCACGGATGCCCGCTTATATTCCGGGAAACTCATAAATTGATTGCATATTTTGAAAACATGATCATATAGAGCTTATTCCTAATGACGATTCTGTACTCCTGTACTGCTGAATCCATGCATTCTGTGGCCAGCTTGATTACCCGACCTCATCTGCCTCGAAAATAAGCCGTTTCCAGAAGCGCGAACTGCTTCGCTCCGTCCACTTGCTTTCTCCCCTTCTCTACCGTTAGGTCCGCTTAAGAGGGAAGCATTTCTTTTAACATTTTTGCTAGCATAAATACTATGTAAGTGCTTCCAAAAATCTTATATCAGATAGTACAGTATGGCCAGAAAAGAAGTATACCGAAAGTTACCGACTGTGTACAACGTTTCCAACTTTAGGTATACTTCTTTTCTGGCAATACTGTACTTTACACGGAAGCATTTCATGTAACATATCGACTAACTTTTGCGATTACAGTGTTTAATATATACAGCACAAAATGCACGTCGAGTTCCACAATATATGGTGAGTGCACGATGTTCACAATTGAAACAACTAAATCATTCTTCCATACGTTTCCTGTATACGTTATAGAGCATGTATGTAAGCAGCGCCATTGATATTTTTACATAATACCGTTTCATAGGAAACGTTATTCCTCTCGGTTGAATAGTTATCGGCTTTTAAATATTTGAAGTGATGCATTGTTTGCATTTCAAGCGGCCGCCATTACATCTGTTGAGGAAAATGCTCAGGAAAATGCTTTCGTGTAAAGCGGGCCTTATGCGTAGCCTTGCTTCGCAGATTCCCCAGAAGACTGTAGATGATGATGAATATGATAGGAATTACTTTCCTTACTTGAATCACGCAATAACAATATGAATACCAAAATACGCCTTTGTGACCAACCCAGATCATCGACAATCATCCATTAGCTTTCCCACGCCATAAAGTCTGGGGCAGGCAATGCTCACATTGTGAGAAATGGACTCTCCCTGCGGGGATTTCCTCGTTCCCTCAGTTCCACTCAAGTCTCAGGAAGCAGCAGACATAATGGTTTTAACTCGATTGGGACCAGGAAAGCACTACTTTCTCGTTTTCCTTAATTTCTTATAACGTTTTACCGTCCTGATCTGGTTTGTATTCAGAGAGATACGTTTCAGAACGTCCTCCTAGTATTCAGAATGTTCAGAACAAAGAGAGATCGCGAAGACCAGCGACGTAAGACTTATCTTTACATTATGAGCTCTCTAGAAAGAACACAATAAAGATCAACATTCCGAGAAAGCCTGCAGAGAGAGAGAGAGAGACTTGGCTTCCGATTTCAAGACTCTGAAGAAACTTTAACTCAATCTTTCTCCCATCTAATCTCCATTATTGTAATTGGGTGTCAAGCTAGGATCTCCCCCGTCTCCGTAATCCACTCTCACCACAAACTCCTCGGTTTCACTCCTTGAAAGCTCTAGAACTAGGAAAATAAAGGATTCGATGCTCGGATGTCTTTTTCCTCTGATTAGAAAGAGTGCCCACAGAGGGAGCTGAGGGTGGAATAGGATTCGTTCAGTAGATTAAACAATATAGGACGTTTATAGAACACGAAAGTCTTGCAGATATCTAGCTTTTTCATCATATTTTTAATTAGTTTATTTTTAAGCTGATCTGCCTTAGCGTATAACATTTTTACTTTAGTTACCATACCTAGGCTTATATGTTTATGTTAGCGAGAAAGATAAGACAGAAAGACTGTCACTGAATATACTAATTAACAAAATATAAGGTCCTGGTGTACCTTCTTTAACATACAGTTTAGAAAAAAGGTTTCACAATGTATTACCATTCCACCTCTCCCTTTGAAACCAGTACTGTTTTTTTGAAATTGTCGTTTTTCTAAAATTATTACTAGTTTTTTTTCTAATTACCTAGGTTGACAATATCACGTCATAATATGACGTCATGAATCAGAATATCTAAATAGCAGAATCTCCCAAGACGTGGCTTGTTGCCGCGTGAGTCATCTCAACTGAAAAAAGCTGCAGGAATTAACCTTCAGAGCCTGCAATATAGTGACACAAGAATAAAAGATACATTCGTAACGCACAAAGTGTGTACGTGATCGAATGATGGTAATACGTTGGTTGGAAATTTAATAGTGGCAACACTGCTGTATATACGCCATGAAACGGAACCGGTGCTTCTCACTTATACAACATGTTAGTTTGGTACCTAAGCTACCTCCCAGTAAATGGACTCGTCCTTTCAACCCTAGGCGCACGCGCAGTGGAAGAGAAGAATAGAGTATTGCTGGACTTGACGGTCTAAATTTGTGTAGTCAGAACCTAACTAATGTGAAAGTTTTGGTAATTCTCGCCGTACCTCTAGGACAGACCGTCAATGCGCAGTATTACCAGAGACAAGTTAATTTCATTAACTTACTAACTTGTCTGTGGTATTACTGTTCGTTCTTGTAACTTAACCTACGACCTGCGACCACTTTCTGCTGAATGCGCACGTCATTTTGCAGGCGAATGCTCGGGAGCATGTAGCGCAACCTGTGGCTGATTTGTTACCTCGATGGGGCTTGCAGATACTCAACCATCCCCCATACTACCCAGACCTAAGCCCCTGTGACTTTGATTTGATCACTAAGATGAAGCTTTTGAACTGTTCCAGAGATTACTCAGGCAATAGACCGCTCCATTCAAACCATCAACAGAACAGCCACTGCTACATAAATACTACTCCCTCTGTCCCATAATTATAGTCCGGTATGCCAAAATGGTAGTACAGGAATGACAGACGAAGAGGCAGATGGAAAGCACAATTTGTACTGATCCTTGAGTAGTAAAGTTGTATGACTCATTCCTTTGTTTCATGTTCTTCTTCTGTATACACCAGTGTCACAGTTTGAATATTGGGCAATTATTATGAGACAACAACCAAAGGTGTACCGGACAATAATTATTGGACAGAGGGAGTATGACTTCCACATCACTGGCAACGGTTGTAGACAATGCTGGTAACTACATCAAAGGGCTGCAAAAGTTTTACAGAGGTACCTGCTTCGTATCTGAAGTATTGCATCTTAGAGAAATGTTTGTCTGACAGGAGAGTATATAATAGCAAAAACCTTAAGAATTTCTAATACCGGAAACTTATTTATCTTATCTCGGAAATGTCACGAAACTAGAGATCGCTGCTCGAACTCAATCATATAAAAATATGTGTAATTTCATTTCCTCTTTCAAAATAAATATTTCTCTTTTCTGCTCTTTTTGTTGATTCACCGATGTTATTTTTATTAGTTTAAATTAACGAAATTAAGTCTTGATATGAACCAGGTTACTGCTTGCGAATGTTCAGCAAACAAGTCTTATTTTAACTAAATAACTAACTATTTGACTTGTGTGAAGAAGCTCCCGGAACAAAGTGAAGGAAAATGAAAAATACAAGGAGCTTAACTTTCTCTGTCTCTCGTATTTTTCCTCAAACTGTGTGAAGTTCCCAAATGTTTAGCGAGTTTAAAGAAGATGCAGTACGGAAGAAAGTATCCTAAGGCCAAGAAAGAGACAGGGATTTCGGGGAGGAGGGGTAAGGGAGAGGGGACAGAGAGGTCAAGAGGAAAGGGAAGATCCTGAGAGAAAAGAAAAGAATGAATATCTCCAAGAAGGGCAGAATGGGGTCTGGTTGTTACGAGTCAAACTGATTTCCTTAATTCCATCAAGAGGGTAGTTTGTATCTGCTTGTACCATTAGGCAAAAGTCCTAATGGGAAGCCGCTAAGGGTTGAAGCAAGGGATGGGGGATGCTACTTGTTAAGACCGGTTGTTTAAAAAGAAGTTTATTTCCCTCTTTCCCTTTCGAGCAGCGTGGAATAATGAAACAGCTTGGAAGAGGAACTTGACTGTAGAACCGATGCAGCACTGCTAGAGAACAATATGGGTGGGCTGAATACCGTGAAAATGGCTCCAATAATGTCAGATACACTGATATTGACGTTTGTCCAGAAATTCAGAAAGGCCTTGATGGTGTTTAAGACTCCGCCTTGTATCAGCGCACCCTGTTCGATTCATGGCAGTGTCACACATAGGATCAATCTTTTAGATTCGGGCCAGAACGCTCGTAAATAATATTGGCAATAAATAATAAAGATGTTAGAACATTTACAAATAAACTGTAAACCTTCCCTGTCCTGGAAACCAGAACAGAAAAGGTACTCTAACTGTAAATGTGTAGCCCAAAATTGAACAATAAAGGACAACAAAAATGGGAAACAGAGTTAATGTTTTTAGGTACTGGACATAAGCGCATACCGTCGAAAGTATGCGGGTGGAGGCCGACTCTTTCCGGGGTTTACCCCATTTTTTAAAATTATATTTTATTCTTCTATTATTAACAGAGGGACAGCTATATGCTATTAATATTGCTAATTTGTACTTTATAGCAGTATTTTTATTTCCATGGTTTTCTGGAGTTTTGAATCCACTAAAACTACATCACTCTTTAAACAATGTATTCCATTGTTCACTGTATATCACCACGACAGCATTGTTGTAAACACGTAACAAGAATAAGCAACATATGTTGAATATCAAAATCTATGTCCCGAGAGTATACGAGTTTAACTCTTAGACGCGCCTGGTCTAGTGCTTGATTGATACCTCAGATCTAGCTACACAGTAATTGAGACTTAGAACTTTTGAATTTGTAATTAATAGGCCCATTTTTTCTATGGAGTTGCGGCGACACACGTGGCTGAAACGTCATTTGAGTAAAATCCATGTAATCTAGTGCGAGTTCACCCACTTCGCTTCACTTGGTATGTTGATAGTATTGAACAAATTCCTTCACACTTCAATTTTATGTGGGTTGCCTTTGCAGACTGTTCATTAATTACAAAAGATGATTACTTTTGTAATTTTCGAAGAACATATTATAAAATGCAGATATCGACTAATAGGGTATGTTTTACTTAATTATAAAATGATTAGTTCTAACTTAATTCTTAATACGGTAAAACATCGAAAATGATTATGTTCATTGTCTGCAAATCCTTTTAATTCGAATTAGTTGGCAATACGAACAGAAGTTTATTCCCCTTGAAATAATCATTAATGAAACTTGTTTTTGTTAATTCGAATTATGGATAATTCGAATTTTTTTCCATGTCCCCTTGAGTTTGAATAAAATAGAGTCAACTGCATTAATTTGTATTTGAAATATCGCATTGTTAAATATGTGAATAGTAAAATTCGGAAACATCATCTGTAGAAATAATGATGGTTTTAGTAGTTATAGGTATAATGTTCTTATAACTATCCGAAATTCTTTCCCTTTTATCGCTTTGCTCGCATTAGACGAACTCTATCGAAAAGGGACGAAATTCGCTTTGCCGCCTCCTCCGCTTCAGTGGCGCCCAGCTTAATAGGTAGAAAGTGAGTTTACCGAGAGGTCTACCTGAGGCCGGCTAAAGTTCATTAATATTAGCTACATTGTGTCCGTGTGTGTCTGTAGACATGAACTCTGAAACTTGCAGGAAAAAGTGATGTCGCTCCACGCCACTCAACTTGGAGCAGCATGGGTCATCCGGTTACCAGTCAGATAAGCTCGATTGATATCTATCGGGAAACTTCGAAACAAATTTAAAAGCTCTCTTTCTGGAAGCCGCTGTCCTATCTTAGAGCCAGAGGAGGGTACGAAGCAAAGACTCCCCCCACCACCCTTCCTCCCCGCCTCTTCATGAACGCATGAGTACAGGCCATCATCCTCCGCCGACGACAGGGTAACAAGATTAAATCCGGCCGTTGCTGATCCCGGAATCATGAGAGAGGATACGGAGGTTCCACGTCGCTCATATCTTTTCGGTAAACTTGTTAGCCGGGGGATGGGGGGTACAAGGGAGAGGAACTCTCTCCCTGATAAATAAGAGCAGCAGGACACCCTTGCATCCTTTCCCCCTCCCTCAAATCCTCTGTAAAGTGTTACACTCGGCAGTGTTGCAGGGTAGTGACGAATTGTGTGATGCCCGGAAACTTTTGACATCCAACAACACTCCTCACACCCTGAATCACCTCAGCGAGAATGAAAATAGATTACAAATATCAAGGCCCATGTGGAAGTTTGTTTATAGTTGGGCCGGATGTTCCAGAATGGATCAGACATTTGTCCCTTCATCATTTTCTTTATCTGATCATTATTTATTGTCACAAACCTATACTCTGTCCCAGAAATATGTGGAGCAAGTTCGCGCATAACAGTAGAGAAGGGAAGGCGAGTTGGTGGAGCGAAGCAGTCCGCGCTGCTGCTAACAACTGGTAGCTGCAGCCACAGTTTCCTCTAACTGCACTCACTTCTTACCTAACGCATTTCATTGCTCGAACTCGAATTAGTTGGCAATACGAACAGAAGTTTATTCCCCTTGAAATAATCATTAATGAAACTTGTTTTTGTTAATTCGAATTATGGATAATTCGAATTAACAAAAACAAGTTTCATTAATGATTATTTCAAGGGGAATAAACTTCTGTTCGTATTGCCAACTAATTCGAATTAAAAGGATTTGCAGACAATGAATATAATCATTTTCGATGTTTTACCGTATTAAGAATTAAGTTAGAACTAATCATTTTATAATTAAGTAAAACATACCCTATTAGTCGATATCTGCATTTTATAAGACTGAATTTGTTTCGCTTACCCCATATATTCCCGAGATAGAGTATAATGGGGTGTAATGGAAACATGTTAAATTACAATTTTTTCCCAGATTTCTTGTTTTTTTTTGTTTTTTTTAGCCTCCTTGGTGTTTTCAGGGTTGCCTGGTTGCCACCGTTAGCCAGTCATGATCGCATGGGTGAAGATTTCACTTTCGAATCTCGGCTTTTGTATAATCTTCGTAATTACCCTAAAGAATCAAATGAGCGACGTGAACTAAGAGAAATACAAAATACGTAATGTTTATTGGCCCTTGATAATAATCGTAGATATTGAGAATGGTTCTCAAAGGGCTGATGCACAAAAATCTTAAGTTCCTGAAGCTTAGTCTGGCCCTGGCCATTACACCTCGCTTCAGGGAGAATTGACACCGGAGCGACAAACGACAGACGACACGTGTCGTTTTGGGACGAACCAATCAGCATCTACGTTTCACATCATAGCGGCATTACAGGCTGCACAAGCCTGCGTTCGATTGGTGAAATTCTCAAGCGGCAAGTGTCGCCTGTGGCGCGTAAAACTAGATGATATTGGAAAGACACAAAATTTCCCAACATTATCATCTCATGGAGGAAATAATTCCAGGTTGGTTATTTTACGTAATTTTTGTGCCACTTTTGCCTAATCTCGCGACGATGAGGATGACTTGATTATATCACTCTCAAATAACACCCATGTCACTTCAGGAGTGACATTTAGATTCGCTTTGTCATTGCTTGCTGCATATTTTCTTATCCCTCCAACTACAGTTTCAATTGCCAATGCAACGGCTGAAGTGCTCTCTAATGGACAATATACGAAAAACCGATATTTGTGATAACTAATGTAGTATCATCTACTCAAGTGAAGGTGCGTCCTTACTTATGACAGGAAATAATATGCAGGAAGAGTGAAATGAAATACACACTCCAACTCAATATTTTTATTGCCAAAGTAGTGATTTGCAATTACTCTAAAGTGCGTGCATTGAAATCGCATCTATTGAAGATCAAGCCAGTTACCCGATGGCACCGAATTGCTCGACCAGGCTTGCTACTTCTGAGAAAAAACATACCCAAATGTTTACTTACAGAAAATCCATGCATTATTTCTCGCATCACTCACTGCTGCCTTTTCAATTTCACTTCGTCGCTCTGCTCTTCCAGAATATCAGGTTGTAGGAAGGATAGGTGATAAAGAATTCATGGACGTAATGGAAGCTTGATAGTCGAGAGGAGAAAATACGAGAAGGGCCAAAAACAAAGGGAAGTAAAGTGACAGGCGAAACCAGTACGAAGCCTGGAGAACAGTATACCTGGGAACCTTACGCCCTGGAAACGGGATCTGAACATGCAGTTTTTCCAGGGTATTATTTAGGTTCGTTCCTACATCGTGAATTCCAGGGGGAAATGTCTCGGATTCGCTGATGCAGAGCCAAAGAGTATAAGAGTGGGAGATTTAGAATACTCTTACTCACAAATAAAGCCTAATTGGTGTCCATTTCGCGGGTTCGTATTATTGGTAAACCTTGATACTGTGTGAATATCATTTTCCATATTCTTGCACGGTGGTTCTGAAGTTGTATTTTTTCTTAGTTAGCGTTGCTATTTTGCCCCATTGACTAATCGCGACGATAAATGATGATTAGTTAAAATTGATGAAGGGACATTCACGCTCAGAATTCAAAATCGGCGAGTACTCGATCAAGTGGTGAGATTGTACGTCGACCACTGCAGGTTGGACCATCTTAATTAATACTTTAAAGGCACAGTGAATTAAGAGAATTTTGATGTGCACGAATAATTTTCCAGCAAGTTATCAGTTCGGATCAAACCCACACACCTAGCAAAGGAGAAATAAAATAGTAAATTGTGTGTACTTCTACTAAAAAAGGTAGTTAAATCGAATATTGGCTTGCAAGGTCTAGAAATGATCCTCTCTTGGACAGAGGCTCAACATTCATAGAAAAGGTGTATTCGTATATATCTGGAAATGACAAGCTTTTCATACAATTAAAATGACAAAAGTACACATAAATATGTATTAAAATTTCCGAATATGTCACCGTAACGAAATCCGATGTCATCAAATACCATTCATTTATTTGTATTATAATTTATGCTAATGTCAATGACAAAATAATATTCTCTTTCGTTTCTAACTTTATTTTATATTTTGCAATATCTGTTCAGAGAAAGTCAAAGCTAGGCAGTTTGTAAGGATGTGCTTTGTCAAAAGTAATTATATTTTAATGTTTCTCAAAGGCTGTTTTTATTATCTATCAAAACTGATATTTTTGTATGGTATGCGGTGTATCGATGCGTTGTGTCATTTTGGTTGCTTGAATGTAAGGGATTGGGAGGATAGATTAATGTTCTAAGATTACATTCCTTAGTTTCTTTACTTCTGTTGTCTCTTCAACCCTGTTCATTTTTTCCTCATTTACATATTTCTAACAATGTAAGTACATGAACTGATTAGCACAGTCTTGAGGAACTGACTTGCACCTGCGGAGTCCACCCAGAGATCCGTGCTGTGCGAGCATTGCACCTCATGGTCAGTCAGCAGCAGAGCAGGAGTGGGGATGCCATTTGAGCGGAACTACCTCCTGTTTCTTCTGCCATGATTCCAATATCCTGCTACACTGATACTCACGACGAATCAGGTAACGAGAGCTTTCCCACTGCACGAACGCGACTGACGAAGCCTCCTGGCTCGTCCACTCCTCTCCTTTCTGCGCCTCTTATATAGTATCGCTGCTCCCGTGCATATGAGAGCGCTCCTAAATTCATACGGTTGATTGACAAAGTCTGGATTAGCGTGTGTGAGAAGTTTCACAATCGCATCTAGGGAGAAATGTTGTGATATGTGCCTATTACATATGCAGGCCATGAACCGTGGTTGCTACCGCTGATGAAAATACGAATGTTTAAGTACTGATGACATCTGTTGTCTCCTGCTGAAACCTGTGAAAGTCTACGTAACTAATGAAACATTACAGCAGTGGGTTGGTGGAGCATTACATGTGTTAACAGACGCAATATTTATCAGTTTTCGTAGAACACTAGAAGAACTAAGTGACACACAGACCAAATCGACTCTAAATTAGATCGCCAGACCGATCTTCCCAAAATAATTGCTCATGAAATGCACGGCACATACACTTCCAGGCAAGCACGAGCACCAAAAAAGCTAAGGGCATACATCTGTATGTTTTCCAGCACTGTATTATGCCATTACACTAAAAAAAACACGATTTGGAGTGAACATGTAATTTCAGATCTCAAGTTTCATTAGCAACCACGTTTTTTCCCCTCTTTTACAGCAAATTATAAGATAAGGCTACTGAACATTGTGTCAAAATATACTCCACAAACAATATTATATTAATTTTAATTGCTGTATACGGATAGTTTCTGCTGAGAGATTGCAAGAGGTGTGTTCGCATAATATCATTCATATACAGGGTTTTTCAAAAGTCTTCCCCACATTTAAATTCACTATAACTTTGTAACGAACAGTGATATTTCAGTGAAATAAAGTTTGTACTACACAGTGGTCTTTAAAATTTTACCTGGCAAAACTGCACGTTGAGAGGATCACGTGACTACGAGCGATCAGGTGATTCCAAGATGACGTCGATTCAGGAGGAAAGTGAATTGGCCGCATAGGATCCACATCATGGTCAGACCTGGCTCATTGTGAATTTTGGCTGTGAGGATATGTCAAGACAGTAGTGCACGCGAAGAAGCCAAGAGATCTGCAGTCATCGCAGGCATTTCGGATTCAGGACGAAATTGCAGGAGTGCATCGATGTGAATAGTGCCCAGTTGGAGGTATGGAGATGAGGACTACAGACATGCAGTGCTGCCAGGTAAAACTTTAAAGGCCGCTTTGAAGTACAATCTTTACTTCACTGAAATCTATCTGTTCGTTACAAAGTTACAGTGAATTTAAATGTTAGAAGGACTTTTGGAAAACCTATACACTGACTTTATGTACTTATTTCTATGTTTTGATCATAATACTGCAGAGAAATAATACGAATTGCACTTATTCGGTGCGATATACCTGTGGTCAACGAGACGATCTATGACGTCAGTGATCCCAGTAATCAAAATGCCATCCTAGCAACACATACCAGCACGTTAAACTCTGTAGTTGACCACTCCCAAGGCACACTTCATTCCGGAAAAGCGGAAACAACCATATTTTCGCGGATGGACGATCGAGAGAGACTTACAATATGCAAAAACTGGACAAGCTGTGCCTAACGGAAGCTACAACGCATGGAACGGAAGACAAATGGTGGTGACATCTGTTGGACAATTTTTCTTCTCTGTTTTCATAAGGATTCCGAGTACATTTATGCAAATAGGCGCATGAATAACGGCCCCTTTCCTCTACTTTTCTTTCCGCTTCTTCTCGCTATAAGCAGAGATTGGTCTTCTAAAGCAACGCCACGGATTTCGTTATTCATTTATTCAAGAGATAACGAGCCGTCTTGTCATGCTGTTCATAAGAGGCTGTATACAGGAGGTAGTCAAGGAATGCATAAACCATTTGTCTTGCTACGAGAGAAAGGGAAATTCTACATCTAGATCCGGAGAAAGAAAAAAATGTGTTTAAAGCAGATGCTTCTATGTGTGTTACGATTTCGATACCAAATTAACGAGTTCTGGGGGTGGGGGCGCCGACTTGTCAAAATTATTGGGGGGGGCCTCTGATCACTGAAAAAAATTAATTAATGACTCCCTTTTTTAAGTTTTGGCCTCAGTGTTCCGAATCTTGTAAAAACCCATGAATTCCTCAAAAATATTAAAATTTTCATTTACAGTTCGAATGCAAAATGTCAATTGTTCACGGATGATATGTCACAAGTTTCGTCAACCATAATAGCAAAATATTCCCGACTTTTAATATCTGCTACCACGGACCGCATAACAGATCTCCCTAATATATCAATGATCTCGTTCTGAATGTCTTGTGAGAGCCATTTGTAGCCCGAACGTCCCATCCACTCTCCTAGTTCATGCACATCTTCTTTTGAAACTCTTTTTAGTAAAAATGTTAACAATAAGCATAATTATATACTTATTATATAGTTATAAGTCATGTGTTTTGCTGTCTCTGGTCATAGCCCCCCCCCCCCCGCCAAAGTTGATGGTTTAGCGGTCTCAGCCCCCCAAAGTTGATGGTCTAGAACATTTCAAATGTGTATTTAAAGTGAAGTTCATGTGGCACAATTCAGAGTAAACTTTACAAGAGAAGCAAAATAATACATTAGATTCTCTTAAGCAAAATTATTTGGGGGCCAATGGTCCCACATCGATAACATTGGGGGGGGCTTAAGCCCCCCCCAGGCCCCATGGAGTCGGCGCCTATTATTTAAAACTGTTATCTACGGTAATCAAGTGATTGAAATAAATAAAAGGGCAAAATTTAAAGTTTTGAAAATTACTTTACTAGAATATAATCAATTGACAAATCCGTGTCCCGGGTATGAATCCCGGAGTGGCCATGAGTGTTCATTGTGAGTGTCTATCAGTTTCATCATATCACTCATCCTTATCAGGATTAGCCCAAAGTGTCAGAAAAGCGAAGTAAAATAAACCAATTCGATCAATCAATCAATAGTTGGATATTCATTCAGTAAAATCTGGCGCTTCAAGACACGTGTGAAAGGAAAGAAGAAACGTGTTAACGGAGAAAGAGCGAGAAATGAAAGAAGTGAGATTATTATACATCTCAGTGATGAAGAGCGTTAAGTGGTTCACTTTCCGTCTCGCCACCAAAGTTTCGGAGTTCGAGTCCCTGCCTGGACATGAGTGTTGTTTGTGAGCGTCTCTTCATCAATTTAATCTAATCATCAATCCCCCTCGTCGCCGCTCTTCGCCAAAGGTGGAAGAAATGGGGCGGTAACAAACAATTAGAGAAGCGAAATGGGAAAAGGTAATAGCAAACGGGAAAAAGAGGAAGGTGCAAAGGAAACTGAACAAGAAAGAGTATGTGAATTATAGAAAGAAAAAAAACATCAGGCAAGAGAGAAAGGAAGATCAAAGTGTAGGAACAATCAGCGTGTTTGGGGGGGAGGGGTGCTACCGATTGTTGAAGCTGTGTGTGTGTCCGCCAATTTTTGTGATAATTTACATTATTACTAACAATAACTACGGGAACCATTAAAGTATAAAATACACACAAATACCTTTCCCTATCATTCTCTGTACCACAACTGACTATATTAGATTTTTATATTTTACTTTTTTTATTGTGCTTTAAACACAGAGGCTATATTAGTCATATTTGTTTTTCATTCTGCAGAAAACTTAACGTATTTTTTTTTAATGGAACCAGTAGCTGAAGTAAATTAACATTTGTGGGATTTATATACAAATTATTTTTTGTAAGCAGTTCATCAACTTCGTCTTCCTGAGAAAAAAATTGATGTCAGAATAATGAAATGAGAAGTTTTTTTCAATGGTGTTAATTTTCCCGCCTTACAAAATACTTGCATTACTGTAAATTACTCTTTTAGCCTACAACAACAATTATACTTAAAACATTGAATGTTTCCTGATAATAAGATCCATACTGCCACCGGCCTCGCCGTACTCGACCTGTTCAATACCCGGTGGAGGGACATAGTGGTTCGGATCCCACTTTAAACAGTAGGTCCAGTCCCGATTAGCCTATTTGTGCATAAATGGGACTTGAACACTGAACTCATATATACTGACACAATATTTAGATGTTACCATCGATTACATTCCTAACATTTGAAAGCACCAAAAAAACGCATTTAAGTATATGTTACAAATGTAACTAGTGTATTGTTGTAAACTCGGGGGGTGGGGAGGGGAGTATTCATCTCTGTCAGGGATTGAAATGTATCTTTGTTGCTAGGGACTGTTATGTCTAGAGCTCTCGCCACGAAAACTGTCCAGTCAAGGTCACGCAACCCACCTACAGTGTTGCCAATGGGCAACAATTTCAACTGACGAAATCAAGCGCGCACACAACGCGCGAAGTGTCGACTGAGCAGGTTAGAAGAAGTGTGGCAACCCTGGAGGGACAGGGGTGTGGAGGAGGGAAGGGGAAGATCCGACCTTGACTGGTCTATTTTCGTGGAGAGAGCAATAGTGTGGGTAATCTCCGACATCCTCCCCTGTAGTTCGCACCCTTGAAAGAAGATGCAGAAAAGAAAATACGTTTTACTTCCTCCAAGACGAGGACCAAGTACATCTCTCTCTAGATCCCACCAACAGGCACCTATGAATTGCAACATTTCGCAGGTGTGACAAAATTTTGCTGAGCAGCATGAACAAATTTTCTGCAGCAGACAGTTCTCTTTAATTTAAGAAATATAAAATCACAGTCGAGATACTAATCCAAGCGAATGGTTTCAGCAGTGATCATCAAACGCTTTTTCTAGGATATGCTCCGATTTCCTTTCCAGCCCTTTTTTACTAGTTTGTCTCCTATTCTCTGAATCTTCCTGGAAAACCTTATCTACTCCGTTTTTTTCTTCCTGTTTGTTGTCTTGCGGACACAGGTTAAGGGTTCTGCAGGACACTCAAGTTCTTTCCCCATTGTCAGTCGAAGAGATGGTCTTTTCTCGACTGCGAGCTCTGTATGTTCTTTTGTCAAAATTACTTTCCCGTGCAGGACGTATTCAAAGGGAAAGTCCCTCCATCTCAGCCATTTTCCTGAGCTTCAATTGTCCTGAAGTCCAAAGAATTGTGTATTTGATCTGTGCCTGGGCGAGTTTGCTTCTTCACAAGAAAATCCAACAAAAGGTCTTTCCCCCATTTGGAAATTAGTTTTCTGTATGATGACTTTAGATTTAATCAAGCTGGACTTGATAGAAGGGTTCTACCCGAAGGAGTGTGTTCCCTGCAGCAGAGGGGAAGGGGGTAAAGCCTGTGAGGCAGAATCATGACAATGAGACATTATTGTTTGTGAATATCAAGGCCAGAGAACATTCTTTGACTTATAGTGAAGACTTCACGATAGAGTTCTGGTTCATGATAACGTTCTGTAAACTCTGCTTTTTGTTGTGGAGGGGGGGTGGGGGAATGTAACATTGTTGTCTTGTTAGTTAATGTCTACATTTCACACTGTCAGTTCTCGCAGAAACTTTACTCTACGGTTTAATTCTTAGGTGCAAACTGAAAGATTTTATGAAATGATTCTCTCGGGAAATCGACCAGGTAAGTTGTGGAAAAGATTCAAAGCTTTCGAGAGCTAACGTCACTCTCATCTTCACTTCTACCCTAAAGAGGAGAGTGACGTTAGCTCTCGAAAGCTTGGAATCTTTTCCACAACTCACCTGGTCTATAGCCCGAGAGAATCTTTTCATCATTCGTCGCCAGGAAAGCTTCAAAACTTACTTAAAATACTTTAGTTTAAATAATACTCAACGAGTAATACATTTCCAAGAAAAGTTCTTGGTTTTGAAGAAATGCTGTGCAAGTTAGTCGGTGTTGTCTGGCAACATCCTGTGTGAGGAGTATGTGTGTGATATTGTGTGAAACACAATTGAAGAAAATATTAGAGATAATTATTTCGACTAATTTATCTTTTTAAAAAAATCAGACTAATATTTAAATGAGATAAACTGAGACTTTATCATGCCATAATAAGACTTATAATCCAACAGGAATGTGGATCTTGGACACTCAAAAACTACCGTAAACAAAAAACCCTAACATTTGAAAGGAAAATCTCAAGAAGAATGCATGGGCCCTTGAAAGACCTTATGGGGTACTAGAAAATACTAACTACATAAATTTCATTAAAACGCACAGATTAAATAGGTTTCGGTACATAAATACAGAATGACTGATTAGTAAAATAAATTTATAAATTGCAACCATTCGAAACAACAGCCTTAGGCAAGGAAATGAAACAATAGGAAGATGAAAAAACTTGAAAACTTGAAACGCATGAAAGTAAATAATTTGGAAGATGAGTGTCTAGGGCAAAAAAGGAGACCTATTGTTAAGATGGCCAGACATTAAACATACTGTATGAAGTTGTTCTGCCTCAAGCTAAAGACTTATACTCGTACTAAGGACATTCAAATGAAAACCGTAAAAGTCCAACAAAAAGTGTATGACAGACTGTATATACATGTAATTCAAATTTATAAGGCATCTACTATTATTTGCAAAACAACCTCAATGCTGCAAGACTGATCACTTGAACTTGAAAGCGCCATTTTTGTCATTTCAAGATGGCGCCTCGTCCACAGACTTGCACCAGTGAAGGGCGGTGGTTTCTTGTCTGGAAGCCTCAAACTTATCGAAATTCTCCAGTAAATGAACATTCATTATCTCTATTCATGCTTACCACATCAGGAAGTTCACAAACGAAGAAAGTTCGACAATGGCCTCAATTCGCAGGCAGACGGGTGGAAACTCCTTCACAGTGGTTCAAAAGTGACTACACTTACATCCAATAAATTATTGCTCTTGAAGTATAAAGGTACTAACTCAAACTTGAAATTATATGTATGCTACAATGCAGCAAACATGTGCTACCTTACATGAAGAAATCTACTAAATAGAAAAACAAAGACAAATTAAGTTTTTCAATTGACTCTCCCTTGTATGTAGTGGGTTGTATAAGGTTCTGTTTCTGGCCATTCTATTGCAAAAACATCACCCTCAAATGCGTAGTGATAGTGAGAGTTATACTGTGTACTTCTCTAATTTTGTCTCGTTTTCAACAAAGCATACTGTAAATGTTTCAAGTGGATCTTATGTTGTCTACATGGATTACATAGTTTACACGTAGATGTAGACTGTCGTTGTTTAGTCGTAGACGCACATCACTTGTAGTACTTGATCTAGCCTCTGTTGACGACGGATGGAAATTCTACAATTCGTTGTATGCGCCAAATGTTCACGTTTGGCCTCGCTTTTACGCGATTGTTACAGAGTAAAGTGAAAATAGCAACCTCGCTGATGTGGATGTTGGGAATTCGCCATTACAGATTAATGGAATTCTCGAAATAACTAGAGAATTACTCCTGTTAGAAACTTGATTTCACATCCCAATGATATGTTTTCGGGGTCAAGGTATCCGATTATGTAATTATTATCATGCATTGGTGGATATGTACGTTGTGAGAGTAAGAATAAACAAGTACAATGTACTAGATGCATTAAGCAATAGATAACGGAAGAATATCGAATGAGATGTCTGTAGAAAACACAAGAGTTATGTACATGTTTGGAAATTTAATGTGCTCATCAAGGAGTGCACATTAAAACAAATTGCAGGTCAACCCTTAGGCGCAGATTTTGGAAGGGGGGCAAGGCACTTTCTCCCCCCTCCAAATCACGTTAAGGGACACATCTTATATATATTTTCAGACATAACATATTGTTTATGTCAACCTTAACCCCCCAAAAATCAAGTCGTCGCCTTTGACTCAACCTCATTGACGTTTCCAGAACTATCGTAACGAGATACAAACACATTCACAAGAATTCCCCTTCTGAGCATTTATTTGCATATATTAAGAACCTTTGCTTCTCAAAACACCTAAGCCCCGGTGACGTTTCGTTCTGGTTATCAACGAGCGACAGGAAACCTCCTATTGACTTAGCTTCAGAGCACTGAATTGGAAATGGCCCCGAGGCATGCCGCTAACTCATTTCCTGCCTCCGTGATCCCCCTCTGCATTTAACATTGCGCCGATAGGAGGGAAGAGTAATTAGAACAAGGCTGTAAAAGAGAAATGAAATTACTTTCAAGATTTAATCCTGAGTTTTTAGTGGCCGGCGCATTTGTAAGAAGTAAGAAGTTGCCTGCAAGTTAACACCAACGTCACGATCGCACGCAAGCTATGTTGAAGTCAGGGTTCGTACGTGAATTTACGAAATGCGTTGGAACTGAATTGATTCGGGTCTGAAAAAACCGTGGGAGGATGTGTGCGACATATCTACGAAATGCTCATGATGATATGTTCCCGACGTTATGGATCTCTTGTCAGCAGTAGCGGCGAATGGAGGGGACAATTCCCTCACTCTTTTTGTCCCGCACTATGGCCTCTTAATGTTATAGCTCTTGTCTACTCTTATGGCGGGCGGTCTACATGCTGGTGAGGGAAGCGGGGAGTACGCCGCAGACCAACCAGACAACAGCGGTGGCGCCGAGAGATACGACGTGGCGGGAGAAAGTACTACGCGAACCTCGCTCTACAGGCTGCTGCGTTTCTTATCGCGCTGTATTAGCTTGCCAGCATGTAGAGCGCCCGCCGTAAGACTGGACAAGACCTACTCTATGTAATCAAAAGTATCCGGACACACCGCGAAACGTGTGTTTATCATAGAGGGCGACACCGTACTGCCATCTACCGCGTGGAACACATAGTCAGCGAACTCAGTAGTCTGCAGACAGTGTGAGACTGCAGTATGGGATGGTCTGAGGAACTCGCAGATTTTCAACATGGTCAGTTGGTTGGATGCCACTTGTGTAGGAAGTCTGTGAGTGAGATTTCCACCCTCCTAAACGTCCCTCTGTCCACTGTTTCCAATGTTATAATGAAGGGATGTGTACAACCCAAAAGCGTGCAGGCCAACCTCCGATGTTGACCTTTAGAGACCATCGACTGTTGAAGAGGGTCGTACAGCATTATCGTCAATCATCCATCGCCACCATCACACAGGAATTCCGAACTATATCAGCATCTATTCCAAGCACCATTACTGTTTGGTGCAAGGTGCGGCAACTTGGTTTCCATGGCCGAGCAGCTGCCCATATGTCAAACATCACACAGACAAATGCCAAACGCTGCCTCGTGTGGTGCAAGGAGCGTCGAAACTGGACCATAGAACATTGGAAAACCGTTGTGTGGAGTGATGAATCACAGTACACAATGTGGCGATCCTATGGTAGGGTTGGATATGGCGAATGCTTGGTTAACGACATCTACCAGCCTGTATAGTGCCGACAGTGAAATTGAAAGGTGGTGGGGTTACAGTGTGGTCATGTTTCTCCTGGAGGGGGCTTGGCCCCCTTGTTGCTTTACATGGCAGTGTCACGGGAAAAGCTTACGTTGACATTTTAACAGCTTTCATGCTGCCTACAGTCGAAGACCAGTTCGGGATGACCATTGTGTCTTTCAACACGACCGAGCACCCGTCCATACTGCAGGGCTTGTGGGGGAGTAGTTTGAGGACAACAACATCCCACTAATGGACTGGCCTACGCAGAGTCGCGATTTGAATCTCATAGAACATCGCTGGGATGTTTTGGAATGCCGACTTCGTGCTAGATCACACCGATCCACATCAATACCTCTTCTCATTTTGGCGAGGAATGGGCTGCCATTCCTCAGGAAACCTTCCGGCACCTGATTACCTGATTGAAAGTATGCCTGTGAGAGTGAGTGTCATCAAGGCTAAGGGTGGACCAACACCGTATTGACTGCCAGTGTTCCCGATGGAGGGTTGCCCAAACTTGTACTTTATTTTCAGGTGGGTGTTCGGATACTTCTGATCACACAGAGTATAAACATTGTCTGCTAAGAAAAAGTAAACTGGCTTTTGCCCCACCCACCTCCCTTTGTTTTGGCACCCAATCGCTGTGTGAGTTATTACTGTCTCGTTCAATTTCCCATCTCAATTAACTTATGCATTTTGTTAGTTGTTTTGCTCCATTTCTGATAATTCCTACTTTATCTCTGTATTGTTTTCCTATCTAATATTCGTCAATTGGTGCTGTAAAACATTTACCAGTGAATATTATGTTATTTGGAACGTCAAGCGTATAACTCTCTATGCAGAACTGAAAATTTAAGAAATTAGCTTTGCATGTAACGGTACTATAAGCACGAATGGTGCATCTCAGTTGCTAACATGTACTATCTGTATATGCACAGACTAAGGAATGACGTAAATGCAGTTAATCACAGAACGGTTCAATCCAACTGAATGCATCAGAACGTAAACGTTTATGGGCTGCATGTGTATTGCATTAACTGAGTGCATTTTTATTTCTATCCATGTATTTGGTTTTTTCGTCGCTTTTATACCTCTTGTGTTAATCACAATTTTAGAATGAATGATGATTTGATGAAATGATGCTTGAACAAATACAGTTATGAACATATGACCAGGGTTTGCAGATGGAGCCTCTGGCTTCGTAGCAGGTTACATTGCCGACTTCACTACAGAAGCAGGTGACATTTTTATTAAGTACATATTTTGGTAATGTTAAAAATTCATGAACATTGCTACATCACCAACTACTCAGTTTGTAAAAAAAAATAACTGTAAGCAGAATATTGACACTAACATAACTAGAGCAGAGCTGATACCGATGCCGATGTATCGGTATTGGAAAATATCGCTTGGAATTCATCTACCGATACCAGCCGCCATGTTGGTCTCACAGAAAATAAAACATGGCTTCAACGCTTTCGCGGAGTCTATATATATCTTGGAAAACATGCATAATTCAAATTATATTTTATTATTTTGCACAAATTATGCAAGAAAAACTGTATTTTTATGAGAAACTCAATATGCTGACCAAGGCAGAAATTTATTTTATTATAAAACATAAACTAAACGTAACGCTCCAACCTTCTAGCAAGGTCTTCTTCAGACTCTGTACCAAGTACAACTGAAACAAGGTACAAAACAAGAGGATATATATACACAAAAATTACTCCCCTTCAGACACAGGACTATTAGAAAGTTGTTTTCCTGGAACATTCCAGCAGGTAGCTTTCCCTTGTCAACTGTACTTTCACCTAAAAGGCTAAACATATTTACTTCCATCTAGAATGTGGTTGGACTCTTTATCTCACGCTCTTTTTCCTTCATTCTTCTTCCTTCTTCCCTCCTCTTTCTAACACCTTCTTCCATTTTTGTTTATCTTCAGTCCCCCATTACAGTTCATTGTGTCTTCTTCACCTTTCTTCTCTATTTCCTTGGCCTCCTTCCATTTTCTCACTAGTATTCTTTTCTCCCTTCCTATCTCCTTAGCCTCATCCCACTCTATATCATGTCCTGTTTCTCTTGTGTGTTTAAATATCGCATTTCTCTCTCTCTTAAGTCGTACATCATCCCTATGTTGTTTCAACCTGTCTTTCAGCCTCTTTTTCGTTTCTCCTATGTACGCACTCTGCCATTCTTTACATTTCACTTCGTAGATAATCCCTTCCTCTTCTCTGATTTCCTTTTTCTTGTTTGCATTTTTCGCTATTCTTAAGATGCTTCTCCCTCCCTTCCTGTAAAGTATTTTTATTAAATATCATCTACATTAGTATTCTGATGTAATTGTTGAATATTCTAAAGCAAATTTATTTGTAAATTAATGCATATAATTGGAGAGGATTTTTTACACACTAATATTGATCAATATTTTGAACAAATTTTAATTATTGAAATTTGGAAGTATTGGCATTGGTGAGAATCGGTAATGGTATCGGCATCAGTATCGGTTTAAAGTGGTATCGGCTCAGTCCTATCATAACACTACTATTGTAACAATTGTTACAAACGCACATAGAACATAACTACGAAAGTTAAACTCAACAGAAGAACGAAGACTGCAATGGGAACGAAAGTCCGTTCAATCCCATCGCCTTGTCATCTCAATTTACTGAACGGAGATTTCAGTGTTAAGAACACATCCGAGACGATGAGTCCTCTTCTTCTTCTCTATCATCTCCTTTCTTTCTTGATAATCTCTCGAGAGTTGTTCCAAGTTGGAAACTAATCCTCCTTGCGTCATTCTTCCCAGAGGGACTGGGAGAAAACCCCAAGAGACTAGAGGAGTTAATGTTAAGAAGCCTTAGCGAGGACGTATCTCAAATACAGGCCAGGCAGAAGGACTTGATATGACATCGACGCCACAGTCTCTCATAAATCTAAACTAGGGTTGATCTTTCGTCCAACTAGAAAACTTTGGTCGAAGCAGAGAAGAGAAAAAAACGGGAATGGGGGAGGAGAGATGGCTGACCCACAAAAACCATGGCGCACTGCTTATCCATACTGATCAAATAAGTCGTGGACAAGATTACAGCTGAACAGACACGATACTCGGGATTCTATGTAATATACAGCATGACACAACTTCTACTACAGTACATCAGTTTCCAAAGCTGATCTTTAGTTATTAGATTTTAATCGATAGATGGGGTCCGGGCACGAGATTAAGTCAAATGAAAATCCAAATTTGTTTCTATTTTTCCCCTAGGTTTTTTTATGTAGGATTGCAGAAATTTGATGTTTTTCAGCATCTGTACGTACTTTCCGGGTACAGTAAGTGGGAAAATTGGTCTCTTGATTGTGTGTGCGACATATACGTAAAACGTGACAGTGATAATGACGTGTAATCATTTTCCGAAAAAAGAAAAAGAAATCCTGTAGATTTTACCTTCCAGAGGACAAGAAACCACCACTGGTGAAAGTGCTTTGTCTAACCACCAACGCTCGAAGTATAAATTCCTAACTGGGGGATGCTTCATCTAATGTGGTGATAGGTGTGGGGGATCCTTCAATGGTTCAACGTGGAGGCAATGAAGTATGATGGGGATGATGATTACATAAATTATCCTAGCCATGCGCAGCCATAAAACGACCTCCAGTGTGGCCAACAACCTGCCACTCAGTCAAGTTGTGGACTTAGTGCGAGATTTAGTACCATTTCCAGGTTTGCATGTGGCAAATGGATTGAAACACACTAAAACATCTACCATTTCGTAGCATATTAACAATAATAACTTCCATATGATAACATTTTATGAGTAATACGTTGTTATAATCCTGAAAAATCCTCAATATGCTGACCAAGGCAGTAATTTATTTTATTATAAAACATAAACTAAACGTAACGTTTCAACCTTATAGCAAGGTCTTCTTCAGACTCTGCACCAAGTACAAATGTAAAAAGATGCAAAAGAGGACACATTGTTACATTTGTACTTGGTGCAGAGTCTGAAGAAGACCTTGCTATAAGGTTGAAACGTTACATTTAGTTTATGTTTTATAATAAAATAAATTACTGCCTTGGTCAGCATATTGAGGATTTTTCATATCATGGAAACAAGGCTTAATGGTGTTATAATTATAATCCTGGAATCATCTTTCTTTGAGCTTTCATAATTATGCTCCATTGAGTTTCTTTTACACAAAAAGTCCCATTTAAAATTAAATCTGCAGTTTAATAAATATGACTTTTTTTAAGCAAAAAAGGTACAGTGACTCATAAGATGCATCTTGATTTCAATTCTTCAATTATCTTTAACTCTACTTTCTGCGCAGATAGGTTACAAATTTTCAAGTTAAAAATTTAAGTCTCGTAATATAACTAAAAGTAACTGTTAACGTTACTTCTATTGCCAAAGTAACTCTGTTACAGTTGCAGCTACTTACTTTTAAAAGTAGCCAGTTACAGTTAGGATTCCTAAAAAGTAGCTGTTACTTCCAAACACTGATATTAAGTACAATCAGTGTGCGAATTAAGGTGACGTTTCCCTCCCACAAAAATGAATATTGCCGCCAAGAGAAAATTATAGTTAACCCTGGCAAGGATGTTTTTATCCTTCTCAAAGAAAATTGAATTTAAATCATGTTCATGCTTAACTGTGTAAGAAACTCAATTTAAAGATCATTCAGTCATCAAAGATATCCCTGTCAAAAAGCATGAAGCCTTGTGGATTAATAGAGCGCACCATTATACCGTGCGTCCATTTCGATCTGCAGCCGAGAGATCGGGAGAAGCGTGGCGGGCGGCACTGACGGAGATGCCGACATTTGCGGCCTGAAATGCCCGCTTATTTTTATGGACATATGCAGACATTTATATAAATATTGCAAAACGAGCACTAACCTGTGTTATAAGAGTATGGTTTTAATTTTAGTTGCTTAGTGACTGTATGTGCCGATGATTTTGACACGCCCACCTCTTGTGAAACACGGCGTAGAGGTTTGTTTGGAGAACGTTCTAACGCTGCACCAATATCATCGAGTTTTGCTTCGGTTAGAATCCGTCGTTTTTGCTTAGGTGTTTTAAAATTTAACGATACAGTTTCTCGTAATTTAAGGACAAGATGTCTAACCGTATCTCTGTGTGGAGTTGAAACGCATGGGAATTTCTGTACAAATTACCTACACACGTCTCTCCACGAGTTTGTTTTCACGTAGGTACGTGTCATACATAAAAAATCTTTGTTCTAACGTGAATCTTGCGGCTGGCATTCCAATCGTCTCACTGACACGTCACACATACACACTACAATAACACAAACAAGTAACTGCAAGTAACCAAGAATAACACTCTTGCGCACAGTACGAAATTAACACGCTCTTGGTTTACATTGCTCGCCACTATATTTACAACTCTGTCTTCATCTAGTCGCGAAGGAACAAAAAACTCGAGCTCGGATATTTCGGATTGCGAGGAAGCTCACGAAAACCATTCACTTTTATCGGTTTCGTCTGCAGTGTAATCCTGATACAGTGTTGCACATTCGAAACCTCCAAACGATTCCCATCGACACAAAACTCTTTCAAGGATATAAACTTAAGCAGGACGTTACTGATCAAAACCATGATTAAAATGCTTTTTTATCTGTGGCTCTTAACATCGTTTCTATAGCGTATTTATTTGTGTATATAAGAGCAGAACTTGGATGAATTACAGAAGAACTTTTGCGTGTTATAACACAGGTTAGTGATCGTTTTGCAATATTTATATAAATATCTGCATATGTCTATAAAAATAAGCGGGCATTACAGGCCGCAAATGTCGGCTTCTCCGTCAGCGCCGCCCGCCACGCTTCTCCCGATCTCTCGGCTGCAGATCGAAATGGACGCACGGTACAACTGAACAACTTACCGCGAGCTAAGAAAACAACAGACTCTTTTCCACTACAGTTTATATATATACTACATATATACTTATATATGCCATGAAAACTGTAGTGGAAAAGAGTCTGTTGTTTTCTTGGCTACGCGGCGAGTTGTTCAGTTGTATAATAATGAGCTCTATTAATCCACAAGGCTTCTTGTTTTACATGCATTAAACTGTTCACAAGAAACTTGTAGATAAGTCAGAAGGACATAATGTTTGAACTAAACAACGGAAATTTTCTCAAGCTTTCGGTGTTACTAGTTCGGCATCTCTTTTTATGTGAGTTTTGGTTTTCTTAAAGTGTAAATACAGGGTGTTTCAAAAAGAATCATCCGATTTGAAAAGGCTATATTTAGGAAATCAATGAACATAGAATGTTGTAGTAAGTTGTAAAATACATGTTGGAACATCAAGTGTTACTTACAGTAGGTTTTGATTTGTTGCAGGTAGCATCAAGAACCATTCTGCGTGCTCTATTTCAAGAAATGTGGGTTCGTTACAACTGTGCAACGTCGAATACTGTGAGCAGTAGGTGGTGTAGCACCGTATTTACGACGAAACTCACGCTGCACAGCTAAAACGGACTCACATTTGTTGAAGTGGAGAACGCAGAAAGCTTTCTGTTGCTGGGTTGCCTTCTTGATGCGGACTAAAGAGTGAGCTGCACAAGGAAGAGATCTACCTGCAACAAAGTAAAACCTACTGTAATAAGTAAAACATGATGTTCCAACATGTATTTTGCAACATTCTATGTTCATTGGTTTCCTAAATATAACCTTTTCAAATCTGATGATTCTTTCTGAAACACCCAGTATAAGTACTAAGCGTTCCTAAATTATGCCTAAATGTTATCATAAGATTTAACTACCTAGTTTAGAACCGATATTCTAAGGTACTTAGAATCGTCATGTAATATTTGAGTTTACTGACTCGTAAAATGTTCAAATTTGTGTACCCCGAAAAACATACTTCCCGAAATGAAATCACACTAAGTGCGCCTCCCCAAAAGCAAAAACGTTAATTTGTACAGTGAGTAAAATGAGGCTCGGGTACCCTTTTCTACACCCTCGATTTTTCGCACATTTCAAATGTTCTCGTTACGAAAATTAGTTCTTCATAATAAACGATGTTTTTAAATAGCGCGGAAAGTAATTTTTTTTAGATCTACGTGCTAGGAAACTTACGTTTTTCAATATTTAGATTCCTTACGTAACGTCGAAACGGTTTTGCAGGTATTTGATCATGGCGCATCTTGAATTCATGTCACAGGCGCACGTCTGAACATTTTCTTTTTCTTCTTATCTTTGACTTGTGCAATGGGATAATTTGCAATTTTTTCTTGTTATGAATGACTTGTGCAATGGGATAATTTGCGATTTCAATATATTATTTATGTAATTTATTGGCGGATTGGATATTTCAGACATTGCAATTGTTTTGTGCGACTTTAGACATTGGAATTGAACCATTGGCGCTAGCCCCACGAACCATTGGCGTTAGCCCCACGAACCATTGACGCTAGCCCCACGAACCATTGGCGCTAGCCCCACGAACCATTGGCGCTAGCTCCACGAACCATTGGCGCTAGCTCCACGAACCATTGGCGCTAGCCCCACGAACCATTGGCGCTAGCCCCACGAACCATTGGCGCGTGGATAGGTTAGTTCAGTTAGGTTGAGATCGATAGTTAAAATTTGGTGTCGTGTTAGTATCACGATCTAGAAATTGGAAATAATTGCGAACCATTTCAAACGACAAAATTTCAACTTTAAACGGCTGTACAGTCGTAAATACTTCTTTCCGCGCTCCAATTTTTTTTTATTCACAAATAGGATCAAATAATGTTCATAATGAAAAAAAAATAATTTCAAAATTCGAGGGTGTAGAATAGGGTACCCGACCCTAAAATGTTCCTAGAGTACTTTAAAAAGTTCTTCCATAAGCACTCATGTAAAATTCTAGTCGGCGGGACACATTCTAGTATTGTTCTACTCGTCTCGCTTTGTGAAGGCTACTGTGCCCCTGGTCCTAAAGAAAAAGTAAACACTTGATTTTTATACTACACAACAGTCACCCTGTTCAATATGCAATTGAATTTCTCTCGTTCGGTCTGGCCTGTACAACAGCTGGCTTTTGATGCCCATTGTCTTGACCGCATTGACACCAAGAGATCGTATCTGAATGGCAACCAGCTTGCACAGAGAAGCATCCCGAAGGACAAAGAAGCAGAGCGAATCAAGGCGTGGCGAAAGAATTGTTGCAACGAATCCATGAAATGACACCGAGGAACCTGGAGATAAATTGACGACACGTGAGCGCTCGCAGCAGGTCTCGCTCCGACGGAAAATTCGAACAAAAGACGCCATCCTTCCGTATTGTTGCTCGCTCCGTGGATATGGCCGTATTGATTCTCGCTGCGATTGCATGTTTTGGCATTGTTGCCGGGAATAAAAGTGCACCAAAGTATCAATAGTCCGGCCTCTGGACGGAATGAATGGGGAAGCGGGGACTCCCCTGACATCCATGGCGAAAGTGATCAGCAAAGAGGAAAAAAAAGTGCCAGATGCTGACGTTGATAAAGGCGTTGCTGAAAATGGCGGCGAATGAAAAATGTTTCCGCGACAGAGAGCGCTGCTGACAGCCACATTCTCAGGCATTAATTAGATGGGGCTTTTATTAATCTGATCCCCATCTAAACCTTTTGTCAAGAGGAACCAACTTGAGCTAGTTTCGGTAGCAAAGTGGTTAGCGTGACGCGCTACGAAGGCGAGGTTTCCGACAGAACCGTGGGTGTTTCTTTGTCTGTTCATCATCGTCGCCGCGATGACTTCGGGATGTGTGACGGATACTCTGGCTCGGCTATATCGGGAGCCAGGGTGCGAAATCCTGGGGGGGACGGGGAGGATCCCCCCAAGAATCTTGGTCTCAGAAGTCCCCCAAAAAATGTCCAGGGGGGAGAGTTCTTGTTATAACAAACAAAAGATAAGCAATTACTGTTAATTTCAAATATACTTTACTAAGAATAATATCGAATACATACACAAATTAGTGTAGTTGTGAGTATTGAATGCATTCTCTCTCTCAAGAGATCATTAACAAATCTACATCAATACGCACAATAAAAGTAAAACAAAAATGCAAAACAATAATAATTATTAAATCTAATTGATTTAGTAACAGGTTCCCATGATTAGAGAAAAGTAGCAAGCCAAAAGCAATAACCTCCTTCGTCGGCCGTTACTCTCTGAAGCATTCAAAGAATGCTAAGTCAGTATCAAATCTATCTTCCTGGTTGATTGAAAGTAAGTTGCTGATGAACGGGTATTAGGGAGGAATAACCAGGTGGTGGAAGAAAGGATAAGTTGGAGTGTAACGGGCGACTTGGGGTATTTTGCTTTGGAACGAGGAACGAGAAAGATCGGGGAGCTTGAGCGAGTTTGCATAGAGCACTTCTAGGAGTTTTCTCCGAGGATTTCTTCATCATCGAATAGACAGGTAATATCCTTCTCTAACCATGTTGATCTAAACTGGAAGATATAAACCCAAATTCTTAGTGTTGTGCCATTTCAAGTGTGAAAAGTAACCTCTCGCCTATTACCATCAAGTTATCTGCCAAAGGGCGAGTGCTCACCAGTGAGGATGAATGAATGACGAAGCTACATCACCCAAGCATAATGGTTAGGATTCTGGTAAGATCCCAACGAGCAACAGTTCGTTACGATTTACATTAACATAAAGCATAAACTAAACAAAAACTTACACATAATAAAACCATTTGAACTATTTCATAATTTATTAACATCTTTAACCAATTGGTAAAGAAATTAGCTTCTTTGCAATATCATAAAAGCAACAAATAAATTCCTTTATGTAATTAATAATAATAGTAATAATAATAATATATTTTTAATATTAGTAATTTATTTTTACTTTTGTTAACATTACAAATATGTATATTGTATAATATACACATATCTTTGTCGGGGAGGGGTTTGAAGATGAAGAACTTTCTCCCCCCACCAGATTTCAATAATTTCGCACCCTGTCAGGAGCAAGTGAACGAAAACAAATCTCTGCACAAGTAGTGACGCGAGACTGCGTGGAAGAGGGGAAAGCGACTGCCGTTACCAGCGTTCGCAGTACTGCTTCGCTCCACCCACTCGTTTCTCCCTTCGTTACCTTGATGCGCGTCCTTGCTCCAGAGATTTCCGGGATAGAGTATATCAGAATTTATAATTATACAAAGAATCGTGGTAGAGCCAGGATACGACTGTTGACGATGAACCTAAGTGAGCTTTCAGACCGAAGCGGCATGCGTCACTTGGAAGCGAACGGTTAGTAATTAATGCAATCTTTCGAACGAAAGCGACACGATAAGCTTCACGGGTCGCTTGGGCTGGGCCGTTTTCTCAGTACTGTGCATCGTGTCGCATAGGTCAGTTGTTAGCGCATGCGCGGTGAATGTTTGATTATAGACTGAGGAGTCAGTGGTTCTTGTCGCTTGTATCTTCGGTGTGAAACCCATGTGTCAATTGGAAAAGAACCCATCAATACCATTTCACACCGCAGCGACATGACAAGTTGATTAGTGAAATCCTCAAACATCCCTTGTCGCTTGGTACCAGAGGCAGACAACACCATCTCCAGTCCTTCAGTCGATCAGTTTAATGGGTGAAAACAAGAAAAAATATATGAATATATGCTATTTTAGCTACCACCACCCGGAAAATATCCTTGCCCCGCCCCCTGCCTCCTCATTGGATTGTTTCTGGTGTCCTCACTGCTAAAAGGTAGAAATAGCAAGAATACAAATAACGAATAAACAAAATACATTCCTTAGAGATGGCACCGTCTACTTACTGGTATTCACTCAAAGAAGATAGGAAACGCAAACAGCACACAAAATCACACTTAAATTGCAATTACAAGTGTGCAAGTGACTGTACCACTCCAAAAGTAACCATGTGACGAAATGTTCTGCATCAAAGGAAAATTTTTATTTGGAGCCAAGTAAAACATTTATATTTAATATTTACTTTTTATGTAGAATAGAGTAAGATTGCGCATTCTATATATCTACGTTACAAACGCAGATTCGTAAAATGCGTATCAAACAAACCTAAAATATTTTCTGTTTCCTTGTCCATATATTTCTAACTTATGGCGACAAAGCGCTTTTGGCCCATGGCTAGGGTAAAAGTTCGCATGGAGAAAGAAATTTAATAAGAATGTTAGACTTCAAACTCCCTCAAAAATTTGTATTAATATTATTTTAATAGTAACTAATTGTAATTAAGCAGAAATGTATGTTAAATATAACATTGGGAAAGTACGTAGTACATTAACTTTTAGTTGTGTGGAATATTGCGCCATTTCTTTTAACAATTCTCACAAATGAAATCGCCTTTCCCTTTGTGATTGGAACACGCTCTTGCCACTGTTCATGGTCCCCTCTTCGAATGGAGAATCTGTACAAACATGCCCACATTGTGGACAGACTGTCATATTCTCGATTTCAGCTTCTTTTGTCTCTTTCATATGAGAGAACCTCCTTGGAAACATTCTTCTATTCTGTATCTTTGGTTTGTATAGTATATTCTAAAAAGGAGGGTGAACTTATGGTGATTTCATAAGTTTGGTCTTTTCGCCTTCTCTTCGGAAGCAGCTTTCTTGTTGGGAGTGGAATAGATATTTTGGGCAGGCGAGACCGATTTAATACTCGAGTTGATGAATCAGCCACAGAACCCGAATCAAAATTTGGAAATTTTTGTATAAATGCAGTTATTTCTGCAATGCATCGTGACACACCACAAATACCATGCTCAACATATGTGGTCAATACCATGCTCCAAACATGTGGTCAATGATTTACTCTGGTTTACTTCTTATTATGGAATGTAGTTTGCACAACATTAAAATGTAATCTTAGTCTATTGTTTTACTGTTGTTTCTTTCTGGTTTAAAATGGCTTCTGCTGTACTGGAAATTTCAATAAATAAATAAGTAAATAAATAAATGTAACATCAGGAAGATGGTAAAAGATACACGCAACATGGTTTCAACGTTCTTCGTTCTGTGTGACTGCAACAATGTTTGATTACATTCCGCCATGACAACTTGCAGGCTTGCCTACCTAATACGAATACTCACACTGTGAAGTTTTACTGTTACCATGCACTCTTGCATCTCTCCATTCTAACGTATCTGCTTACAGATTTTACTTTCACAAAATTTCATACATAAACCATGTATAAGGTATTTTAAAATTTTGATTTAAATTTCAAATTTTTTGACGTTCTTCGCAATCAATAACTAACACTGCTACTCGAATTAGATACAGTGATAGAGAAGCAGTTGTAAATATCATATAAGATAAGGTATACTTACCTCAAAAGCTCACAATTTACAACAGTTATGGTTGTAACAATATTTGGAAATTTGCTCCCACTGACCTTATAAATTACGCAAATTGTTTACATAATGTGACAACCCTTTGTCCTAATATTACTGGGAGTCTAGTTCCCAACACTTCGAAAATGTTTTCTAAACGGAATTTTGAAAATATAAAAAATGACCAATTGCTGAAAATGCACACACACACAATGTGGTATTTGTGTAATATTTCCTGCATCTGGATATTATATAAATCTTTGTAGTTTTCTCCTAAAGTGACAAAAATATCAGGCGTAGTTGTAGCAATCGTTATTTAGGTAAAACAGTGATTTTTTTGAGTATTTATAAGTCCATGTTACAAAACTCCATAGACAACAATCTCATTGACAAATCGCAATTTGTAAAAAAAAAACAGTCTATTTACTTCTTCTCACCTTCTGTAAATAGAGAACTTTCCCCTCATTCCCCTTCAAATACTACCCTGTGTGTGTGTACGTCGTTACTTAGAAAAGTTTGAACGGCGCGCATATCCCTGTCCTACTCGACATCGGTGCATAAAACGTGGTCTCGGAGTCAGATTACACCACGAGGCTCCTCAATAGCGTATTTTTATATAGGAAAATACAGGAATCAAGAGAGTAACAAATGTACTTCTTGATGAGCAGGGTACGGTACTATCTGTATAGATGACTACGTTCAGCACGCTTGCGTTGAGATCACAACAAAATACGTCAGGTTTGGATTGAAAATTTATAGGTTTTGATTTGACTGCTTGAGTAATTCTCTATCAGAGCCGCGGCGATCTAGACGGTGTCAACCTCCGTGGCGGAGTGGTTAGCACAGCGCGCTGCGACGCCAAGGGTCCCGGGTTCGATCGAAACACGATATCGCTTCCGAAGGTTTATACTGTGTCCCGGGAATCTCTGGAGCGAGCCAACTAAAACATACCTCTGCGCAAATAGTGACTAGAGAGGGCTCGACCAATGAACTCGTAAGAGGGAACAGGCTTGCGTGGAGGGGGAAAACGACTGCGGCTACCAGCCATTTGCAGGAGCGTGTTGTGCTTTCTTGTTTTCTCCCCTTTTCTGCAGTTATGTGCGACCTTACTCCAGAGATTTCCGGGATAGAGTATAGGTTTGAGTATTGGGCATAGGTGTTTTTCTTGCGAGGTTTCGGCGAAATTAAAAAGGTAGAAAAGCCAGTTTAAAAAAAGAAAAATCAAATGACGAATGTGTTATGAAAGAGTTGAGCATCTCGTTTGCACTTGTGGAGAAAATCAAGTGCGAGTTTCCCGCCTGCGCCTCAAGGCCAGTGAGCAGCAGACCGAGAGTCTCTTATGTTAAAAGATAAAGCTACTGCGAGGTAAGGTGCCCTCTCTTACACGGAACTGGGGTGTAAGGGGTGACCTTCCACGTAGGCGCCCAAAAATCAACCTCACTTCCACGTAGTGCACCCTGGACTAAAGACTAACGAGGCTCTGGCGACTGGCACTATGGCCAGTATAATTTTGTGTGTGTTGTCCTTGTGTGTGCTGAGTGCCCGTTTACGGCCTCAGCTTTTAACAGAAGTCAGAAAATTTTAACATTTTTAGTTATGCAACGCTAGAGTTGTTATTTGTAATGATAAGGGGCTGGCCCCCGTATAATGTGATGGGAGCAAAATAGCCTAAGTGCTGACGCTCCCAAAATTTTAAATTCAAAAAAATCAAAAAATCTTACACGGAACTACCTCCTGTTCCTTTCTCCATGATTGCAGTGACACGTAAACGCAACACGAAAACTCCTGCCTGGCTCACTTCCTTCTTTCCGCCTCTCTTACAACGCTCCATTATAGCTGCTCCTTCTGCAGTCCACCCGTGTATACGAGAGCGTTCTTCCACAAATACAGCGAGTTACCCAGGTCTACATTAATCAGAAAAAAAAACCTTCTGAAAACTAAAATTCAAAAAATTATATCAGGCGTTTTCTCTTCATAAGTAATAGAAGCCGAGGCTGTAACGGGGCACATAAGATACACGAATGCAAATGAAGGGTCAGGGAAATAAACCAGGTAAGTCAATTTTTTTGTCGTAAGAAAGGTATTAGTGCCATTTCCTGTCTTGTAGATGCTGTACTGAAATTTACAACTAGTTTTCTTTGTTTCGTAAATTTATCACTTGCATTCATCAAAGCATGTGTTCTCGTAGCTTTTTATTTATATACTGTATATCAAGTAACGTTTTGCAATGTCTGAAATAAAAAAAAATCATTTCTCTGGAGTTTGGCCAGTTAACGTGCCTGGTTGTTTTCTCCTGGCCCTTCAAATAATCGAATCAAAGAACATTCTGGCTTTAAATATAGGCTCCACAGTCTTTTTAGGATGCTAACATGTAGTTGCTAGGTTGGAATAGAGGTTGACTTTCTAATGCCTAACCTAAACTAACCTTTGACGTCCAAACTGCGGTTAAGAGTCCGATAACATTCAGTATGAATGACCAACCGCTCTATACCCATAGAGAACAAATAACATAATACTCGTTGGCACTCGTGAAGCAGATCTCCATCAAAACATAAGTGCACCTCAATTTTTTATCAGGTGAAGGTAAACTAGGTAAAACTAATACATTTGTGCTTTGTGCCATGGAGGTACAGTCACCGGCAATAAAAATGGAACACCTAGATCTTGAAATGCATGCTTCCTTGCGAGACATTGTGTGTGTTGCCTATCTCCACGGCGATAAGTAGATTTCGATAGCGAATTTTCAATGGCAACATCCACCACCGCCGTAGAGTTAGGGAACACACATATCGCCTTGCAGGGAATCGAGTATTTCAGGTGTCCCATTTTTATTGCCGGTGACTGTACATCTTGATTTCTACCGTACTAACGGTGATGTGATCAGGACCACGCTCCGGCCGCCATAACCTCCATGCCCCCAGGTATCCAATGATTAATGACTGTATGAGTCCCATGGGCACTTTGTGCAAATACATTGTTGGAAAGAAAATCCCACCAATCCCTGAAATCGAATCCGGACCTCTTGCGTGACAGTCAGACACCCTACTGACTGCATCATCGCGTCAACCTTATTTTCTTTTACCAGGCTTTATATATCACACAATTAGCTTGTTCTGTCCGGTCTCAAAAAGCGACGAGGTTTATAAAGTTGTACCCGATGCATATGCAAAACGTCTCACTGGGCTACATCGGAATATGGTAAGCGAATCCAAATAATGTGGTTCGATTCCTGCCTCAGGCGAACTGCAAATCTGTCCGCAGCGGACGCCATCGACTCCAAACGCAGACCACATCAAACGACGTCGAACACGCGCGCGAGGTCACTTTCAGATTTACAATCAAAATGTCCAGAGCCCTGGCACATCAGTCGAAAGCATAATAATTAGTCGAGGACATATCCCAGGAGGTACTGCAAACATGTAAGGGGGAAAAGGCAGGGTTGGTTGTGTTGTCTGTCTGGAGCCATGTCGATGGAAATACGAGGAATATTTTTTTTTCAATTCGTGGATAGAAGGCAATTCAAGAAGAGATTCTTCTGTTTTCAAATATTGGAAATAGAATCAGATTTTTTTTATTCGTGGGCTAAATTCAGGCTGTGGCTGCTCTACCACTTAACCAGGAAACATTGCACAAAAATAAAAGATTACAACACTGCTATGATAGACAAGTTTTCAGTTTACGAGCCGTACATCCAATTATTTCAATAACAAGCACTACCTAAAACTAGGTAGAAAATTACTTTCCGTGCATATAGTACAGTGCCATGAAGGCACATTTAGATGATGTGGGGGTAGGGCCCAACACGTTCTCGTTCTCGGCCATTTTGGAGGTGATGTGATCACCGCTCCGATCGCTAGGGTTGTCCCAGGTACCCATTGATTTGAGGCTGCGTGAGCCCCAGAGCCGCTTAATGCGGTGACAAACCCAGAAAAATTCCCACCTTAGATCACCCACCCCGGGAATCGAACCCGTGTCTCCCGCGTGGTAGTCAGACGCAATACAGACTTTTTTAAAAAATATAAAATGAATACCCCTAAGCGTTAGTATCCCTGGTTTTTAACTTTTTTCTCAATTATTACATTTCTAGAATTTTCTCAATTTTCAGTTTTTCTCACTAGGACTAACATAAATATCCATGTCTTACCCGGGATTCACATGTTGTAGCAAGTCTATAGGGACAATTGTTTATCCTGTACGCGTGTATTTGATTGTCTCAGGCATTTCAGTGAAGAAAAAAAGGCAATTGAACACGACGAGCATCCAGGTGTAGACGGAACTGTGAAAACACCAAAATTGGTTGAGAAAGTGAGGACAACCGTTACTGAAGACTGAAATTTCAGACACACTGTTACCGCTGCATTTTATCTTGAGGTACCGAAACGTTTGATGCAAGGAATGACACGTGTAAGGCCCGAGTATCGGGATGAAGGTAGCTTTCGTCTGCTTCATGACAGTGCCCCAAGTCACAAGACTGTTGGCCCTAAATCGACTTTGTGTGTTGTCACACCCTGCGTACTCACCGGATCTGGCTCCGTGTGATTATTTTTTATTTCCTAAAACAAAATATGCACTGAAATGTTCCTACTTTTATGATGTACCAACAATCAAGAAGGCTACGACATGGATTTTAAACAGCGTTACACAAAACGAATTCCAGCAATCCTTCCATGCACTGGTATTGATTGCGTTACGATGTGTAGATGCAGGAGGGTCCTACTTTGAATAATCCAAGGTAAGTAACTTTCTATAAACACTTGTTTATATTTTACAGCACCAGTCTCGATTTCAAATTGTCGCACTGTGTATATTCTAAAATTTAAAACGTAGTTTCGCCTTAACGTTTCTCGAAACTTGGCGTATACCCTGTGAAAATTTTGCGACTACATCACTGGATTCGAACCCAGGAAGTCCGACTATGAAGAGCGGAAAATTAGCCAATACCTCACGTGCGACTGTCACGGCTTCGGCAACCGCTTCTGGAAAGCCATGTCTCCTCCCGAACTCCAGACAGGCCCATTCTCTACCCAAAATGTCACTGGAGTTTGATTGAACGGTAAAAAATTTAAGTCTCCCTTTTATGTAGCCTTTTGGTGAAGTTATCACTTATCCAGCAGCCAGCTTCTACGTCAATCTCGGACGAAAAAGGCAACAGCTGTTTGACCGCTCTTGTAAAAGGACCTCTTTTTTTCTTTTTTTCCAAAAGTTTTTCTCTTTTTTTTAACGTGCACAGGCACCAAAAGAAGAGAAGGGGGAAATTTGGCGTTCTGCCAAGAGAGTGCGCCACGGTCTCTAGGGTCTGAGTTGTTGATCACAGTTCGCTGCGTTCTAGACTAGAATTATATGCCTTTATGGTTATTGGTGACTACGCTATCTAAGGCGGTAAGCACCCTCTTCACAAAACCTTGCACCTCCTCTCCCTCTCTCTGGCGTAACATAAAAGCTCCCCTCTCTCTCCTGCCCTCTCTCTCAGTTACACGTATGACAGGATAGAGTTGAGAGATATAAATAATGCTCTAGATGAGGCATTTCAAACCTCTCATGTAAGCTTTTTTTCTCGTAGTGAAGCAGCTGGAGTGGACTGTGGACGTAGCTAAGGAGGATACGAAGATGTGTTAAAGTTGTGATTTACACCGCAAAATGCCATTTTTATGTTGCTAGTAAGTAGGAAGCGGATTTTTAAGGTGCTAAAAAACTGAAAAAATATTTTTTTATGTTATAAAAACAGTGAAAATATGTGATTAAAAGTCAAAATTCTGTGCAACAAATAAATAAATACTCACCAGTGACAGCAGGACGTTAATGGATTGTTGCAGTTTGTTGATTACAATGAGCAACAAAGCACATTTCCAGATTTTCATTGAAAATATACGCCGATTACTGAAAAATGACTTATGTTGCGAAAACGACCTTTCCACACCATACCTAGTTAGTCAGACGTGTATATGAAGTGCAGGCTGCCATGCACACTTACACATAGGCGCCGATTTCTTCCGATGTTGGGGGTGGGGGCCAAAATTAAGCAAAGCATAAATGCAGACTTCTTTCCGCTTGCGAGGGGCACGGTTCTTCAGTGAGTAGGGATATACTGCTTACCTTGCACAGGTTTAGAACAGTGTTTCATTTTGTGAAACATTTCACAGCCCTCTTTCTTCATAAGTTTAAGGGCAGAGAGAGCAAATTCATATATTACTGTATTGTCCTTAAAATTGGCGAGATACGAGAAAGGCATCTTGTTTTCTGTAAATTCACTGTGTGTTCGAAAGAAGACATACTGTAATAGAAAAGAATCCTGCGTAATTTACCCTTCTTTGTATGCAAATTTCCTGTGTGCAAAAGTTTTATAATCGCAAAATAGAAGAAGTAATTCGAATTAGAAATTTGAGGAAATAAGAACCTAAAATGTTCTCATACAGAAACCTCAATTAATTTATGAAATTTTCATCACACATACAACATGTTGCTCCAAAATGAAATAATATAGAAAGTTATACATCGGGTCCCTTATAAAGGGGGGCCCAGGCGAAGTTTGGGGGTCCCGGGCCCTTCCGGCCACCCTCGTTTCGGCGACCCTGCTGACTTACACCACCAATTTAATTTACCCCTTCACTCTCCAGAACCTGAGGAACTTGGTACAGTTTTTGGTGCCACGTGTAGATTTCAGACTTCATTCACCTGCAAGCGTGTCCCTGATAGAGAGTTCAGTTTCCTTTCAACTGCATTGCTGTTTCGCAAGGCAGTTGTGTGGAAGTTTTCAGTTTTTCTATCCCGCCACACACAAAAAAAACTTAGATTTGCAGTTAGGAACTCCAAATTGTATTGTAAACATATATCTTTCAATACAGTAAATCTTAAAGTATTGCGAAGTATTTCGTCTATTTTATGCATTAACTCCAAAATATGCGTTTACACAAATAATTCGGAAACTTTATTTTGTCTTGAATGTCTGAAATGTGTACATTTTATATTATTTTCCATAGAAATAGGTGTTTTATGTGCTAAAGGGAAAATTATGCAATCTTATATGAAATAAGACTTCGCAGATTACATTGCAGCCATATCGAGTATGACCGATATGTTTTTACCTAAAAAACAGCTCCCTGCTAATATGCAATATGAATAGTCGAATCATCATCCCGTCACCGACGTTTCCAGGATATAATCCAGATCTGGCTGGCCATGAGTTTATCTCTGAGCGACATTACACTACTTTCATCTAATCATCGTCGCGATTCGGGAATGTAATCCCGGGATCCCGCTTCTTTTCTGCCGTCCAGGAATTCCGTGATTACAAGATTCATAGCCCCGGATGTAAGTGATTTTTGCATAACGCATTCCAAACATATTTCCCCTCCATATCCAACTATTACATCCCGCTTCCTGCTGTCACTTTCTTCAGTAACATGTATTTTCTGTTACTCTCTACTCTCGTCAATACAGGACAACAGTATGCACACGCTTTAAATAGTTTAGACCGATTTCCGAGAAATGGATGATCATGTTATTTGATATGATTAATTTCATTCGTCAGTTATTGTTTGCTACAATACGTTTTGTAATTCCAATAAAAGAGAGGAAATGGAACAATGATAACCTTATTAATGAATATTGAGTAGTGTCAAGACTGTCAACCCTCGTCAGAACTTGCTTTGTTTTCTTGATTCCTATTATGTTTTATGACCGCCTATTCATCCGTTATGGACAGCCGCTTTAGGCACAAAGATTTTTGATCCATTTTGCAGTCGCATTGGATGATTGAAATGGAAGAATAAGAGAAAAGGGGATAAATGATTTGTCAGCTTCAAATATCAAGCCCATTTCCCATTCAAGTGGAAATTCTCGGGCTACATTTATAGCATTTTTTCCGGGGATATTTTATATTTTCATGGAAACTTTTACTAAGCCGCGCTGTGCCGTGACACCTTCTGTACAGCCTGTAAAATTGTAAAATTAAAAATTTGCTTTCAGTCCTAATGGACAAGCGATACGTACGCCTCAAGTGTAAGAAAGCATTCACTGTGCATGCTCGACAAACAGACAGAGACGGGACGAAGCACGCTGTTTAGAGAGAATATGACTCCTCGAACGTAAGTTAAGCACATTCTCGGTAAAGGCTGTGTTTCATCTTCTGACGCAAGCGCAGAATGCCTTCGTGGTTAGGTTAGGTTTGATAGGTTCAAATCTGTTAGCATAAATACGCTATACTTTGTCCCATCTATCTCTAGAGCAAGCGAACGAAAAGAAGTATCTGCGCAAGTAGTGACGCGAGACGGCTCCACCAATGAACACGTGAGACGAAATTGAATTGCGTGGAAGGTGGGAAAGCAACTGCAGCAACGTGTACTGCTTCGCTCTGCCCACTCGATTTCCTCCTCTTCTCTGACGTTATGCGCGGCCTTGCTCCAGAGATAGTTGGGACAGGGTATATATTTAGCCTAACAACGAAAGCATTTAACCTCAAGTCAGAAGATGAAATACGGCGTTTGACCGAGGTGTTTGACTTACGTGCCATAAGTGAGACCCGTTCAGAAAACTGCCCGTGCGGCTTGTGTCACTCCGGTAAGAAAGGTTATATTTATTCCAAAGACACGTGTCGCTTGCCACTTCGGTCTGAAAGATCCCGTAAGCAATAGCATATTCCTCCTTGACCGGCGCAGGAATTCTTAGTTCAGTAGAGCATGCTAACAAGACAAATAATAATTCAACCTTGCAGAATGAACAAGACAGTTCCTTTCTACTTCACTTGTGTACTTTATGCACTACGTCTCAACTGAAGGAAGAAGAAATAAAAACATCTAAATTTCCAGCCATTCGTAGTCGGCAAGGAAGCCTCTAGCTTTTTCAATTTATCAGACTGGAATCCTCTCCCTGGTGCACCCTAGCGGTAAAAGTCAAGTGGCTCCATCTTCGTTTTTATGGTTACACTTCCTCCCTCTCATTTTCAGCCTTACATTACAACGACCTCTCTCCCTCTCTCTTTTTTCTCTTTTTTTCCAAAAATGTCCCTGCTTCTCTTGCTTAAATTAATAACCAATTTCCTTGGCTCGGGATGCCAGCCCTTTCGTCTGATAGTTCCATTAATGGCCGCCTATAAGAAACGGCGCTAGTGCGGGGAAGTTAACTGTGCCTATAATGGCGAAGGAGATATCGGGTCTCAGCACTATATTTTCTGGAATAAGCTAAAATGTGAAATGTCCCTTCCTCCTTCCAATTTTCGAGGCAGTTCTTCTATTCGGGTTAATGCTATGCTGGCGAGAGAATCGTTGCGAAGAAAAGGCTCCTTTTCTCCCTCCACAGATTATTGCTTCAGATATCGCCCGCAATCGTTCCTTCCGGGGGTAGAGATCAGACCGCTAAACTTGAGTGTGCGGCCTGCGTGTCAGATTTCTTCCATCGTCTTTTCTTCTCCGGGACTCTCGTCAGGGTTGCCAGTAGCGTGCGATTTATCGACGGTGTCCGATTAATTCAGTGCGCCGCTCTGACCTTCGCCGTGTGATGAATATTCTCTATTGCAATGAGAACTTCCAACGCCAGACTGTCTGCAAGGACACTGAACCTAGCACTGCCATTATCGCTCAGCGAAGAATGCTGTATCAACTGGCGCGTGCTTCCTATATGCCGAATCCCTTGCCGAGAAGGAGTGCTGACTCTGATGCTGAAGCCGTTATCTTTCGGACGTGCGACCTTATGAAACCTGATCTGGAAACCAGACTGGGTACTAGCGTCCGTGTAGACCAATCGAAGCCAACCCCACAACAAAGTTCCAATAATATCACCCCATCTAAACCCTATCCCCTCACAACCCTATCTTTATAACCACTCAAACTATCAACTATTCTGGATTACAGAATTGTTGTCCTACCTATTTATAACATTAAAAAACAGTTATATAAGTAAACCTAACCTTAAACGAAACCATTAACAGTTAAACTAATTACTAAATAAACTAAAAATCCTTAAATAAATAAACAATTATTTGTAAAAGACCTGTTCAGGACACCAGAACGGGTCAATACAATAATACAAATTTGAAGTCAGCAATCTATGCATAGAATACTCATTTTATTTTGATTATTGTATGTATATATTAAATTATAAATAAAGATTAAAAGAAAGAGAATAAAAGGCGGGGGAACCGTTAAATTCAGAAAAACTGACGTCCTAGTTTATTTAAGGGTACCAGAACATTAAGCACATACCCTCGAATATATGCGGGTGGAGGTGGGCTTTTCTTCGGGGGTTCCCCTTTTTTAAACTTTTGTTTGAAATCTGATCATGATTTAGAAAACTAATAGAAGTGTTAATGTAAGTAGTAGATGTTTACTGGAAAATGATGAATTGTACATAATATCGTAGCAAAAGTTTTTCCTTTATTTTAGTGCCCCTTGTAGAGACACTTAAAAATATCACACCTATACTCTGTCCCGGGCATCTGTGGAGCAAGGCCGGGCAGCGAGTGGGCGGAGCGAAGCAGTACGCGCTGTTGCTAAGAGCTTGATAACTGCAGCCCATTTTCCTCTTCATGCACTCTCACGCGTTTATTGGTCAAGCCTTCTCGAGTCACTACTTGCTCAGAGACTTGTTTTTGTTCGCTTGCTGCAGAGATTCCCGGGATTGAGTATACATCCTGAAATACTTGCTTCCCTGAAAGGCATTATGTGTGTTGCCTAACTATATGGCGGTGGTAGAAGTTGCCGTTGAAAATTTGCTCTTAAAATCCACTTATCGCCGTAGAGGTAGGCAAAACACTCAACGTAGGCAAGCATTTTAGCATTTAGATGTCGATTTTTATTATTTTATGTATTATCACGCCCCCCCTCCTCTCCACGTTTATTAATTGCCTACAACAAAAGGATGATGGAGAAGACGAAAGAAAAGCCAGACAAAGAAGTGCATCCCTGATGATTTACTGCTAACGCTGTCGTCTTTTATTCAAGGAGTCCCAGGTTCGATCCAGGTAGACACACATTGCACAGTGTTTAGGCTTTCACTTTAAACTGTAGGTCCAGTCCAGTATAACTTACTTGGAAAAAGGTTGACTTCAAAGCTTGGCTTTTGAGGAAACAAAAAAGCATGAACGTAATCTAGAATCGAGCTCGTGACTTAATTCCACATAGAATTTCATAGGGAAGGCGTTACGGAGTCGAAAAGAGCAAGATAACCGTTTCTAAGACAACTTGTTCACCTACTGCTGTGGACGTTTCTCGGTTCTTACAGTGGGACCCATGAGTATTATCGTTCAAATTGTCCATCACCATGTTCGTGCACTTTATTTGACCCAATAAGAGCTTCAAGAATTAAAATAAAACTCAAAACAAGCTGTTGACAATTTCTGTACCAGCATACATAAAAATCCTTCGCTTAAAAACACATAGGATGTAAGAGAAAAAATAAAGAAAATAATCATGGACAATTTGCACGGTAATACTCATGGATCGCACTGTACAACGACAGCCCACATGTGTGGAGGTTTTTTATTTATTGAACAACAGCAAAAAAAATACTGTTCATGCTAATGCAAACATGTAAGTAAGAGAGATGGATGAAAAGTAATTCAACAATAATTACAATTTAAGATGTAACTCTAGGAAAATCCGGTGCAATAGAGTTTCTCGCCAGTACTTTAAAAGCAGATTGGTTCTGACTGAATAAATTAAATTAATTATTTTGTTTCACTTTTGGTTAATTACGAAGATGAAGATGTTGGTGATAAGATGAAATAGATGAAGGAACAATCACAAACACACATGGACACCACGCAACGGAAGTTCCACAGAGGATTATACTCGCCATGGGTCAAGACGCCAGAGTCTCGTTAGTCAGCAAGATGCAGTCCAGGGTGTACTACATGGAAGTGAGGTTAACATTTGGATGTTTTGAGAAGGACTCACATCTTACACTCCTGTAACCTGTTTTGTAATGACTATTGTGCTAGGGTGAAGCAGGTACTCTCAAATTATAAAATATTAAAAAAAAACATATAAAAGGCATACAGCAAGAACGATTTGATTTGACTTTGATTTACGACATCCAGCCCACATTATACTGTTCGATTAATCAGCGAAAATATAAAATACGAAAGTATGAAGCAAGGAGAATAACCATAAAAAGATATCCCGAATTTGTGTAAAGATCTTGTGCTGGAGGATACCTCCGTCAGGACAATCGAATCCACGACACAAGACAAATAACAGTAATTAATAGGGAGCGGAAGTTGAAGACCTATAGAATGTCTTAAAAATGGGGAAAATGACCATTAAATTTGTTTCTTTCGGGTTAAAAATTTAAATGAAAAGGAAATTAAACAAAATGCAATCTGATCTGATCTTAAATTTGAGTTTGCCCTAGACGGACACCTGGTGGTTTCCCCGGACACAACAAAGACTGTCACCAGTTCAGCATTTCTTTTGCTCGTAAATTGCAATCCTGCGAGATATATATATTTCACCTTGGTTAATAGACTCAAGAATATTACCAAAACGAAAGTGACAAAATATGACCAAACAATACACCGAATATTGCGAAGAATGACGGGAAAATGGCGAAAATCGGGGAAAATGACCTAAAACTAAGAATTGGCAAAACATACAAATAAATGCACTTTAAAATTACCTTTTTTGGGTTCTAGATGAAGTGTAATATTTTGTATATTTAATGGGCATCGTGTCCGAGATGTCAGAAAAAAGATGACATTTCATCAAATTCCGCTCCCTAGTAATTAACAAATAAAAGAATGTAAACGAAAACCGCAAGGAAAAAAATAGACGCCATCATACTCCGCTTAAGTCCACCTCCCGGTAACACATAGAGGGAAAGTTTATATGAACCCCATAACGTGTACTATAAAACAGTATTCACAATATAGCTCACACTGAAAAATAAAATGTAGCGAAATGTGTATTTTGAGCCAGAACGGTTTCAGATGTTCACGAACCGGAACACCGTTCTGGTACGCTCCGGCCCATTTCGAGCCCTGGAGGTTAACCTTTGTCTAGATACCCAAATATCAACCGCACTTCCATGTAGTACACTCTGGACTTCATTTTGAAGACTAGCGAGACTCTTGCGTCCGGATCCACGGCCAGTTTAATCCTTTGAGAGACTTGCGTTGGGGGGTATGCTGTCCATAGGTTTTTGTAAATGTCCCTTCATCTTATCATCACTATTCATCCTCATCTTCGCAAACAGCCAAAACCGACAGAAACGCGAATTCATCTAAACCAATTCCTTCCGGGAACCCCTGGCACCATAGGATATTGAAATGAGGTAAAAGTACCAACTAAGCTACCGATCCTGCCCTGCCTTCGCCTGTTATTTCGTTTGCATTGTTTTACATGCATGGAACTGTCTCGGTGATACCGAAACGGAATTTGTTGCATCCGAAACAATGATGACGTCAACGGTATCTACAATCTTCCAACGTGAATATATATATATCCCACAGGAGATACACTAAACAGACATTAATGCGAGGTTTTTTTTAATTATTTTTTTTAGAAAGTTCATTGCTGTTATAATTGTAGAGTTCAATTACTTTCGGAACAGCAGACTGAGCGAGTCTGATTAGCGAGCCTAGTGGGTGTGCAGAGCTTGAGCAAGGGGCTTAGCGATAGGTTCTGGGTTGAGATGACGTCAGCGGCTCGCTTGGTTGATTGGCTGCTTCGAGAGTTGTGACTCGTTCCCAAGTTTCAAATGGATAACAGCCAAAGATGTTGCGGAAACAATCTTCCTCTACACGATGGGGATGAGGTAAGCATACTTAACCATGAATATTTGAGAGAATTGGCAACGTATAATCTCTAGTTAACGTTATCCAATGCAAAACACATCGAGTATATATACCGTGCCTCAGCTATCTCTGGAACAAGGCCGGGCATAGCGGTAGAGAAGGGGGAAAATCGTGTGGACAGAGCGAAGAAGTACACGTTACTGGCAAGGCTGGTAATTGCAGTCGCGTCCCCCCCTCCACTCAATCCTGTTCGTCTCACGTGTTCACTACTTACGCAGAGACTTGTTTCTTTCGCCTACTCCAGAGATAGTTGGGACAGAGTGTAGCTTTAATCCTGTAACGTTCACAAGCATCGTCTTAAGAGATTCTAGAATCAACAGGTGTAATGAACCTAACAAGGTTCAGAAGCTCTGCATGTACATACCGTAAGATTTTTAAAAGTCAAATGCTTCTTGCAACCCTGAGCATTGTTAGAGGGAAGTTAAAGCGTTATTGGAGGGCGGATATACTAATATCATACTTCCAGCGACTACTATTCCATTTAATTAATGCCCTCGTATTTCATTATAATGTGCTTTTAATGATGATTATTTTGATAGGGGGAGAACATTGGTTTAAACCCACCCCTTCCCACAATTCCATCACCTGGAAAGGAGTGTGGGGGATCTTGAGACTCGGTTTGCTGTAATTTACTCCGGTTTCTCACCCCTTCGCGGGAGTTGCTGATTCTGTAAGGTATAAGAAAGTCATTTTCCAGGAGGGGGTTGGTAGCGAATGGGGGATGAAACCAGGGTTGAAAAGGATGAACGGTTTCTTAATAGTGCTCGGTCTACAGTAGAGGGGTTGGAGGGTGGTGGCAGAGTGTTAAGGCTGTTGAAGTTCGAAGAGTTAAAGTACCACTGAATCTCTTTATGGCGGTTATCTTCTCTCCAGCAAGCAATGGTAACCAATGGGCTTGCGTCTTGTACAAGAGGCATTGCGGGTTTTCACCTAAAGACTGTGGTCACAATGTAACGGAGATTACGCATTGAGGCTTTCTTGAAGCACCATCTTTTAAGAACACGCAGGAACAAATGAAGGAGTTGACGCGTTGCCGAACTATTAGCCAGGCCCGTAGCAAGGAATAGGCTAGGGGGGCTGAAGTCTAAGGCGCCATTCAAAGCTTTTCTTTAGAGACAACAAAGTTAGAATATGCGACGGGTTGAATCTCTTGTGGGAAGCAGAAAAAATAACCGCTTTGCTTCCAGTACCAGTGATGACTCGTTGGGGAACTTGGCTCCAGGCAGGAAAATTTCACAACACTTACTATAGCACATTGGAGAGGTGGATAGAAGAGGAAAATCAAGAAGGAAGTACTGCTGTGACAAACCTTAAGAAACTAATTGGAAGTGAAGAAGAATGTCTTAATTTCCATCTTAACACCATAGCTAAAATTACAGATGCCATCTGTAAACAGATAAAAGTTTTAGAAGCTCAAAATGTTGATGCAAGTCAGACATGGCTTATTCTGTCAGCAGTCCAAGAAATTTTAGAAAATTCAGACGTGAGGTGCAAAAAGCTTGCAGATTATATGAGTGGACATCATGTTGCTGCCAAATTTTGGACACAAGTTCAGTGCCTGGATCCCACACACGCAAATCCAAATATGCTAGCAGAAGGGTTACCGACAGAATTGAAACGTTTCTCTCAGGTGGATATACCTTTGGAAGAATTGTGCATGTATCGTGTAATTCCTCAAGACGACGATGTTACTAACGTTTATTTTTTTTCCTTTTGGAGGAAACCGTTAAAGAAGATGCCAAATTTGAGTACATTGGCCATGAAAGCATTAACTGTGCCTCCATCTAGTGCTTCAGTTGAGAAAAGCTTCTCCACTCTCACTTGGATTCTAAATCCACACAGGTCTTTGTTTAAAGAAGAAAATCTTCAAGCTCACTTGTGGCTTGCTTTCAATCGGCGAGCTAACAACAACACTGATACCGTCAGTGATGAAGACAATGAAGAAGAAAATTGAAAACGAGAAAATGAATTGTTTGAAGTTAGCGTAAAACGTTGTTTTTAAAATTACTTGTATTTTCCATTTGTGTGTTTTAAGTTCAATTTCTTTCAATTCTGAAATATATTGTTTTGTCTCAAATTCTAATAGAAAATGATTATGTCTTATTGATAGTTTCATGCTTACATTTTTCAATTCCTATGTATTAATAGAAATTGAGTTAAATAAAAAGTGTATGGTAAAAGAAGTGAGTGAAATAAAATGCATCATAAAGTATAATATAATAAACAACATAGTGAAGCAAAATTAGGAAAAAGCATAATAAAGCATATTTTAAGAAAATGAAAAGCATAATTTGCAGCTGCATAAAGTTGGTTGCCCTAGTCATACGTTTGTAGTAACCTTCTGGTATAAGTAAAACTTGCAGAACGTTGCCGACTTGGAGACTGGGCGAATACCGCCGATACAGGCTGAGTATATGTAATTCCGTGTATTCCGGGTCATGTTGGACGAATAGGTTCTATGTTGATTGCAGTAGACTCGTTAAAGCTATATTTTTACCTATGATGCACTGCGTGACTGATTTGCGTGGACTGGCTTTTCATTACGTGTTAACCCTCCTTCTGAATGCAACTTGTAATTAAAGTAATGGGAGAACTATTCTTGAACAGGGCTGTTCTTGTTGGCTGTTTTAAAATGAGGTTGAACTTCTGTTGTTATATAAATTTGTGATTAGTTTTGTTATTAGAAGATTGTGGTATTTATATTTATTCAGAACAGTTGTTAATAAAATTTGGGAGTGAAATTTAAAATTGGGTTGACCTTATTAACCATGTAAAGGCTTAAAGTTGTGTAACTTCCACTACGCATGTAAGTTAATCCCCTTCTCACCCACTGTTTTAAATAGTATGGGGAAATAAGAGGTGTTATAGACTATTCGTTTACATGCATGGGTTGTATGAAACAATTCATATTCCAAGAGTATCGCTCGTAGTCAATGTATTCCTTTAGCAATGGATACCTAGTCCATAGGCGCCGACTTGTCAAAATTATTTGGGGGGTTCTGATCACTGAAATAAATTCATGAATGACTCACTCCCTCCCTTTTTTAAGTTTTGGCCTCAGTGTTCGGAATCTCGTAAAAGCCCATGAATTCCTCAAAAATATTAAAATTTTCATTTACAGTGCGAATGCAAAATGTCAATTGTTCACGGATGGATATGTTACAAGTTTCGTCAACCATAATAGCAAAATATTCCAGACTTTTAATATCTGCTACCACGGAGCGCAAAACAGATCTCCCTAATATATCAATGATCTCGTTCTGAATGTCATGTGAGAGCCATTTGTAGCCCGAACGTCCCATCCGCTCTCCTAGTTCATGCACATCTTCTTTTGAAACTCTTTTTAGTAAAAATGTTAACAATAATCATAATTATATACTTAGTATATAGTAATAAGTCATGTGTTTTGCTGTCTCTGGTCATAGCTCCCTCCCTCCCCAAATTGATGGTTTAGCGGTCTCACCCCCAAAAGTTGATTGTCTAGAACATTTCAAATGTGTATTTAAAGTTAAGTTCATGTGGCACAATTCAGAGTAAACTTTACAAGAGAAGCAAAATAATACATTAGATCCTCTTAAGGAAAATTATTTGGGGGGGCTCTGACCCCACATCGTTAACAATAGGGGGTTCGAGTCCCCCAAAGCCCCATGGAGTCGGCGCTTATGATGCCTACTGTTTCGCACGTTTCCTTTTCCTGCTATTGTGCGCGACTGAGTGATTCAGTTCGCGATTATTCTTTTGTTATTATTATTTTGTTCAGAACGCAGCAATAGTTCTCTTTTTAAGTTCTTTTTGTGCTGAGATCCAAACCACTATGCAATATCCCGTCACCAGAGACCGAACCCAGAATCCCTTCCAGATTACCTACGATAACGCCTAGATTAAGAACTCTCATCTCTCCTAAGTTTTCATGAACTTGCATTTTTGAAAAATACTATGGACAAAGAATATGGGGGTTTTCTACCTATTCCTGAGGACTCCATTTGCAACCTTCATTACTTTCATTTGTGAGGGTCTATTGTTAATTCGGCGTTTCTGTTGCTGCCACATTTCCACTCTCTCCTCTCTCTCCCTCATTCTCACTCTCTCTCTCTCTCTCTCTTGCTCTCATCCCATTCTCCGAAGCACTGATATCGGTAGAAGTCTCATTTACAGCAGGAAATGAACAAATCATATGGCTCCTCTTTGATAATCATCTCCGAGTTCTGCTTTCAGATGTAAAAAAACTACAAAAACCGAGAAAAAAGGAACTGATAAACAGAAGAAAATATCTGTTGATTAAGAACAAGGGAGACTTAAGTGAAGTGCGTACATTTATCCAACTCTTTACGGAAGCTATACGTCGATTTTGAAATTATCTGTATAAGGAAAACAAGAGGAAATCAAGAAATATGAGAAACAAAAAAAAATAGAAGAAACAAACAGAAATTGTAAAAAAAATTAAAAGCTCAGTACGAGTGAGGTCTAAAATGACATTTTCTACATGATCAACGTATTGAGAAGGGAATAATTGGAATGGGAAATGCAGAAAAAAAAAGAAGTAGCATGAATAAAAATTGCAGACAATACACATGACTGAAAAGAGACGGAACAGACGAGATAAACGTGGGAGAGAAGTCGAAATACATTGTGTGAGTAACCGGTTATTGCAGATATTGAAGACTTACTGCGGCACATTGAGTTTCCAACAGGGTGAATCAAAAATATTTTCATAATTATCTACACACAAAAATTACCTATTCGGCGCGGAGAACATATATATACGTTTTCCTCTTTTCCGCTCAAATCGCGGATAACGTATATACACGTTCTTAGTTTTTGAGTGCTTATGAAAATTCTTGCTTGTTTCTATGTGGTTCGGCGATTGTTTCGTTGCAAAGGCTAGATATTTTAGTACATAACTTGACCGGTAGGTGCAGCACAAGTGTGGTTTCCAGGTTGTTCCCGGCGGACATATGTGTAAAAAATGTGATTTGAACGATACAAAGCAAAGATATTTTCTCCTCTAATTTATCCCTCACCAAGGAAAACGGTGAATATCCAAATGTATTCTGCAAAAGAGGCATCTAGCGTGATTTTCATTTAAAAAAAGCAGCTAAAACTGTATGGCGCCCAACAAGGGCTGAACCCATTCACATTTACACCACCTTTCACAAAATACATCAAACATCTACACACTTACATTAGACATCACAAACTTCATACACTATGGTACCACTATTTACAAACATAATATTTTGACTAGTTTCATCTCTCCTCCTGAAATTTCACAAAACATTTACCTAGGTACTAGTTCCTTTGTGACTCATAGGATGATTTGAAGACTATCACACGAAAGTGAACTTCTGTTGATTTTACCTAATCAAGAATCCAAAAGCTATAATGTAGCATATGTTTGGATGGCATAGTAAACTGAACTTCTCATTTTTTCACACCACATATTTGTTTTTATGATGAGCTGATTTTTACATTTCTTACTCATATTGTAATTGTTTTTGGTTTGCAACACTGAGGAAATTATAAAATTATACCACATAAAAATATAAAAAATACCTTATTTGGATGGATATGTATCATTCGTTGAATATTTTCAAAAAATAAATGATAATGAAAATTTAAAAAAATATTATTATTATGAGATGGCAACACTGATGCTTGAAGAAAATTTCATAAATGTTTGTAAATTATTTTGTAAACTTTAGTATTTTGTATTCAAACACAAAATTGAGGGTCTGAAGATATGTTTGTACGCCAATGTCAACTTTATTTGAAGACTAAAATTGGTAAACGCTGTAAGTGCCAAAATAATTCAAACACCGTTTTCCACGTTAAACTGTGAAATGTGCCATGCTTTATAATGTGGTAAACGTGAAAAGTTGCTGGTAGCCCTCTAAGTAGTTGAAAGGGCATGTAAAGAGGTCACTAGTGTAAACGTTCTTACGGGATGATGTGAGGAACGATGTGATTTCCCAAAACTTTCGCTTTTGGCACTTACAACGTTTACCACTTTTAGCCCTCAATTCTTGTATGCTTCATGTCATCATTCTTTTCCCAGATGAATGGTAAATTTACTATTTCTCGTGATGTTGTAAGCGCTTAAAGTGTCCGATGTCAATGTAATCGTACTTAATAATAAATAGTAATTGATAAATAATAAATTAAAATGTTACCTTACTGTAATTAATATCCATAATCCACTGACTACTTGGAAAAGTAAATATATGTGTAAGAACATTTTTAAAAAAAATATATTTTGGGATAGCAACATTGACGTTTGAGGAAATATACATAACGTTTCTGTACAGTAACATATAATCATGAACACCAGTTTACTACAGCAGTTTTTCTGCTGCCTTGTGCTGCAGGATCCTGTAGTTTCATGCTCGTATTTCAACACCCATAAATTGCTGCGAGCAGCCACAAATTGGTTTGGAATAAATAATTTCATACTACAGTATGGAACAAAAAAATGTGGAGAACTATTTGTTTTCAACAAATTTACATTGCGCAAGACTGCCTGGTGCTGATTGTATGTAATTTGTTTCCAAGAAATTTCCAGCAGAAAGTAACTAAAAGTAACTCTGTTACTTTTTAAATACAAGTAAGTGTAACTGAGCTATACTGTGTGTCCCAGTTAAAAGTAGCCGGCTTAAAGACATTTGTCTCTGAGGCAAATGACTGCTATATTGCACCAGTAAAATAGAATAGTTCATTGTAACGTGAACCGTGGAAGGTACTCAAGGTCATCGTTACACAAGCAGGCCCTGACATCGCACAGTCGTGAAAAGTGCCGCCGGGCACAGGGATTGTCTGTGACGTGTTTGCATTCATTTAGTGGAGCAGAGTTGCTTGAGGTAGAGGCATGGTCTATTCATTGCAAGAAAGAATTGCCATTGTGAAGGCATTTGTGCGTACAGCCAACGGCAAATTAAATAGGAGAAAAAAGATTTTCCCGACGGAAAATAAGTTGGCAATGCAGCGAACACCGAGGCATTCTTGATAAGACGCTTGAGGAGCGTCGAGCAAACATTTCTCAAAAGCACAACTTCAGTATCGAAGGTCATGCTAACGTCGATTGGCAACTTTCGGGAGCCTTGTCTACACAGTTCTCCCCAAATGTCTGTTTGAAGATGAATCTTCTGTTCGCATTTTATAGTTCAAATGTAGTTCTGACATTCTAGTCATTTTGCAATTAATTTTATTTGTTCTTATTTTGCTTGGCTTTTACGTCACTTTATAATTAAACACAACTATGAAGATTGATGATAATCCGATTGAATTCATGAAGGAACACTTGAAAAAGAGATTGCCAGACCAGGACTCGAACCAGGAACCTAAAGCGGGGAGGTTGGAGAAGACCACCCATAACTCACGGCTACAAACTGTCTTATAATACTTGTAATTGCTGAGGAGTAATTTTTGCTCTGTTCATGCCTAATAACTGCTTTCGGACACTTAATTTATAAGTGACATTAAGAGGAGGGACACATCTCGTTCATATACCAGATACAATCATGGCCTACACTTGAATTGATTGATTGAATTGCTTTATTTTACTTCGCTTCTTGTGCTACTTTTGGTTAATTTGCGAAGATGAGGATGAGTGATTATATGATGAAATTCATGAATGGACAGTCGCAAACATCCATGTTCAGGCCAGGATTCGAACCTGAAACCACTGGCTTCGTAGCGCGATGTGATAACCACACTGCCACGGGGGCCGGCACCTATACTTGAAATGTGACGTTCTAAACACTACTTTCGGAGACCATTTGGACATGGCAATTTTCATATACAAGTTGTATTTTCTCTACTTAGATTCATTATGCCCAAATTGTATCCAGATAATCTTGCAACAACGCAAAATGTTTTAATTGACTCGAATTCACAATGACTAATATATACTGGACCTACATTTTTTAAATGCAAATCTGGGTAACGAAATTGTGCCTCAACACGAAATGAAAATGCAATTTTCATTCAATACACTAAATATGCTAACCAAAGCAGACTTCAATATATATTATTAATAACACTTCACACGTAATCCTCTAACAGGGTTTTCTTCGGAATACGATTCAAAAGGTTTAATAGGATTATCATTCACTACAAAGCAATAGCTATAAACATTAGATAAATCTGGAATGAGGGGTTAGTATTCACCATAAGAGAAGTGCAGCAGGTAAAACAAAATACATATGTAATGATGAGGTGTGTAAGTGTAAGTTTCTATGTAAAAATTGACTGAGTGGTAGCACTAGACGCTTTTACGTCAGGGGTCCCAGGTTCGAATACCTGTCTGGACATTGTTGTTATTTTTGAAGATTCTATTTATCATATGTTCACTCATCTTCATCGTCGCGATTGCCCAAAAGTGGCAGAAAAGCGACGCTAAATAACAAAAATAAATATATATGTGAAAATTTAAAGGTGAATTAAGAGCTGATAGGTAAAATATATTTCATTTGCGATGTTCGATAGAAGTTCTGTTAAAATGTCAAACCTGTAGTAAGTATATAGCGAAGTGGTGTGAAGGATTCACGATAAGCCTCTATCACATTTAATCTAAGCTCACACAAAGATAGCGAATGCGAGCCAGAGCAATGCAAAGCAAAGAAAGCACTTAATCATTGACAGAAACAATGAATTTCAAGGCTACAAATTTCTGCAAATGTCGGAGTTTGAACTCTGAAATAATAATTCCTATGTGACGAATAGTATCATGTTGTAAGTCAGTGGGGATTTGAGGTGCTTTGCGTATTGTTGCTTTTCGAAATCATTTTCGTTGTTACCATTCTTGATATAGGCAGCATTTTGCAATAAGTTCTTAATTAGTTTGGGTTTTTGTTTCAAGCCCATTTTATGCACAGATAGGGTAATCGGAACTGGGCCTACAGTTTAAGGTGGGATCCAAACCTTTATGTGTTTCCACCGGGTATGGAATCCAGAGCCCCTTGATTGCAAGGCTTGACGTTATCACTACGTCATCGAGAAGGCCCTTCGTAATGGGTCACATCTGCATGGATTAATATAAATTCATTTTAAACATATTTCGGACACTAAACAGAGTTCATTATCACCACAGACTAGAAATTATTTTCTTGCGAAAATACGAGGAATACCTATCGATCTTCTCTTGTTACTATTCATTAGAAAATAAGAATTATTTCATTTCACTCTCACGGTCTATCTTTGCTATTGATTGAACAAACAACAATGCTTAAAACTCAGAAGCCTACACCGAAGGTTATATTTTTGTTATTTCACGCCTTTGTTCTATCAGTCTCCGTTAAATGCGATGATAAAGATTAAATATGTAAGGTGGAGGTGGGATGAAGACCAAGTTCTAAACCCGGCTATTCGACTTCGAACTGCGTTACGTTACGCTAACCAATTTACCACAGGGTTGGCTTTTTCGTGTGTCAGTTCATGAAATCACTCTATTCGTCATTCAAATTCCAGAGGTAGCAAAGCAACGTAAAATAACGAAAACAGAAAACAATAACTTATACACTTATAATTCCCCAGCTAATCCACAAACTTCTTCTGGCATTCGTCTTGCAGAATGGCCTTGGGGATTAAAGATCATCCATTTCCTGATTCAGCTCGAGACAATTCAGGTGACTTATCAAAGCTGCAAGAAGCACGCAGGGTTTCTAACTCACTTCGCCGTGAGGTCTACTATTACCTTTGCCGTTGTTTGTACCAGTTCATTTTAGGAAACACGGGTCATGTTCAGCAACAAGTTTCCTGGCAGAAGTGTTCCATTAAAATGATGCATTCAACAGTTGATGCAGAAGTGGTACACAGCTGGCTCCGTGAACAATGTGAAGAGAACGAGAACACCAACAGTCCGTACGCCTGAAAGGGTTGCCAATGTCCAACAGCGGATAACACAAAGTCCCAGAAAATCAGTATGGAAGTTAAGTCAGCAAGCGAACGTGTCCCGAACATCCTGTCATCGCATCCTTCGATCTCTCCTCAAGTTGAAGCCATATCGTGTAACGTGTGTCTAGGAGTTGAAGGAAAGTGACAAAAGTGAAACGCGTAGAATACTGTGTGTGGTTGCTTACGCAGGTTTCGGAAGGATTATCGGATCCATTGCTTTACTTCATGACGGTCGAAGCCTTGTTAAATCTTCCCGGTCAGGTGAACTCCACGAAAAATCCTCATGTTCTTCACGAAGAAACGCTGCATGATCTAAAAGTTAGTGTTTTGTGTGTGGGATCGGGTTCATGGATTTTTTGCCCAATATATTTCAATAGCACCGTAAATACTGAAGTTTATCTGAATATCTTTGAACCTTTTTTTGCATACTAACCCTTCAGGAGCGAGAGTACTGCTTCTTTAAACAGGACGGAGCCACATGTCACACATTGAGGGCGGCTCTGCAGAGAATTCGTGGTGCATTCTCTACAGAACGAAAAGTGAGCACATATTTGTGGCCATCGCGTTCCCCTGACTTGTCGATGTGTGGCTTTTATCTCCGGGGCAATTTGAAATCCAAGGTTTATGCCAACAACCCACTCACGTTGGACGACCTGAAGGAAAACATACGCCGTGCCATCCGTGATATTGGAGTGCCAGGAATGCATAAGGTGCAGCCGAACATGTTTAGGCGCGCCCAGATGTGTATTGAATCTGCAGGCCATCATTTTTAGCATCTTCTGTAATCAGTAAGTGCACACATTTAATTCCTTTTCATGATCCTTGGCATGTAACTGTTGATCGGAGCCGGGATACTTTTAACTGGGACACCCTGTATATTCAAAAAGAGTAGATGTAACTCATTTACTTCTTGAACCAAGAACCTCTAACTGTTACTTTTAAAAAGTAACTTTTTAAACACTGATTAATGCATACCTATATTATACAGAGGTCTCGAAATGTACTATATCTCGAAAATCTGTTCAAGTAAAACGAGAACAAACCGCTATACAAAATCAACGCAAAATAAATATGGACAAAATTGTATATACAGTATACTCTTGCTAATCCGTCCTATCAATTATCTGGCTTCCGCCGGGTTTATACTTCCTTGGGAACATTGTCTCGGCTTCCTCCCAAACAATAACAAAGGAGTGACGTCACAAACACATGTCGTTCTAAAGATACAAGCCACGAGGGGAAGGGTTATTTTTAGATCAGTGGGAGCTGTGACGGTATGGTATGGTACAAACTGATCTTGTTCCTTTACTATTTTCACCGCTACCTGTTACTTATGTATGTACAGTATCTTTAATACACTACGCAATACAGGAAAAATATTTTTTTATTAAGAAGGAAAGTAAAGTATTTTGTGCATTCTCGGTAATCCGGGCCCCTCTGTTTAAGGAATGGCTGGTTAGGAATAGTGTTCTGTGTATATACAGGGTGTCGCCATACAATACCGACAAATTCAATGCAAGGTCTGCCCCCTGGACGAAACGTAAGAAGTCTTTCTTTCTTGTTTGAGTTTGTTTCTGTCCGCTTGATGCACAGAAAGGTCAGTCTAGACTAGATCTACAATTTAAAGTGGGATCCGAACCCCTATGTTTCTCCACCAGGTGTCGAACCCGGGACCACTTGATTACAAGGTGACGATGTCCCATTTTTAACGCAAAACATGAAACAGGGTATACTACATGTGTATGAATACGGGTTTCACCGCATGACATCAACATGCCAGCGCCTCTGGTGGTATGCTCCGTAACGTGCTGTTGCTTTTAGTAAAACTTCCGATAGAAAAAAATTATGACAGTGGCAACCGTGAAACTGTGCATGGCTGCATAAAAAATATGTTTCGAGCGCTCGTAGCACCAAAACGAGACCTGAACGAGCAAAACGTTCCCGAGAAAAGTTGTTCATCTTGATGTCTTCGGCACACTGTGAAATTCTGTCGGTGTTGTATGACGCACCCTGTACATAATACGGAGTTTAACAGGACAGTGCACGTCCAACTTTGAACGCTCAGAGCGTCTTTACAACAGTAGTATTGGAGGTTACCAACACTATGTTGCTCGCCTTGGAGTAAGGCACGCAACACGAGACACGCAGAGCAGTATTTCAAACCATACACGTCTCCTCCTGCACTTACGGCGAAATGCACATGTCCGTTCGCACTTGTAAAGCAATTGCGGAGGTGATATACGGCTGCTTGTCTCATCCGGCTTAGTTTGCAACTCTTCCACCAGGGGGCAATTAACAGATTGTGTTGCACGAACCTATCTTATTCGTAGTTCAACTTTGGAAACAAGTGTATCAATTAAGGCCAGGTCACTACTTTATCTTTGTAAACAGCTGAGCATACTAATGTTACCTTTTACATCGTTTTTTTACTTGTGATGCGTTATTACAGGCTATCGAGGATCTGGCGCCAGTCATTTCCAGACTGCATGACAACTGTGTTTTGTTCTTAACTGTGCTGACCACCTCTTCCTACCGTCATCTTTCATCATGGGTTTCAAATGTGAATACCGTTCCGGTTTGACCTCCTTTGGGTTTAGTTCTAATAAAGATTATAATCATCATAATATAGCGCCTGGTTGTTGCGAAGAAACGTGCCACTTTACTAACTAATCATTGTCAATAACTAAGTACACATGAGCGAACCAAGTGAAAGATTAGTAAAAATCAAAAAAAGTTATTGTTTTTCTGAGCTCGGAATGGTTACCATAGGTAGTGTGTTACATCATTACCTTCTCTATCTGAAAGCCTAATGGCTTGTTGCGGTCACGTGACTGATGTCATCATCTGGAGGCGAGTTAGCCGCCATGTTTGATTTGCTTTTTTCTTATGAATGTTGGATCTTTTCAGTGAATCTGGAATTCTAATGCAATTTTATGAACTGTAATGGTGTTTAAGATGGTTTTGGTTACATGCGGTCCAGGATTTGATTTCCGAAGGGCCGCTTTATAGGCATCGACTCTGAAAGGGATGTTGCGTCTCTAATATTATCTTTCTTTTAGTCTACTGGGTTTTTACCGATTACATCCGGGATATTTGTGACTATTCCTGGAAGAAAAACTAATTTCTACACCAAACTAAGAGTAATGATATCCCGAAATCATACAAAACGCCTTTACCCAGATATCATATTCATAAACATCGTGCTCTTCTTCACTTGTGTACGATCCAGCACACAAAATGCCCCAATCCCACTCACTCACTCACTGACATAAATTTTCGCCTTGAAGTAGGCCTCAGGGCCAGAAAATGCTTCTTTACGACTCCGCATGGAAATGTCTGAAAAGACAGAAAATTCAAGTATCGCTCATTTTCCATAGGTTACAGGGTTAAAATTCCCTTTTTTGGTGCTCCTCATATCGTTGTTAACTCATTTCATAAGTTACTCGTGATGTCCATTTTAGCAGGTATACAACGAACTTAATGGAAACATTATTTTCAAGTCAGTGTATAATATTGTGCAGTGTTCTCTGCTGGAAACCAAAATAAAATCTTCTGTCTGGTATTACGGTATTGTTACTTACCTCTCTGGAATGTTGAAAACGAGTTGCCAGAACTAGTTAGTAAAAAAAGGAGTGAAATCACTCCTAAAATGGAGCTAAAACGTTCCTGGGCCGTATTTATATTGATCCGTACAAAAGGTTCCTGGACCGTATTTAAATTGATCCGGAGGAAAGGTTCCTGGACCGTATTTAAATTGATCCGTAAAAAAGGTTCCTGGACCGTATTTAAATTGATCCGTAAAAAAGGTTCCTGGACCGTATTTAAATTGATCCGTAAGAAAGGTTCCTGGACCGTATTTAAATTGATCCGTAATAAACGTTCCTCGACCGTATTTAAATTGATCCGGAGGAAAGGTTCCTGGGCCGTATTTAAATTGATCCGTACAAAAGGTTCCTGGACCGTATTTAAATTGATCCGGAGGAAAGGTTCCTGGACCGTATTTAAATTGATCCGTAAAAAAGGTTCCTGGACCGTATTTAAATTGATCCGTACAAAAGGTTCCTGGACCGTATTTAAATTTATCCGTAATAAAGGTTCCTGGACCGTATTTAAATTGATCCGGAGGAAAGGTTCCTGGACCGTATTTAAATTGATCCGTAAAAAAGGTTCCTGGACCGTATTTAAATTGATCCGGAGGAAAGGTTCCTGGACCGTATTTAAATTGATCCGTAAAAAAGGTTCCTGGACCGTATTTAAATTGATCCGTAAAAAAGGATCCTGGACCGTATTTAAATTGATCCGTAAAAAAGGTTCCTGGACCGTATTTAAATTGATCCGTAAAAAAGGTTCCTGGACCGTATTTAAATTGATCCGGAGGAAAGGTTCCTGGACCGTATTTAAATTGATCCGTAAAAAAGGTTCCTGGACCGTATTTAAATTGATCCGTAAAAAAGGTTCCTGGACCGTATTTAAATTGATCCGTAAAAAAGGTTCCTGGACCGTATTTAAATTGATCCGTACAAAAGGTTCCTGGACCGTATTTAAATTGATCCGTACAAAAGGTTCCTGGACCGTATTTAAATTTATCCGTAATAAAGGTTCCTGGACCGTATTTAAATTGATCCGGAGGAAAGGTTCCTGGACCGTATTTAAATTGATCCGTAAAAAAGGTTCCTGGACCGTATTTAAATTGATCCGGAGGAAAGGTTCCTGGACCGTATTTAAATTGATCCGTAAAAAGGTTCCTGGACCGTATTTAAATTGATCCGTAAAAAAGGTTCCTGGACCGTATTTAAATTGATCCGTAAAAAAGGTTCCTGGACCGTATTTAAATTGATCCGTAATAAAGGTTCCTGGACCGTATTTAAATTGATCCGGAGGAAAGGTTCCTGGGCCGTATTTAAATTGATCCGTAAAAAAGGTTCCTGGACCGTATTTAAATTGATCCGGAGGAAAGGTTCCTGGACCGTATTTAAATTGATCCGTACAAAAGGTTCCTGGACCGTATTTAAATTGATCCGTACAAAAGGTTCCTGGACCGTATTTAAATTGATCCGTAAAAAAGGTTCCTGGACCGTATTTAAATTGATCCGGAGGAAAGGTTCCTGGACCGTATTTAAATTGATCCGTAAAAAAGGTTCCTGGACCGTATTTAAATTGATCCGTGAAAAAGGTTCCTGGACCGTATTTAAATTGATCCGTAAAAAAGGTTCCTGGACCGTATTTAAATTGATCCGTAAAAAAGGTTCCTGGACCGTATTTAAATTGATCCGTAAAAAAGGTTCCTGGACCGTATTTAAATTGATCCGTAATAAAGGTTCCTGGACCGTATTTAAATTGATCCGGAGGAAAGGTTCCTGGACCGTATTTAAATTGATCCGTAAAAAAGGTTCCTGGACCGTATTTAAATTGATCCGTAAAAAAGGTTCCTGGACCGTATTTAAATTGATCCGTAAAAAAGGTTCCTGGACCGTATTTAAATTGATCCGTAAAAAAGGTTCCTGGACCGTATTTAAATTGATCCGGAGGAAAGGTTCCTGGACCGTATTTAAATTGATCCGTAAAAAAGGTTCCTGGACCGTATTTAAATTGATCCGTAAAAAAGGTTCCTGGACCGTATTTAAATTGATCCGGAGGAAAGGTTCCTGGACCGTATTTAAATTGATCCGGAGGAAAGGTTCCTGGACCGTATTTAAATTGATCCGTAACAAAGGTTCCTGGACCGTATTTAAATTGATCCTTAAAAAAGGTTCCTGGACCGTATTTAAATTGATCCGTAAAAAACGTTCCTGGACCGTATTTAAATTAATCCGTGAAAAAGGTTCCTGGACCGTATTTAAATTAATCCGTGAAAAAGGTTCCTGGACCGTATTTAAATTAATCCGTGAAAAAGGTTCCTGGACCGTATTTAAATTGATCCGGAGGAAAGGTTCCTGGACCGTATTTAAATTGATCCGTAACAAAGGTTCCTGGACCGTATTTAAATTGATCCGGAGGAAAGGTTCCTGGACCGTATTTAAATTGATCCGTAATAAAGGTTCCTGGACCGTATTTAAATTGATCCGGAGGAAAGGTTCCTGGACCGTATTTAAATTGATCCGTAAAAAAGGTTCCTGGACCGTATTTAAATTGATCCGTAATAAAGGTTCCTGGACCGTATTTAAATTGATCCGTAAAAAAGGTTCCTGGACCGTATTTAAATTGATCCGGAGGAAAGGTTCCTGGACCGTATTTAAATTGATCCGTAAAAAAGGTTCCTGGACCGTATTTAAATTGATCCGTAAAAAAGGTTCCTGGACCGTATTTAAATTGATCCGGAGGAAAGGTTCCTGGACCGTATTTAAATTGATCCGGAGGAAAGGTTCCTGGACCGTATTTAAATTGATCCGTAATAAAGGTTCCTGTACCGTATTTAAATTGATCCTTAAAAAAGGTTCCTGGACCGTATTTAAATTGATCCGTAAAAAAGGTTCCTGGACCGTATTTAAATTGATCCGTAAAAAAGGTTCCTGGACCGTATTTAAATTGATCCGGAGGAAAGGTTCCTGGACCGTATTTAAATTAATCCGTGAAAAAGGATCCTGGACCGTATTTAAATTGATCCATGAAAAAGGTTCCTGGACCGTATTTAAATTGATCCGGAGGAAAGGTTCCTGGACCGTATTTAAATTAATCCGTGAAAAAGGTTCCTGGACCGTATTTAAATTAATCCATGAAAAAGGTTCCTGGACCGTATTTAAATTGATCCGTAAAAAAGGTTCCTGGACCGTATTTAAATTGATCCGGAGGAAAGGTTCCTGGACCGTATTTAAATTGATCCGTAAAAAAGGTTCCTGGACCGTATTTAAATTGATCCGTAAAAAAGGTTCCTGGACCGTATTTAAATTGATCCGGAGGAAAGGTTCCTGGACCGTATTTAAATTAATCCGTGAAAAAGGTTCCTGGACCGTATTTAAATTAATCCGTGAAAAAGGTTCCTGGACCGTATTTAAATTGATCCGTAAAAACGGTTCCTGGACCGTATTTAAATTGATCCGTAAAAAAGGTTCCTGGACCGTATTTAAATTGATCCGTAAAAAAGGTTCCTTGACCGTATTTAAATTGATCGGGAGGAAAGGTTCCTGGACCGTATTTAAATTGATCCGTAAAAAAGGTTCCTGGACCGTATTTAAATTGATCCGTAAAAAAGGTTCCTGGACCGTATTTAAATTGATCCGTAATAAAGGTTCCTGGACCGTATTTAAATTAATCCGTGAAAAAGGTTCCTGGACCGTATTTAAATTGATCCGGAGGAAAGGTTCCTGGACTGTATTTAAATTGATCCGTAAAAAAGGTTCCTGGACCGTATTTAAATTGATCCGTAAAAAGGTTCCTGGACCGTATTTAAATTGATCCGTAAAAAACGTTCCTGGACCGTATTTAAATTGATCCGGAGGAAAGGTTCCTGGACCGTATTTAAATTGATCCGTAAAAAAGGTTCCTGGACCGTATTTAAATTCATCCGGAGGAAAGGTTCCTGGACCGTATTTAAATTGATCCGTAAAAAAGGTTCCTGGACCGTATTGAAATTGATCCGGAGGAAAGGTTCCTGGACCGTATTTAAATTGATCCGTAAAAAAGGTTCCTGGACAGTATTTAAATTGATCCGTAAAAAAGGTTCCTGGACAGTATTTAAATTAATCCGTGAAAAAGGTTCCTGGACCGTATTTAAATTGATCCGTAAAAAAGGTTCCTAGGCCGTATTTAAATTGATCCGTAAAAAAGGTTCCTGGACCGTATTTAAATTGATCCGTAAAAAAGGTTCCTGGACCGTATTTAAATTGATCCGTAAAAAAGGTTCCTGGACCGTATTTAAATTGATCCGTACAAAAGGTTCCTGGACCGTATTTAAATTGATCCGTAAAAAAGGTTCCTGGACCGTATTTAAATTGATCCGTAAAAAAGGTTCCTGGACCGTATTTAAATTGATCCGTAAAAAAGGTTCCTGGACCGTATTTAAATTGATCCGTAAAAAAGGTTCCTGGACCGTATTTAAATTGGTCCGGAGGAAAGGTTCCTGGACCGTATTTAAATTGATCCGTAAAAAAGGTTCCTGGACCGTATTTAAATTGATCCGTAAAAAAGGTTCCTGGACCGTATTTAAATTGATCCGGAGGAAAGGTTCCTGGACCGTATTTAAATTGATCCGGAGGAAAGGTTCCTGGACCGTATTTAAATTGATCCGTAAAAAAGGTTCCTGGACCGTATTTAAATTGATCCTTAAAAAAGGTTCCTGGACAGTATTTAAATTGATCCGTAAAAAAGGTTCCTGGACCGTATTTAAATTGATCCGTAAAAAAGGTTCCTGGACCGTATTTAAATTGATCCGGAGGAAAGGTTCCTGGACCGTATTTAAATTGATCCGGAGGAAAGGTTCCTGGACCGTATTTAAATTGATCCGTAAAAAAGGTTCCTGGACCGTATTTAAATTGATCCGTAAAAAAGGTTCCTGGACCGTATTTAAATTGATCCGGAGGAAAGGTTCCTGGACCGTATTTAAATTGATCCGTAATAAAGGTTCCTGGACCGTATTTAAATTGATCCGGAGGAAAGGTTCCTGGACCGTATTTAAATTGATCCGTAAAAAAGGTTCCTGGACCGTATTTAAATTGATCCGTAAAAAAGGTTCCTGGACCGTATTTAAATTGATCCGTAAAAAAGGTTCCTGGACCGTATTTAAATTGATCCGTAAAAAAGGTTCCTGGACCGTATTTAAATTGATCCGGAGGAAAGGTTCCTGGACCGTATTTAAATTGATCCGTAAAAAAGGTTCCTGGACCGTATTTAAATTGATCCGTAAAAAAGGTTCCTGGACCGTATTTAAATTGATCCGTAAAAAAGGTTCCTGGACCGTATTTAAATTGATCCGTAAAAAAGGTTCCTGGACCGTATTTAAATTGATCCGTAATAAAGGTTCCTGGACCGTATTTAAATTAATCCGTGAAAAAGGTTCCTGGACCGTATTTAAATTGATCCGTAAAAAAGGTTCCTGGACCGTATTTAAATTGATCCGTAAAAAAGGTTCCTGGACCGTATTTAAATTGATCCGTAAAAAAGGTTCCTGGACCGTATTTAAATTGATCCGTAAAAAAGGTTCCTGGACCGTATTTGAATTGATCCGGAGGAAAGGTTCCTGGACCGTATTTAAATTGATCCGTAAAAAAGGTTCCTGGACCGTATTTAAATTGATCCGGAGGAAAAGTTCCTGGACCGTATTTAAATTGATCCGTAAAAAAGGTTCCTGGACCGTATTTAAATTGATCCGTAAAAAAGGTTCCTGGACCGTATTTAAATTGATCCGTAAAAAAGGTTCCTGGACCGTATTTAAATTGATTAGTAAAAAAGGTTCCTGGACCGTATTTAAATTGATCCGGAGGAAAGGTTCCTGGACCGTATTTAAATTGATCCGTAATAAAGGTTCCTGGACCGTATTTAAATTAATCCGTGAAAAAGTTTCCTGGACCGTATTTAAATTGATCCGGAGGAAAGGTTCCTGGACCGTATTTAAATTGATCCGTAAAAAAGGTTCCTGGACCGTATTTAAATTGATCCGTAAAAAAGGTTCCTGGACCGTATTTAAATTGATCCGTAAAAAAGGTTCCTGGACCGTATTTAAATTGATCCGTAAAAAAGGTTCCTGGACCGTATTTAAATTGATCCGGAAGAAAGGTTCCTGGACCGTATTTAAATTGATCCGTAAAAAAGGTTCCTGGACCGTATTTAAATTGATCCGGAGGAAAGGTTCCTGGACCGTATTTAAATTGATCCGTAAAAAAGGTTCCTGGACCGTATTTAAATTGATCCGTAAAAAAGGTTCCTGGACCGTATTTAAATTGATCCGGAGGAAAGGTTCCTGGACCGTATTTAAATTGATCCGTAATAAAGGTTCCTGGACCGTATTTAAATTTATCCGGAGGAAAGGTTCCTGGACCGTATTTAAATTGATCCGTAAAAAAGGTTCCTGGACCGTATTTAAATTGATCCGTAAAAAAGGTTCCTGGACCGTATTTAAATTGATCCGGAGGAAAGGTTCCTGGACCGTATTTAAATTGATCCGTAAAAAAGGTTCCTGGACCGTATTTAAATTGATCCGTAAAAAAGGTTCCTGGACCGTATTTAAATTGATCCGTAATAAAGGTTCCTGGACCGTATTTAAATTGATCCGTACAAAAGGTTCCTGGACCGTATTTAAATTGATCCGTACAAAAGGTTCCTGGACCGTATTTAAATTTATCCGTAATAAAGGTTCCTGGACCGTATTTAAATTGATCCGGAGGAAAGGTTCCTGGACCGTATTTAAATTGATCCGTAAAAAAGGTTCCTGGACCGTATTTAAATTGATCCGGAGGAAAGGTTCCTGGACCGTATTTAAATTGATCCGTAAAAAAGGTTCCTGGACCGTATTTAAATTGATCCGTAAAAAAGGTTCCTGGACCGTATTTAAATTGATCCGTAAAAAAGGTTCCTGGACCGTATTTAAATTGATCCGTAATAAAGGTTCCTGGACCGTATTTAAATTGATCCGGAGGAAAGGTTCCTGGGCCGTATTTAAATTGATCCGTAAAAAAGGTTCCTGGACCGTATTTAAATTGATGCGGAGGAAAGGTTCCTGGACCGTATTTAAATTGATCCATAAAAAAGGTTCCTGGACCGTATTTAAATTGATCCGTACAAAAGGTTCCTGGACCGTATTTAAATTGATCCGTAAAAAAGGTTCTTGGACCGTATTTAAATTGATCCGTAATAAAGGTTCCTGGACCGTATTTAAATTAATCCGTGAAAAAGGTTCCTGGACCGTATTTAAATTAATCCGTGAAAAAGGTTCCTGGACCGTATTTAAATTAATCCGTGAAAAAGGTTCCTGGACCGTATTTAAATTGATCCGGAGGAAAGGTTCCTGGACCGTATTTAAATTGATCCGTAAAAAAGGTTCCTGGACCGTATTTAAATTGATCCGGAGGAAAGGTTCCTGGACCGTATTTAAATTGATCCGTAATAAAGGTTCCTGGACCGTATTTAAATTGATCCGGAGGAAAGGTTCCTGGACCGTATTTAAATTGATCCGTAAAAAAGGTTCCTGGACCGTATTTAAATTGATCCGTAAAAAAGGTTCCTGGACCGTATTTAAATTGATCCGTAAAAAAGGTTCCTGGACCGTATTTAAATTGATCCGTAAAAAAGGTTCCTGGACCGTATTTAAATTGGTCCGGAGGAAAGGTTCCTGGACCGTATTTAAATTGATCCGTAAAAAAGGTTCCTGGACCGTATTTAAATTGATCCGTAAAAAAGGTTCCTGGACCGTATTTAAATTGATCCGGAGGAGAGGTTCCTGGACCGTATTTAAATTGATCCGGAGGAAAGGTTCCTGGACCGTATTTAAATTGATCCGTAAAAAAGGTTCCTGGACCGTATTTAAATTGATCCTTAAAAAAGGTTCCTGGACAGTATTTAAATTGATCCGTAAAAAAGGTTCCTGGACCGTATTTAAATTGATCCGTAAAAAGGTTCCTGGACCGTATTTAAATTGATCCGGAGGAAAGGTTCCTGGACCGTATTTAAATTAATCCGTGAAAAAGGTTCCTGGACCGTATTTAAATTGATCCATGAAAAAGGTTCCTGGACCGTATTTAAATTGATCCGGAGGAAAGGTTCCTGGACCGTATTTAAATTAATCCGTGAAAAAGGTTCCTGGACCGTATTTAAATTAATCCATGAAAAAGGTTCCTGGACCGTATTTAAATTGATCCGTAAAAAAGGTTCCTGGACCGTATTTAAATTGATCCGGAGGAAAGGTTCCTGGACCGTATTTAAATTGATCCGTAAAAAAGGTTCCTGGACCGTATTTAAATTGATCCGTAAAAAAGGTTCCTGGACCGTATTTAAATTGATCCGGAGGAAAGGTTCCTGGACCGTATTTAAATTAATCCGTGAAAAAGGTTCCTTGACCGTATTTAAATTAATCCGTGAAAAAGGTTCCTGGACCGTATTTAAATTAATCCATGAAAAAGGTTCCTGGACCGTATTTAAATTGATCCGTAAAAAAGGTTCCTGGACCGTATTTAAATTGATCCGGAGGAAAGGTTCCTGGACCGTATTTAAATTGATCCGTAAAAAAGGTTCCTGGACCGTATTTAAATTGATCCGTAAAAAAGGTTCCTGGACCGTATTTAAATTGATCCGGAGGAAAGGTTCCTGGACCGTATTTAAATTGATCCGTAATAAAGGTTCCTGGACCGTATTTAAATTGATCCGGAGGAAAGGTTCCTGGACCGTATTTAAATTGATCCGTAAAAAAGGTTCCTGGACCGTATTTAAATTGATCCGTAAAAAAGGTTCCTGGACCGTATTTAAATTGATCCGTAAAAAGGTTCCTGGACCGTATTTAAATTGATCCGTAAAAAAGGTTCCTGGACCGTATTTAAATTGATCCGGAGGAAAGGTTCCTGGACCGTATTTAAATTGATCCGTAAAAAAGGTTCCTGGACCGTATTTAAATTGATCCGTAAAAAAGGTTCCTGGACCGTATTTAAATTGATCCGTAAAAAAGGTTCCTGGACCGTATTTAAATTGATCCGTAAAAAAGGTTCCTGGACCGTATTTAAATTAATCCGTGAAAAAGGTTCCTGGACCGTATTTAAATTGATCCGGAGGAAAGGTTCCTGGACCGTATTTAAATTGATCCGTAACAAAGGTTCCTGGACCGTATTTAAATTGATCCGGAGGAAAGGTTCCTGGACCGTATTTAAATTGATCCGTAATAAAGGTTCCTGGACCGTATTTAAATTGATCCGGAGGAAAGGTTCCTGGACCGTATTTAAATTGATCCGTAAAAAAGGTTCCTGGACCGTATTTAAATTGATCCGTAAAAAAGGTTCCTGGACCGTATTTAAATTGATCCGTAAAAAAGGTTCCTGGACCGTATTTAAATTGATCGGTAAAAAAGGTTCCTGGACCGTATTTAAATTGATCCGGAGGAAAGGTTCCTGGACCGTATTTAAATTGATCCGTAAAAAAGGTTCCTGGACCGTATTTAAATTGATCCGTAAAAAAGGTTCCTGGACCGTATTTAAATTGATCCGGAGGAAAGGTTCCTGGACCGTATTTAAATTGATCCGGAGGAAAGGTTCCTGGACCGTATTTAAATTGATCCGTAAAAAAGGTTCCTGTACCGTATTTAAATTGATCCTTAAAAAAGGTTCCTGGACCGTATTTAAATTGATCCGTAAAAAAGGTTCCTGGACCGTATTTAAATTGATCCGTAAAAAAGGTTCCTGGACCGTATTTAAATTGATCCGGAGGAAAGGTTCCTGGACCGTATTTAAATTAATCCGTGAAAAAGGTTCCTGGACCGTATTTAAATTGATCCATGAAAAAGGTTCCTGGACCGTATTTAAATTGATCCGGAGGAAAGGTTCCTGGACCGTATTTAAATTAATCCGTGAAAAAGGTTCCTGGACCGTATTTAAATTAATCCATGAAAAAGGTTCCTGGACCGTATTTAAATTGATCCGTAAAAAAGGTTCCTGGACCGTATTTAAATTGATCCGGAGGAAAGGTTCCTGGACCGTATTTAAATTGATCCGTAAAAAAGGTTCCTGGACCGTATTTAAATTGATCCGTAAAAAAGGTTCCTGGACCGTATTTAAATTGATCCGGAGGAAAGGTTCCTGGACCGTATTTAAATTAATCCGTGAAAAAGGTTCCTGGACCGTATTTAAATTAATCCGTGAAAAAGGTTCCTGGACCGTATTTAAATTGATCCGTAAAAACGGTTCCTGGACCGTATTTAAATTGATCCGTAAAAAAGGTTCCTGGACCGTATTTAAATTGATCCGTAAAAAAGGTTCCTTGACCGTATTTAAATTGATCGGGAGGAAAGGTTCCTGGACCGTATTTAAATTGATCCGTAAAAAAGGTTCCTGGACCGTATTTAAATTGATCCGTAAAAAAGGTTCCTGGACCGTATTTAAATTGATCCGTAATAAAGGTTCCTGGACCGTATTTAAATTAATCCGTGAAAAAGGTTCCTGGACCGTATTTAAATTGATCCGGAGGAAAGGTTCCTGGACTGTATTTAAATTGATCCGTAAAAAAGGTTCCTGGACCGTATTTAAATTGATCCGTAAAAAAGGTTCCTGGACCGTATTTAAATTGATCCGTAAAAAACGTTCCTGGACCGTATTTAAATTGATCCGGAGGAAAGGTTCCTGGACCGTATTTAAATTGATCCGTAAAAAAGGTTCCTGGACCGTATTTAAATTCATCCGGAGGAAAGGTTCCTGGACCGTATTTAAATTGATCCGTAAAAAAGGTTCCTGGACCGTATTGAAATTGATCCGGAGGAAAGGTTCCTGGACCGTATTTAAATTGATCCGTAAAAAAGGTTCCTGGACAGTATTTAAATTGATCCGTAAAAAAGGTTCCTGGACAGTATTTAAATTAATCCGTGAAAAAGGTTCCTGGACCGTATTTAAATTGATCCGTAAAAAAGGTTCCTGGACCGTATTTAAATTGGTCCGGAGGAAAGGTTCCTGGACCGTATTTAAATTGATCCGTAAAAAAGGTTCCTAGACCGTATTTAAATTGATCCGTAAAAAAGGTTCCTGGACCGTATTTAAATTGATCCGTAAAAAAGGTTCCTGGACCGTATTTAAATTGATCCGTAAAAAAGGTTCCTGGACCGTATTTAAATTGATCCGTACAAAAGGTTCCTGGACCGTATTTAAATTGATCCGTAAAAAAGGTTCCTGGACCGTATTTAAATTGATCCGTAAAAAAGGTTCCTGGACCGTATTTAAATTGATCCGTAAAAAAGGTTCCTGGACCGTATTTAAATTGATCCGTAAAAAAGGTTCCTGGACCGTATTTAAATTGGTCCGGAGGAAAGGTTCCTGGACCGTATTTAAATTGATCCGTAAAAAAGGTTCCTGGACCGTATTTAAATTGATCCGTAAAAAAGGTTCCTGGACCGTATTTAAATTGATCCGGAGGAAAGGTTCCTGGACCGTATTTAAATTGATCCGGAGGAAAGGTTCCTGGACCGTATTTAAATTGATCCGTAAAAAAGGTTCCTGGACCGTATTTAAATTGATCCTTAAAAAAGGTTCCTGGACAGTATTTAAATTGATCCGTAAAAAAGGTTCCTGGACCGTATTTAAATTGATCCGTAAAAAAGGTTCCTGGACCGTATTTAAATTGATCCGGAGGAAAGGTTCCTGGACCGTATTTAAATTGATCCGGAGGAAAGGTTCCTGGACCGTATTTAAATTGATCCGTAAAAAAGGTTCCTGGACCGTATTTAAATTGATCCGTAAAAAAGGTTCCTGGACCGTATTTAAATTGATCCGGAGGAAAGGTTCCTGGACCGTATTTAAATTGATCCGTAATAAAGGTTCCTGGACCGTATTTAAATTGATCCGGAGGAAAGGTTCCTGGACCGTATTTAAATTGATCCGTAAAAAAGGTTCGTGGACCGTATTTAAATTGATCCGGAGGAAAGGTTCCTGGACCGTATTTAAATTGATCCGTAAAAAAGGTTCCTGGACCGTATTTAAATTGATCCGTAAAAAAGGTTCCTGGACCGTATTTAAATTGATCCGGAGGAAAGGTTCCTGGACCGTATTTAAATTGATCCGTAAAAAAGGTTCCTGGACCGTATTTAAATTGATCCGTAAAAAAGGTTCCTGGACCGTATTTAAATTGATCCGTAAAAAAGGTTCCTGGGCCGTATTTAAATTGATCCGTAAAAAAGGTTCCTGGACCGTATTTAAATTGATCCGTAATAAAGGTTCCTGGACCGTATTTAAATTAATCCGTGAAAAAGGTTCCTGGACCGTATTTAAATTGATCCGTAAAAAAGGTTCCTGGACCGTATTTAAATTGATCCGTAAAAAAGGTTCCTGGACCGTATTTAAATTGATCCGTAAAAAAGGTTCCTGGACCGTATTTAAATTGATCCGTAAAAAAGGTTCCTGGACCGTATTTAAATTGATCCGGAGGAAAGGTTCCTGGACCGTATTTAAATTGATCCGTAAAAAAGGTTCCTGGACCGTATTTAAATTGATCCGGAGGAAAAGTTCCTGGACCCTATTTAAATTGATCCGTAAAAAAGGTTCCTGGACCGTATTTAAATTGATCCGTAAAAAAGGTTCCTGGACCGTATTTAAATTGATCCGTAAAAAAGGTTCCTGGACCGTATTTAAATTGATCCGTAAAAAAGGTTCCTGGACCGTATTTAAATTGATCCGGAGGAAAGGTTCCTGGACCGTATTTAAATTGATCCGTAATAAAGGTTCCTGGACCGTATTTAAATTAATCCGTGAAAAAGTTTCCTGGACCGTATTTAAATTGATCCGGAGGAAAGGTTCGTGGACCGTATTTAAATTGATCCGTAAAAAAGGTTCCTGGACCGTATTTAAATTGATCCGTAAAAAAGGTTCCTGGACCGTATTTAAATTGATCCGTAAAAAAGGTTCCTGGACCGTATTTAAATTGATCCGTAAAAAAGGTTCCTGGACCGTATTTAAATTGATCCGGAAGAAAGGTTCCTGGACCGTATTTAAATTGATCCGTAAAAAAGGTTCCTGGACCGTATTTAAATTGATCCGGAGGAAAGGTTCCTGGACCGTATTTAAATTGATCCGTAAAAAAGGTTCCTGGACCGTATTTAAATTGATCCGTAAAAAAGGTTCCTGGACCGTATTTAAATTGATCCGGAGGAAAGGTTCCTGGACCGTATTTAAATTGATCCGTAATAAAGGTTCCTGGACCGTATTTAAATTTATCCGGAGGAAAGGTTCCTGGACCGTATTTAAAATGATCCGTAAAAAAGGTTCCTGGACCGTATTTAAATTGATCCGTAAAAAAGGTTCCTGGACCGTATTTAAATTGATCCGGAGGAAAGGTTCCTGGACCGTATTTAAATTGATCCGTAAAAAAGGTTCCTGGACCGTATTTAAATTGATCCGTAAAAAAGGTTCCTGGACCGTATTTAAATTGATCCGTAAAAAAGGTTCCTGGACCGTATTTAAATTGATCCGTACAAAAGGTTCCTGGACCGTATTTAAATTGATCCGTACAAAAGGTTCCTGGACCGTATTTAAATTTATCCGTAATAAAGGTTCCTGGACCGTATTTAAATTGATCCGGAGGAAAGGTTCCTGGACCGTATTTAAATTGATCCGTAAAAAAGGTTCCTGGACCGTATTTAAATTGATCCGGAGGAAAGGATCCTGGACCGTATTTAAATTGATCCGTAAAAAAGGTTCCTGGACCGTATTTAAATTGATCCGTAAAAAAGGTTCCTGGACCGTATTTAAATTGATCCGTAAAAAAGGTTCCTGGACCGTATTTAAATTGATCCGTAATAAAGGTTCCTGGACCGTATTTAAATTGATCCGGAGGAAAGGTTCCTGGGCCGTATTTAAATTGATCCGTAAAAAAGGTTCCTGGACCGTATTTAAATTGATGCGGAGGAAAGGTTCCTGGACCGTATTTAAATTGATCCATAAAAAAGGTTCCTGGACCGTATTTAAATTGATCCGTACAAAAGGTTCCTGGACCGTATTTAAATTGATCCGTAAAAAAGGTTCTTGGACCGTATTTAAATTGATCCGTAATAAAGGTTCCTGGACCGTATTTAAATTAATCCGTGAAAAAGGTTCCTGGACCGTATTTAAATTAATCCGTGAAAAAGGTTCCTGGACCGTATTTAAATTAATCCGTGAAAAAGGTTCCTGGACCGTATTTAAATTGATCCGGAGGAAAGGTTCCTGGACCGTATTTAAATTGATCCGTAAAAAAGGTTCCTGGACCGTATTTAAATTGATCCGGAGGAAAGGTTCCTGGACCGTATTTAAATTGATCCGTAATAAAGGTTCCTGGACCGTATTTAAATTGATCCGGAGGAAAGGTTCCTGGACCGTATTTAAATTGATCCGTAAAAAAGGTTCCTGGACCGTATTTAAATTGATCCGTAAAAAAGGTTCCTGGACCGTATTTAAATTGATCCGTAAAAAAGGTTCCTGGACCGTATTTAAATTGATCCGTAAAAAAGGTTCCTGGACCGTATTTAAATTGGTCCGGAGGAAAGGTTCCTGGACCGTATTTAAATTGATCCGTAAAAAAGGTTCCTGGACCGTATTTAAATTGATCCGTAAAAAAGGTTCCTGGACCGTATTTAAATTGATCCGGAGGAAAGGTTCCTGGACCGTATTTAAATTGATCCGGAGGAAAGGTTCCTGGACCGTATTTAAATTGATCCGTAAAAAAGGTTCCTGGACCGTATTTAAATTGATCCTTAAAAAAGGTTCCTGGACAGTATTTAAATTGATCCGTAAAAAAGGTTCCTGGACCGTATTTAAATTGATCCGTAAAAAGGTTCCTGGACCGTATTTAAATTGATCCGGAGGAAAGGTTCCTGGACCGTATTTAAATTAATCCGTGAAAAAGGTTCCTGGACCGTATTTAAATTGATCCATGAAAAAGGTTCCTGGACCGTATTTAAATTGATCCGGAGGAAAGGTTCCTGGACCGTATTTAAATTAATCCGTGAAAAAGGTTCCTGGACCGTATTTAAATTAATCCATGAAAAAGGTTCCTGGACCGTATTTAAATTGATCCGTAAAAAAGGTTCCTGGACCGTATTTAAATTGATCCGGAGGAAAGGTTCCTGGACCGTATTTAAATTGATCCGTAAAAAAGGTTCCTGGACCGTATTTAAATTGATCCGTAAAAAAGGTTCCTGGACCGTATTTAAATTGATCCGGAGGAAAGGTTCCTGGAAGGTATTTAAATTAATCCGTGAAAAAGGTTCCTTGACCGTATTTAAATTAATCCGTGAAAAAGGTTCCTGGACCGTATTTAAATTAATCCATGAAAAAGGTTCCTGGACCGTATTTAAATTGATCCGTAAAAAAGGTTCCTGGACCGTATTTAAATTGATCCGGAGGAAAGGTTCCTGGACCGTATTTAAATTGATCCGTAAAAAAGGTTCCTGGACCGTATTTAAATTGATCCGTAAAAAAGGTTCCTGGACCGTATTTAAATTGATCCGGAGGAAAGGTTCCTGGACCGTATTTAAATTGATCCGTAATAAAGGTTCCTGGACCGTATTTAAATTGATCCGGAGGAAAGGTTCCTGGACCGTATTTAAATTGATCCGTAAAAAAGGTTCCTGGACCGTATTTAAATTGATCCGTAAAAAAGGTTCCTGGACCGTATTCAAATTGATCCGTAAAAAAGGTTCCTGGACCGTATTTAAATTGATCCGTAAAAAAGGTTCCTGGACCGTATTTAAATTGATCCGGAGGAAAGGTTCCTGGACCGTATTTAAATTGATCCGTAAAAAAGGTTCCTGGACCGTATTTAAATTGATCCGTAAAAAAGGTTCCTGGACCGTATTTAAATTGATCCGTAAAAAAGGTTCCTGGACCGTATTTAAATTGATCCGTAAAAAAGGTTCCTGGACCGTATTTAAATTGATCCGTAATAAAGGTTCCTGGACCGTATTTAAATTAATCCGTGAAAAAGGTTCCTGGACCGTATTTAAATTGATCCGTAAAAAAGGTTCCTGGACCGTATTTAAATTGATCCGTAAAAAAGGTTCCTGGACCGTATTTAAATTGATCCGTAAAAAAGGTTCCTGGACCGTATTTAAATTGATCCGTAAAAAAGGTTCCTGGACCGTATTTAAATTGATCCGAAAGAAAGGTTCCTGGACCGTATTTAAATTGATCCGTAAAAAAGGTTCCTGGACCGTATTTAAATTGATCCGGAGGAAAGGTTCCTGGACCGTATTTAAATTGATCCGTAAAAAAGGTTCCTGGACCGTATTTAAATTGATCCGTAAAAAAGGTTCCTGGACCGTATTTAAATTGATCCGGAGGAAAGGTTCCTGGACCGTATTTAAATTGATCCGTAAAAAAGGTTCCTTGACCGTATTTAAATTGATCCGTAAAAAAGGTTCCTGGACCGTATTTAAATTGATCCGTAAAAAAGGTTCCTGGACCGTATTTAAATTGATCCGTAATAAAGGTTCCTGGACCGTATTTAAATTAATCCGTGAAAAAGGTTCCTGGACCGTATTTAAATTGATCCGGAGGAAAGGTTCCTGGACTGTATTTAAATTGATCCGTAAAAAAGGTTCCTGGACCGTATTTAAATTGATCCGTAAAAAAGGTTCCTGGACCGTATTTAAATTGATCCGTAAAAAACGTTCCTGGACCGTATTTAAATTGATCCGGAGGAAAGGTTCCTGGACCGTATTTAAATTGATCCGTAAAAAAGGTTCCTGGACCGTATTTAAATTGATCCGGAGGAAAGGTTCCTGGACCGTATTTAAATTGATCCGTAAAAAAGGTTCCTGGACCGTATTTAAATTGATCCGGAGGAAAGGTTCCTGGACCGTATTTAAATTGATCCGTAAAAAAGGTTCCTGGACAGTATTTAAATTGATCCGTAAAAAAGGTTCCTGGACAGTATTTAAATTAATCCGTGAAAAAGGTTCCTGGACCGTATTTAAATTGATCCGTAAAAAAGGTTCCTGGACCGTATTTAAATTGATCCGTAAAAAAGGTTCCTGGACCGTATTTAAATTGATCCGTAAAAAAGGTTCCTGGACCGTATTTAAATTGATCCGTAAAAAAGGTTCCTGGACCGTATTTAAATTGATCCGTACAAAAGGTTCCTGGACCGTATTTAAATTGATCCGTAAAAAAGGTTCCTGGACCGTATTTAAATTGATCCGTAAAAAAGGTTCCTGGACCGTATTTAAATTGATCCGTAATAAAGGTTCCTGGACCGTATTTAAATTAATCCGTGAAAAAGTTTCCTGGACCGTATTTAAATTGATCCGGAGGAAAGGTTCCTGGACCGTATTTAAATTGATCCGTAAAAAAGGTTCCTGGACCGTATTTAAATTGATCCGTAAAAAAGGTTCCTGGACCGTATTTAAATTGATCCGGAGGAAAGGTTCCTGGACCGTATTTAAATTGATCCGTAAAAAAGGTTCCTGGACCGTATTTAAATTGATCCGTAAAAAAGGTTCCTGGACCGTATTTAAATTGATCCGGAGGAAAGGTTCCTGGACCGTATTTAAATTGATCCGGAGGAAAGGTTCCTGGACCGTATTTAAATTGATCCGTAAAAAAGGTTCCTGTACCGTATTTAAATTGATCCTTAAAAAAGGTTCCTGGACTGTATTTAAATTGATCCGTAAAAAAGGTTCCTGGACCGTATTTAAATTGATCCGTAAAAAAGGTTCCTGGACCGTATTTAAATTGATCCGGAGGAAAGGTTCCTGGACCGTATTTAAATTAATCCGTGAAAAAGGTTCCTGGACCGTATTTAAATTGATCCATGAAAAAGGTTCCTGGACCGTATTTAAATTGATCCGGAGGAAAGGTTCCTGGACCGTATTTAAATTAATCCGTGAAAAAGGTTCCTGGACCGTATTTAAATTAATCCATGAAAAAGGTTCCTGGACCGTATTTAAATTGATCCGTAAAAAAGGTTCCTGGACCGTATTTAAATTGATCCGGAGGAAAGGTTCCTGGACCGTATTTAAATTGATCCGTAAAAAAGGTTCCTGGACCGTATTTAAATTGATCCGTAAAAAAGGTTCCTGGACCGTATTTAAATTGATCCGGAGGAAAGGTTCCTGGACCGTATTTAAATTAATCCGTGAAAAAGGTTCCTGGACCGTATTTAAATTAATCCGTGAAAAAGGTTCCTGGACCGTATTTAAATTGATCCGTAAAAACGGTTCCTGGACCGTATTTAAATTGATCCGTAAAAAAGGTTCCTGGACCGTATTTAAATTGATCCGTAAAAAAGGTTCCTTGACCGTATTTAAATTGATCCGGAGGAAAGGTTCCTGGACCGTATTTAAATTGATCCGTAAAAAAGGTTCCTGGACCGTATTTAAATTGTCCGTAAAAAAGGTTCCTGGACCGTATTTAAATTGATCCGTAATAAAGGTTCCTGGACCGTATTTAAATTAATCCGTGAAAAAGGTTCCTGGACCGTATTTAAATTGATCCGGAGGAAAGGTTCCTGGACTGTATTTAAATTGATCCGTAAAAAAGGTTCCTGGACCGTATTTAAATTGATCCGTAAAAAAGGTTCCTGGACCGTATTTAAATTGATCCGTAAAAAACGTTCCTGGACCGTATTTAAATTGATCCGGAGGAAAGGTTCCTGGACCGTATTTAAATTGATCCGTAAAAAAGGTTCCTGGACCGTATTTAAATTCATCCGGAGGAAAGGTTCCTGGACCGTATTTAAATTGATCCGTAAAAAAGGTTCCTGGACCGTATTGAAATTGATCCGGAGGAAAGGTTCCTGGACCGTATTTAAATTGATCCGTAAAAAAGGTTCCTGGACAGTATTTAAATTGATCCGTAAAAAAGGTTCCTGGACAGTATTTAAATTAATCCGTGAAAAAGGTTCCTGGACCGTATTTAAATTGATCCGTAAAAAAGGTTCCTAGACCGTATTTAAATTGATCCGTAAAAAAGGTTCCTGGACCGTATTTAAATTGATCCGTAAAAAAGGTTCCTGGACCGTATTTAAATTGATCCGTAAAAAAGGTTCCTGGACCGTATTTAAATTGATCCGTACAAAAGGTTCCTGGACCGTATTTAAATTGATCCGTAAAAAAGGTTCCTGGACCGTATTTAAATTGATCCGTAAAAAAGGTTCCTGGACCGTATTTAAATTGATCCGTAATAAAGGTTCCTGGACCGTATTTAAATTAATCCGTGAAAAAGGTTCCTGGACCGTATTTAAATTGATCCGGAGGAAAGGTTCCTGGACCGTATTTAAATTGATCCGTAAAAAAGGTTCCTGGACCGTATTTAAATTGATCCGTAAAAAAGGTTCCTGGACCGTATTTAAATTGATCCGTAATAAAGGTTCCTGGACCGTATTTAAATTAATCCGTGAAAAAGGTTCCTGGACCGTATTTAAATTGATCCGGAGGAAAGGTTCCTGGACCGTATTTAAATTGATCCGTACAAAAGGTTCCTGGACCGTATTTAAATTGATCCGTAAAAAAGGTTCCTGGACCGTATTTAAATTGATCCGGAAGAAAGGTTCCTGGACCGTATTTAAATTGATCCGTAAAAAAGGTTCCTGGACCGTATTTAAATTGATCCGGAGGAAAGGTTCCTGGACCGTATTTAAATTGATCCGTAAAAAAGGTTCCTGGACCGTATTTAAATTGATCCGTAAAAAAGGTTCCTGGACCGTATTTAAATTGATCCGGAGGAAAGGTTCCTGGACCGTATTTAAATTGATCCGTAATAAAGGTTCCTGGACCGTATTTAAATTGATCCGGAGGAAAGGTTCCTGGACCGTATTTAAATTGATCCGTAAAAAAGGTTCCTGGACCGTATTTAAATTGATCCGTAAAAAAGGTTCCTGGACCGTATTTAAATTGATCCGTAAAAAAGGTTCCTGGACCGTATTTAAATTGATCAGTAAAAAAGGTTCCTGGACCGTATTTAAATTGATCCGGAGGAAAGGTTCCTGGACCGTATTTAAATTGATCCGTAAAAAAGGTTCCTGGACCGTATTTAAATTGATCCGTAAAAAAGGTTCCTGGACCGTATTTAAATTGATCCGTAAAAAAGGTTCCTGGACCGTATTTAAATTGATCCGTAAAAAAGGTTCCTGGACCGTATTTAAATTGATCCGTAATAAAGGTTCCTGGACCGTATTTAAATTAATCCGTGAAAAAGGTTCCTGGACCGTATTTAAATTGATCCGTAAAAAAGGTTCCTGGACCGTATTTAAATTGATCCGTAAAAAAGGTTCCTGGACCGTATTTAAATTGATCCGTAAAAAAGGTTCCTGGACCGTATTTAAATTGATCCGTAAAAAAGGTTCCTGGACCGTATTTAAATTGATCCGTAAAAAAGGTTCCTGGACCGTATTTAAATTGATCCGGAAGAAAGGTTCCTGGACCGTATTTAAATTGATCCGTAAAAAAGGTTCCTGGACCGTATTTAAATTGATCCGGAGGAAAGGTTCCTGGACCGTATTTAAATTGATCCGTAAAAAAGGTTCCTGGACCGTATTTAAATTGATCCGTAAAAAAGGTTCCTGGACCGTATTTAAATTGATCCGTAAAAAAGGTTCCTGGACCGTATTTAAATTGATCCGTAAAAAAGGTTCCTGGACCGTATTTAAATTGATCCGGAGGAAAGGTTCCTTGACCGTATTTAAATTGATCCGTAATAAAGGTTCCTGGACCGTATTTAAATTAATCCGTGAAAAAGTTTCATGGACCGTATTTAAATTGATCCGGAGGAAAGGTTCCTGGACCGTATTTAAATTGATCCGTAAAAAAGGTTCCTGGACCGTATTTAAATTGATCCGTAAAAAAGGTTCCTGGACCGTATTTAAATTGATCCGTAAAAAAGGTTCCTGGACCGTATTTAAATTGATCCGTAAAAAAGGTTCCTGGACCGTATTGAAATTGATCCGGAAGAAAGGTTCCTGGACCGTATTTAAATTGATCCGTAAAAAAGGTTCCTGGACCGTATTTAAATTGATCCGGAGGAAAGGTTCCTGGACCGTATTTAAATTGATCCGTAAAAAAGGTTCCTGGACCGTATTTAAATTGATCCGTAAAAAAGGTTCCTGGACCGTATTTAAATTGATCCGGAGGAAAGGTTCCTGGACCGTATTTAAATTGATCCGTAATAAAGGTTCCTGGACCGTATGTAAATTGATCCGGAGGAAAGTTTCCTGGACCGTATTTAAATTGATCCGTAAAAAAGGTTCCTGGACCGTATTTAAATTGATCCGTAAAAAAGGTTCCTGGACCGTATTTAAATTGATCCGGAGGAAAGGTTCCTGGACCGTATTTAAATTGATCCGTAAAAAAGGTTCCTGGACCGTATTTAAATTGATCCGTAAAAAAGGTTCCTGGACCGTATTTAAATTGATCCGTAAAAAAGGTTCCTGGACCGTATTTAAAAAGATCCGTACAAAAGGTTCCTGGACCGTATTTAAATTGATCCGTACAAAAGGTTCCTGGACCGTATTTAAATTTATCCGTAATAAAGGTTCCTGGACCGTATTTAAATTGATCCGGAGGAAAGGTTCCTGGACCGTATTTAAATTGATCCGTAAAAAAGGTTCCTGGACCGTATTTAAATTGATCCGGAGGAAAGGTTCCTGGACCGTATTTAAATTGATCCGTAAAAAAGGTTCCTGGACCGTATTTAAATTGATCCGTAAAAAAGGTTCCTGGACCGTATTTAAATTGATCCGTAAAAAAGGTTCCTGGACCGTATTTAAATTGATCCGTAATAAAGGTTCCTGGACCGTATTTAAATTGATCCGGAGGAAAGGTTCCTGGGCCGTATTTAAATTGATCCGTAAAAAAGGTTCCTGGACCGTATTTAAATTGATCCGGAGGAAAGGTTCCTGGACCGTATTTAAATTGATCCATAAAAAAGGTTCCTGGACGGTATTTAAATTGATCCGTACAAAAGGTTCCTGGACCGTATTTAAATTGATCCGTAAAAAAGGTTCCTGGACCGTATTTAAATTGATCCGTAATAAAGGTTCCTGGACCGTATTTAAATTAATCCGTGAAAAAGGTTCCTGGACCGTATTTAAATTGATCCGGAGGAAAGGTTCCTGGACCGTATTTAAATTGATCCGTAATAAAGGTTCCTGGACCGTATTTAAATTGATCCGGAGGAAAGGTTCCTGGACCGTATTTAAATTGATCCGTAAAAAAGGTTCCTGGACCGTATTTAAATTGATCCGTAAAAAAGGTTCCTGGACCGTATTTAAATTGATCCGTAAAAAAGGTTCCTGGACCGTATTTAAATTGATCCGTAAAAAAGGTTCCTGGACCGTATTTAAATTGATCCGGAGGAAAGGTTCCTGGACCGTATTTAAATTGATCCGTAAAAAAGGTTCCTGGACCGTATTTAAATTGATCCGTAAAAAAGGTTCCTGGACCGTATTTAAATTGATCCGTAAAAAAGGTTCCTGGACCGTATTTAAATTGATCCGTAAAAAAGGTTCCTGGACCGTATTTAAATTGATCCGTAATAAAGGTTCCTGGACCGTATTTAAATTAATCCGTGAAAAAGGTTCCTGGACCGTATTTAAATTGATCCGTAAAAAAGGTTCCTGGACCGTATTTAAATTGATCCGTAAAAAAGGTTCCTGGACCGTATTTAAATTGATCCGTAAAAAAGGTTCCTGGACCGTATTTAAATTGATCCGTAAAAAAGGTTCCTGGACCGTATTTAAATTGATCCGGAAGAAAGGTTCCTGGACCGTATTTAAATTGATCCGTAAAAAAGGTTCCTGGACCGTATTTAAATTGATCCGGAGGAAAGGTTCCTGAACCGTATTTAAATTGATCCGTAAAAAAGGTTCCTGGACCGTATTTAAATTGATCCGTAAAAAAGGTTCCTGGACCGTATTTAAATTGATCCGTAAAAAAGGTTCCTGGACCGTATTTAAATTGATCCGTAAAAAAGGTTCCTGGACCGTATTTAAATTGATCCGGAGGAAAGGTTCCTGGACCGTATTTAAATTGATCCGTAATAAAGGTTCCTGGACCGTATTTAAATTAATCCGTGAAAAAGTTTCCTGGACCGTATTTAAATTGATCCGGAGGAAAGGTTCCTGGACCGTATTTAAATTGATCCGTAAAAAAGGTTCCTGGACCGTATTTAAATTGATCCGTAAAAAAGGTTCCTGGACCGTATTTAAATTGATCCGTAAAAAAGGTTCCTGGACCGTATTTAAATTGATCCGTAAAAAAGGTTCCTGGACCGTATTGAAATTGATCCGGAAGAAAGGTTCCTGGACCGTATTTAAATTGATCCGTAAAAAAGGTTCCTGGACCGTATTTAAATTGATCCGGAGGAAAGGTTCCTGGACCGTATTTAAATTGATCCGTAAAAAAGGTTCCTGGACCGTATTTAAATTGATCCGTAAAAAAGGTTCCTGGACCGTATTTAAATTGATCCGGAGGAAAGGTTCCTGGACCGTATTTAAATTGATCCGTAATAAAGGTTCCTGGACCGTATTTAAATTGATCCGGAGGAAAGGTTCCTGGACCGTATTTAAATTGATCCGTAAAAAAGGTTCCTGGACCGTATTTAAATTGATCCGGAGGAAAGGTTCCTGGACCGTATTTAAATTGATCCGGAGGAAAGGTTCCTGGACCGTATTTAAATTGATCCGTAAAAAAGGTTCCTGGACCGTATTTAAATTGATCCTTAAAAAAGGTTCCTGGACAGTATTTAAATTGATCCGTAAAAAAGGTTCCTGGACCGTATTTAAATTGATCCGTAAAAAAGGTTCCTGGACCGTATTTAAATTGATCCGGAGGAAAGGTTCCTGGACCGTATTTAAATTAATCCGTGAAAAAGGTTCCTGGACCGTATTTAAATTGATCCATGAAAAAGGTTCCTGGACCGTATTTAAATTGATCCGGAGGAAAGGTTCCTGGACCGTATTTAAATTAATCCGTGAAAAAGGTTCCTGGACCGTATTTAAATTAATCCATGAAAAAGGTTCCTGGACCGTATTTAAATTGATCCGTAAAAAAGGTTCCTGGACCGTATTTAAATTGATCCGGAGGAAAGGTTCCTGGACCGTATTTAAATTGATCCGTAAAAAAGGTTCCTGGAACGTATTTAAATTGATCCGTAAAAAAGGTTCCTGGACCGTATTTAAATTGATCCGGAGGAAAGGTTCCTGGACCGTATTTAAATTAATCCGTGAAAAAGGTTCCTGGACCGTATTTAAATTAATCCGTGAAAAAGGTTCCTGGACCGTATTTAAATTAATCCATGAAAAAGGTTCCTGGACCGTATTTAAATTGATCCGTAAAAAAGGTTCCTGGACCGTATTTAAATTGATCCGGAGGAAAGGTTCCTGGACCGTATTTAAATTGATCCGTAAAAAAGGTTCCTGGACCGTATTTAAATTGATCCGTAAAAAAGGTTCCTGGACCGTATTTAAATTGATCCGGAGGAAAGGTTCCTGGACCGTATTTAAATTGATCCGTAATAAAGGTTCCTGGACCGTATTTAAATTGATCCGGAGGAAAGGTTCCTGGACCGTATTTAAATTGATCCGTAAAAAAGGTTCCTGGACTGTATTTAAATTGATCCGTAAAAAAGGTTCCTGGACCGTATTTAAATTGATCCGTAAAAAAGGTTCCTGGACCGTATTTAAATTGATCCGTAAAAAAGGTTCCTGGACCGTATTTAAATTGATCCGGAGGAAAGGTTCCTGGACCGTATTTAAATTGATCCGTAAAAAAGGTTCCTTGACCGTATTTAAATTGATCCGTAAAAAAGGTTCCTGGACCGTATTTAAATTGATCCGTAAAAAAGGTTCCTGGACCGTATTTAAATTGATCCGTAAAAAAGGTTCCTGGACCGTATTTAAATTGATCCGTAATAAAGGTTCCTGGACCGTATTTAAATTAATCCGTGAAAAAGGTTCCTGGACCGTATTTAAATTGATCCGTAAAAAAGGTTCCTGGACCGTATTTAAAATGATCCGTAAAAAAGGTTCCTGGACCGTATTTAAATTGATCCGTAAAAAAGGTTCCTGGACCGTATTTAAATTTATCCGTAAAAAAGGTTCCTGGACCGTATTTAAATTGATCCGGAAGAAAGGTTCCTGGACCGTATTTAAATTGATCCGTAAAAAAGGTTCCTGGACCGTATTTAAATTGATCCGGAGGAAAGGTTCCTGGACCGTATTTAAATTGATCCGTAAAAAAGGTTCCTGGACCGTATTTAAATTGATCCGTAAAAAAGGTTCCTGGACCGTATTTAAATTGATCCGGAGGAAAGGTTCCTGGACCGTATTTAAATTGATCCGTAAAAAAGGTTCCTTGACCGTATTTAAATTGATCCGGAGGAAAGGTTCCTGGACCGTATTTAAATTGATCCGTAAAAAAGGTTCCTGGACCGTATTTAAATTGATCCGTAAAAAAGGTTCCTGGACCGTATTTAAATTGATCCGTAATAAAGGTTCCTGGACCGTATTTAAATTAATCCGTGAAAAAGGTTCCTGGACCGTATTTAAATTGATCCGGAGGAAAGGTTCCTGGACCGTATTTAAATTGATCCGTAATAAAGGTTCCTGGACCGTATTTAAATTGATCCGTAAAAAAGGTTCCTGGACCGTATTTAAATTGATCCGTAAAAAACGTTCCTGGACCGTATTTAAATTGATCTGGAGGAAAGGTTCCTGGACCGTATTTAAATTGATCCGTAAAAAAGGTTCCTGGACCGTATTTAAATTCATCCGGAGGAAAGGTTCCTGGACCGTATTTAAATTGATCCGTAAAAAAGGTTCCTGGACCGTATTTAAATTGATCCGGAGGAAAGGTTCCTGGACCGTATTTAAATTGATCCGTAAAAAAGGTTCCTGGACAGTATTTAAATTGATCCGTAAAAAAGGTTCCTGGACAGTATTTAAATTAATCCGTGAAAAAGGTTCCTGGACCGTATTTAAATTGATCCGTAAAAAAGGTTCCTGGACCGTATTTAAATTGATCCGTAAAAAAGGTTCCTGGACCGTATTTAAATTGATCCGTAAAAAAGGTTCCTGGACCGTATTTAAATTGATCCGTAAAAAAGGTTCCTGGACCGTATTTAAATTGATCCGTACAAAAGGTTCCTGGACCGTATTTAAATTGATCCGTAAAAAAGGTTCCTGGACCGTATTTAAATTGATCCGTAAAAAAGGTTCCTGGACCGTATTTAAATTGATCCGTAATAAAGGTTCCTGGACCGTATTTAAATTAATCCGTGAAAAAGTTTCCTGGACCGTATTTAAATTGATCCGGAGGAAAGGTTCCTGGACCGTATTTAAATTGATCCGTAAAAAAGGTTCCTGGACCGTATTTAAATTGATCCGTAAAAAAGGTTCCTGGACCGTATTTAAATTGATCCGTAAAAAAGGTTCCTGGACCGTATTTAAATTGATCCGTAAAAAAGGTTCCTGGACCGTATTTAAATTGATCCGGAAGAAAGGTTCCTGGACCGTATTTAAATTGATCTGTAAAAAAGGTTCCTGGACCGTATTTAAATTGATCCGGAGGAAAGGTTCCTGGACCGTACTTAAATTGATCCGTAAAAAAGGTTCCTGGACCGTATTTAAATTGATCCGTAAAAAAGGTTCCTGGACCGTATTTAAATTGATCCGGAGGAAAGGTTCCTGGACCGTATTTAAATTGATCCGTAATAAAGGTTCCTGGACCGTATTTAAATTGATCCGGAGGAAAGGTTCCTGGACCGTATTTAAATTGATCCGTAAAAAAGGTTCCTGGACCGTATTTAAATTGATCCGTAAAAAAGGTTCCTGGACCGTATTTAAATTGATCCGGAGGAAAGGTTCCTGGACCGTATTTAAATTGATCCGTAAAAAAGGTTCCTGGACCGTATTTAAATTGATCCGTAAAAAAGGTTCCTGGACCGTATTTAAATTGATCCGTAAAAAAGGTTCCTGGACCGTATTTAAATTGATCCGTACAAAAGGTTCCTGGACCGTATTTAAATTGATCCGTACAAAAGGTTCCTGGACCGTATTTAAATTTATCCGTAATAAAGGTTCCTGGACCGTATTTAAATTGATCCGGAGGAAAGGTTCCTGGACCGTATTTAAATTGATCCGTAAAAAAGGTTCCTGGACCGTATTTAAATTGATCCGGAGGAAAGGTTCCTGGACCGTATTTAAATTGATCCGTAAAAAAGGTTCCTGGACCGTATTTAAATTGATCCGTAAAAAAGGTTCCTGGACCGTATTTAAATTGATCCGTAAAAAAGGTTCCTGGACCGTATTTAAATTGATCCGTAATAAAGGTTCCTGGACCGTATTTAAATTGATCCGGAGGAAAGGTTCCTGGGCCGTATTTAAATTGATCCGTAAAAAAGGTTCCTGGACCGTATTTAAATTGATCCGGAGGAAAGGTTCCTGGACCGTATTTAAATTGATCCATAAAAAAGGTTCCTGGACCGTATTTAAATTGATCCGTACAAAAGGTTCCTGGACCGTATTTAAATTGATCCGTAAAAAAGGTTCTTGGACCGTATTTAAATTGATCCGTAATAAAGGTTCCTGGACCGTATTTAAATTAATCCGTGAAAAAGGTTCCTGGACCGTATTTAAATTAATCCGTGAAAAAGGTTCCTGGACCGTATTTAAATTAATCCGTGAAAAAGGTTCCTGGACCGTATTTAAATTGATCCGGAGGAAAGGTTCCTGGACCGTATTTAAATTGATCCGTAAAAAAGGTTCCTGGACCGTATTTAAATTGATCCGGAGGAAAGGTTCCTGGACCGTATTTAAATTGATCCGTAATAAAGGTTCCTGGACCGTATTTAAATTGATCCGGAGGAAAGGTTCCTGGACCGTATTTAAATTGATCCGTAAAAAAGGTTCCTGGACCGTATTTAAATTGATCCGTAAAAAAAGGTTCCTGGACCGTATTTAAATTGGTCCGGAGGAAAGGTTCCTGGACCGTATTTAAATTGATCCGTAAAAAAGGTTCCTGGACCGTATTTAAATTGATCCTTAAAAAAGGTTCCTGGACAGTATTTAAATTGATCCGTAAAAAAGGTTCCTGGACCGTATTTAAATTGATCCGTAAAAAAGGTTCCTGGACCGTATTTAAATTGATCCGGAGGAAAGGTTCCTGGACCGTATTTAAATTAATCCGTGAAAAAGGTTCCTGGACCGTATTTAAATTGATCCATGAAAAAGGTTCCTGGACCGTATTTAAATTGATCCGGAGGAAAGGTTCCTGGACCGTATTTAAATTAATCCGTGAAAAAGGTTCCTGGACCGTATTTAAATTAATCCATGAAAAAGGTTCCTGGACCGTATTTAAATTGATCCGTAAAAAAGGTTCCTGGACCGTATTTAAATTGATCCGGAGGAAAGGTTCCTGGACCGTATTTAAATTGATCCGTAAAAAAGGTTCCTGGAACGTATTTAAATTGATCCGTAAAAAAGGTTCCTGGACCGTATTTAAATTGATCCGGAGGAAAGGTTCCTGGACCGTATTTAAATTAATCCGTGAAAAAGGTTCCTGGACCGTATTTAAATTAATCCGTGAAAAAGGTTCCTGGACCGTATTTAAATTAATCCATGAAAAAGGTTCCTGTACCGTATTTAAATTGATCCGTAAAAAAGGTTCCTGGACCGTATTTAAATTGATCCGGAGGAAAGGTTCCTGGACCGTATTTAAATTGATCCGTAAAAAAGGTTCCTGGACCGTATTTAAATTGATCCGTAAAAAAGGTTCCTGGACCGTATTTAAATTGATCCGGAGGAAAGGTTCCTGGACCGTATTTAAATTGATCCGTAATAAAGGTTCCTGGACCGTATTTAAATTGATCCGGAGGAAAGGTTCCTGGACCGTATTTAAATTGATCCGTAAAAAAGGTTCCTGGACTGTATTTAAATTGATCCGTAAAAAAGGTTCCTGGACCGTATTTAAATTGATCCGTAAAAAAGGTTCCTGGACCGTATTTAAATTGATCCGTAAAAAAGGTTCCTGGACCGTATTTAAATTGATCCGGAGGAAAGGTTCCTGGACCGTATTTAAATTGATCCGTAAAAAAGGTTCCTGGACCGTATTTAAATTGATCCGTAAAAAAGGTTCCTGGACCGTATTTAAATTGATCCGTAAAAAAGGTTCCTGGACCGTATTTAAATTGATCCGTAAAAAAGGTTCCTGGACCGTATTTAAATTGATCCGTAATAAAGGTTCCTGGACCGTATTTAAATTAATCCGTGAAAAAGGTTCCTGGACCGTATTTAAATTGATCCGTAAAAAAGGTTCCTGGACCGTATTTAAAATGATCCGTAAAAAAGGTTCCTGGACCGTATTTAAATTGATCCGTAAAAAAGGTTCCTGGACCGTATTTAAATTTATCCGTAAAAAAGGTTCCTGGACCGTATTTAAATTGATCCGGAAGAAAGGTTCCTGGACCGTATTTAAATTGATCCGTAAAAAAGGTTCCTGGACCGTATTTAAATTGATCCGGAGGAAAGGTTCCTGGACCGTATTTAAATTGATCCGTAAAAAAGGTTCCTGGACCGTATTTAAATTGATCCGTAAAAAAGGTTCCTGGACCGTATTTAAATTGATCCGGAGGAAAGGTTCCTGGACCGTATTTAAATTGATCCGTAAAAAAGGTTCCTTGACCGTATTTAAATTGATCCGGAGGAAAGGTTCCTGGACCGTATTTAAATTGATCCGTAAAAAAGGTTCCTGGACCGTATTTAAATTGATCCGTAAAAAAGGTTCCTGGACCGTATTTAAATTGATCCGTAATAAAGGTTCCTGGACCGTATTTAAATTAATCCGTGAAAAAGGTTCCTTGACCGTATTTAAATTGATCCGGAGGAAAGGTTCCTGGACCGTATTTAAATTGATCCGTAATAAAGGTTCCTGGACCGTATTTAAATTGATCCGTAAAAAAGGTTCCTGGACCGTATTTAAATTGATCCGTAAAAAACGTTCCTGGACCGTATTTAAATTGATCTGGAGGAAAGGTTCCTGGACCGTATTTAAATTGATCCGTAAAAAAGGTTCCTGGACCGTATTTAAATTCATCCGGAGGAAAGGTTCCTGGACCGTATTTAAATTGATCCGTAAAAAAGGTTCCTGGACCGTATTTAAATTGATCCGGAGGAAAGGTTCCTGGACCGTATTTAAATTGATCCGTAAAAAAGGTTCCTGGACAGTATTTAAATTGATCCGTAAAAAAGGTTCCTGGACAGTATTTAAATTAATCCGTGAAAAAGGTTCCTGGACCGTATTTAAATTGATCCGTAAAAAAGGTTCCTGGACCGTATTTAAATTGATCCGTAAAAAAGGTTCCTGGACCGTATTTAAATTGATCCGTAAAAAAGGTTCCTGGACCGTATTTAAATTGATCCGTAAAAAAGGTTCCTGGACCGTATTTAAATTGATCCGTACAAAAGGTTCCTGGACCGTATTTAAATTGATCCGTAAAAAAGGTTCCTGGACCGTATTTAAATTGATCCGTAAAAAAGGTTCCTGGACCGTATTTAAATTGATCCGTAATAAAGGTTCCTGGACCGTATTTAAATTAATCCGTGAAAAAGTTTCCTGGACCGTATTTAAATTGATCCGGAGGAAAGGTTCCTGGACCGTATTTAAATTGATCCGTAAAAAAGGTTCCTGGACCGTATTTAAATTGATCCGTAAAAAAGGTTCCTGGACCGTATTTAAATTGATCCGTAAAAAAGGTTCCTGGACCGTATTTAAATTGATCCGTAAAAAAGGTTCCTGGACCGTATTTAAATTGATCCGGAAGAAAGGTTCCTGGACCGTATTTAAATTGATCTGTAAAAAAGGTTCCTGGACCGTATTTAAATTGATCCGGAGGAAAGGTTCCTGGACCGTACTTAAATTGATCCGTAAAAAAGGTTCCTGGACCGTATTTAAATTGATCCGTAAAAAAGGTTCCTGGACCGTATTTAAATTGATCCGGAGGAAAGGTTCCTGGACCGTATTTAAATTGATCCGTAATAAAGGTTCCTGGACCGTATTTAAATTGATCCGGAGGAAAGGTTCCTGGACCGTATTTAAATTGATCCGTAAAAAAGGTTCCTGGACCGTATTTAAATTGATCCGTAAAAAAGGTTCCTGGACCGTATTTAAATTGATCCGGAGGAAAGGTTCCTGGACCGTATTTAAATTGATCCGTAAAAAAGGTTCCTGGACCGTATTTAAATTGATCCGTAAAAAAGGTTCCTGGACCGTATTTAAATTGATCCGTAAAAAAGGTTCCTGGACCGTATTTAAATTGATCCGTACAAAAGGTTCCTGGACCGTATTTAAATTGATCCGTACAAAAGGTTCCTGGACCGTATTTAAATTTATCCGTAATAAAGGTTCCTGGACCGTATTTAAATTGATCCGGAGGAAAGGTTCCTGGACCGTATTTAAATTGATCCGTAAAAAAGGTTCCTGGACCGTATTTAAATTGATCCGGAGGAAAGGTTCCTGGACCGTATTTAAATTGATCCGTAAAAAAGGTTCCTGGACCGTATTTAAATTGATCCGTAAAAAAGGTTCCTGGACAGTATTTAAATTGATCCGTAAAAAAGGTTCCTGGACAGTATTTAAATTAATCCGTGAAAAAGGTTCCTGGACCGTATTTAAATTGATCCGTAAAAAAGGTTCCTGGACCGTATTTAAATTGATCCGTAAAAAAGGTTCCTGGACCGTATTTAAATTGATCCGTAAAAAAGGTTCCTGGACCGTATTTAAATTGATCCGTAAAAAAGGTTCCTGGACCGTATTTAAATTGATCCGTACAAAAGGTTCCTGGACCGTATTTAAATTGATCCGTAAAAAAGGTTCCTGGACCGTATTTAAATTGATCCGTAAAAAAGGTTCCTGGACCGTATTTAAATTGATCCGTAATAAAGGTTCCTGGACCGTATTTAAATTAATCCGTGAAAAAGTTTCCTGGACCGTATTTAAATTGATCCGGAGGAAAGGTTCCTGGACCGTATTTAAATTGATCCGTAAAAAAGGTTCCTGGACCGTATTTAAATTGATCCGTAAAAAAGGTTCCTGGACCGTATTTAAATTGATCCGTAAAAAAGGTTCCTGGACCGTATTTAAATTGATCCGTAAAAAAGGTTCCTGGACCGTATTTAAATTGATCCGGAAGAAAGGTTCCTGGACCGTATTTAAATTGATCTGTAAAAAAGGTTCCTGGACCGTATTTAAATTGATCCGGAGGAAAGGTTCCTGGACCGTACTTAAATTGATCCGTAAAAAAGGTTCCTGGACCGTATTTAAATTGATCCGTAAAAAAGGTTCCTGGACCGTATTTAAATTGATCCGGAGGAAAGGTTCCTGGACCGTATTTAAATTGATCCGTAATAAAGGTTCCTGGACCGTATTTAAATTGATCCGGAGGAAAGGTTCCTGGACCGTATTTAAATTGATCCGTAAAAAAGGTTCCTGGACCGTATTTAAATTGATCCGTAAAAAAGGTTCCTGGACCGTATTTAAATTGATCCGGAGGAAAGGTTCCTGGACCGTATTTAAATTGATCCGTAAAAAAGGTTCCTGGACCGTATTTAAATTGATCCGTAAAAAAGGTTCCTGGACCGTATTTAAATTGATCCGTAAAAAAGGTTCCTGGACCGTATTTAAATTGATCCGTACAAAAGGTTCCTGGACCGTATTTAAATTGATCCGTACAAAAGGTTCCTGGACCGTATTTAAATTTATCCGTAATAAAGGTTCCTGGACCGTATTTAAATTGATCCGGAGGAAAGGTTCCTGGACCGTATTTAAATTGATCCGTAAAAAAGGTTCCTGGACCGTATTTAAATTGATCCGGAGGAAAGGTTCCTGGACCGTATTTAAATTGATCCGTAAAAAAGGTTCCTGGACCGTATTTAAATTGATCCGTAAAAAAGGTTCCTGGACCGTATTTAAATTGATCCGTAAAAAAGGTTCCTGGACCGTATTTAAATTGATCCGTAATAAAGGTTCCTGGACCGTATTTAAATTGATCCGGAGGAAAGGTTCCTGGGCCGTATTTAAATTGATCCGTAAAAAAGGTTCCTGGACCGTATTTAAATTGATCCGGAGGAAAGGTTCCTGGACCGTATTTAAATTGATCCATAAAAAAGGTTCCTGGACCGTATTTAAATTGATCCGTACAAAAGGTTCCTGGACCGTATTTAAATTGATCCGTAAAAAAGGTTCTTGGACCGTATTTAAATTGATCCGTAATAAAGGTTCCTGGACCGTATTTAAATTAATCCGTGAAAAAGGTTCCTGGACCGTATTTAAATTAATCCGTGAAAAAGGTTCCTGGACCGTATTTAAATTAATCCGTGAAAAAGGTTCCTGGACCGTATTTAAATTGATCCGGAGGAAAGGTTCCTGGACCGTATTTAAATTGATCCGTAAAAAAGGTTCCTGGACCGTATTTAAATTGATCCGGAGGAAAGGTTCCTGGACCGTATTTAAATTGATCCGTAATAAAAGAGGTTTGACCGTATTTAAATTGATCCGGAGGAAAGGTTCCTGGACCGTATTTAAATTGATCCGTAAAAAAGGTTCCTGGACCGTATTTAAATTGATCCGTAAAAAAGGTTCCTGGACCGTATTTAAATTGATCCGTTAAAAAGGTTCCTGGACCGTATTTAAATTGATCCGTAAAAAAGGTTCCTGGACCGTATTTAAATTGGTCCGGAGGAAAGGTTCCTGGACCGTATTTAAATTGATCCGTAAAAAAGGTTCCTGGACCGTATTTAAATTGATCCGTAAAAAAGGTTCCTGGACCGTATTTAAATTGATCCGCAGGAAAGGTTCCTGGACCGTATTTAAATTGATCCGGAGGAAAGGTTCCTGGACCGTATTTAAATTGATCCGTAAAAAAGGTTCCTGGACCGTATTTAAATTGATCCTTAAAAAAGGTTCCTGGACCGTATTTAAATTGATCCGTAAAAAAGGTTCCTGGACCGTATTTAAATTGATCCGTAAAAAAGGTTCCTGGACCGTATTTAAATTGATCCGGAGGAAAGGTTCCTGGACCGTATTTAAATTAATCCGTGAAAAAGGTTCCTGGACCGTATTTAAATTAATCCATGAAAAAGGTTCCTGGACCGTATTTAAATTGATCCGTAAAAAAGGTTCCTGGACCGTATTTAAATTGATCCGGAGGAAAGGTTCCTGGACCGTATTTAAATTGATCCGTAAAAAAGGTTCCTGGACCGTATTTAAATTGATCCGTAAAAAAGGTTCCTGGACCGTATTTAAATTGATCCGGAGGAAAGGTTCCTGGACCGTATTTAAATTAATCCGTGAAAAAGGTTCCTGGACCGTATTTAAATTAATCCGTGAAAAAGGTTCCTGGACCGTATTTAAATTGATCCGCAAAAACGGTTCCTGGACCGTATTTAAATTGATCCGTAAAAAAGGTTCCTGGACCGTATTTAAATTGATCCGTAAAAAAGGTTCCTTGACCGTATTTAAATTGATCCGGAGGAAAGGTTCCTGGACCGTATTTAAATTGATCCGTAAAAAAGGTTCCTGGACCGTATTTAAATTGATCCGTAAAAAAGGTTCCTGGACCGTATTTAAATTGATCCGTAATAAAGGTTCCTGGACCGTATTTAAATTAATCCGTGAAAAAGGTTCCTGCACCGTATTTAAATTGATCCGGAGGAAAGGTTCCTGGACTGTATTTAAATTGATCCGTAAAAAAGGTTCCTGGACCGTATTTAAATTGATCCGTAAAAAAGGTTCCTGGACCGTATTTAAATTGATCCGTAAAAAACGTTCCTGGACCGTATTTAAATTGATCCGGAGGAAAGGTTCCTGGACCGTATTTAAATTGATCCGTAAAAAAGGTTCCTGGACCGTATTTAAATTCATCCGGAGGAAAGGTTCCTGGACCGTATTTAAATTGATCCGTAAAAATGGTTCCTGGACCGTATTTAAATTGATCCGGAGGAAAGGTTCCTGGACCGTATTTAAATTGATCCGTAAAAAAGGTTCCTGGACAGTATTTAAATTGATCCGTAAAAAAGGTTCCTGGACAGTATTTAAATTAATCCGTGAAAAAGGTTCCTGGACCGTATTTAAATTGATCCGTAAAAAAGGTTCCTGGACCGTATTTAAATTGATCCGTAAAAAAGGTTCCTGGACCGTATTTAAATTGATCCGTAAAAAAGGTTCCTGGACCGTATTTAAATTGATCCGTAAAAAAGGTTCCTGGACCGTATTTAAATTGATCCGTACAAAAGGTTCCTGGACCGTATTTAAATTGATCCGTAAAAAAGGTTCCTGGACCGTATTTAAATTGATCCGGAGGAAAGGTTCCTGGACCGTATTTAAATTGATCCGTAAAAAAGGTTCCTGGACCGTATTTAAATTGATCCGTGAAAAAGGTTCCTGGACCGTATTTAAATTGATCCGTAAAAAAGGTTCCTGGACCGTATTTAAATTGATCCGTAAAAAAGGTTCCTGGACCGTATTTAAATTGATCCGTAAAAAAGGTTCCTGGACCGTATTTAAATTGATCCGTAATAAAGGTTCCTGGACCGTATTTAAATTAATCCGTGAAAAAGGTTCCTGGACCGTATTTAAATTGATCCGGAGGAAAGGTTCCTGGACCGTATTTAAATTGATCCGTAAAAAAGGTTCCTGGACCGTATTTAAATTGATCCGTAAAAAAGGTTCCTGGACCGTATTTAAATTGATCCTTAAAAAAGGTTCCTGGACCGTATTTAAATTGATCCGTAAAAAAGGTTCCTGGACCGTATTTAAATTGATCCGTAAAAAAGGTTCCTGGACCGTATTTAAATTGATCCGGAGGAAAGGTTCCTGGACCGTATTTAAATTAATCCGTGAAAAAGGTTCCTGGACCGTATTTAAATTAATCCATGAAAAAGGTTCCTGGACCGTATTTAAATTGATCCGTAAAAAAGGTTCCTGGACCGTATTTAAATTGATCCGGAGGAAAGGTTCCTGGACCGTATTTAAATTGATCCGTAAAAAAGGTTCCTGGACCGTATTTAAATTGATCCGTAAAAAAGGTTCCTGGACCGTATTTAAATTGATCCGGAGGAAAGGTTCCTGGACCGTATTTAAATTAATCCGTGAAAAAGGTTCCTGGACCGTATTTAAATTAATCCGTGAAAAAGGTTCCTGGACCGTATTTAAATTGATCCGCAAAAACGGTTCCTGGACCGTATTTAAATTGATCCGTAAAAAAGGTTCCTGGACCGTATTTAAATTGATCCGTAAAAAAGGTTCCTTGACCGTATTTAAATTGATCCGGAGGAAAGGTTCCTGGACCGTATTTAAATTGATCCGTAAAAAAGGTTCCTGGACCGTATTTAAATTGATCCGTAAAAAAGGTTCCTGGACCGTATTTAAATTGATCCGTAATAAAGGTTCCTGGACCGTATTTAAATTAATCCGTGAAAAAGGTTCCTGCACCGTATTTAAATTGATCCGGAGGAAAGGTTCCTGGACTGTATTTAAATTGATCCGTAAAAAAGGTTCCTGGACCGTATTTAAATTGATCCGTAAAAAAGGTTCCTGGACCGTATTTAAATTGATCCGTAAAAAACGTTCCTGGACCGTATTTAAATTGATCCGGAGGAAAGGTTCCTGGACCGTATTTAAATTGATCCGTAAAAAAGGTTCCTGGACCGTATTTAAATTCATCCGGAGGAAAGGTTCCTGGACCGTATTTAAATTGATCCGTAAAAATGGTTCCTGGACCGTATTTAAATTGATCCGGAGGAAAGGTTCCTGGACCGTATTTAAATTGATCCGTAAAAAAGGTTCCTGGACAGTATTTAAATTGATCCGTAAAAAAGGTTCCTGGACAGTATTTAAATTAATCCGTGAAAAAGGTTCCTGGACCGTATTTAAATTGATCCGTAAAAAAGGTTCCTGGACCGTATTTAAATTGATCCGTAAAAAAGGTTCCTGGACCGTATTTAAATTGATCCGTAAAAAAGGTTCCTGGACCGTATTTAAATTGATCCGTAAAAAAGGTTCCTGGACCGTATTTAAATTGATCCGTACAAAAGGTTCCTGGACCGTATTTAAATTGATCCGTAAAAAAGGTTCCTGGACCGTATTTAAATTGATCCGGAGGAAAGGTTCCTGGACCGTATTTAAATTGATCCGTAAAAAAGGTTCCTGGACCGTATTTAAATTGATCCGTGAAAAAGGTTCCTGGACCGTATTTAAATTGATCCGTAAAAAAGGTTCCTGGACCGTATTTAAATTGATCCGTAAAAAAGGTTCCTGGACCGTATTTAAATTGATCCGTAAAAAAGGTTCCTGGACCGTATTTAAATTGATCCGTAATAAAGGTTCCTGGACCGTATTTAAATTAATCCGTGAAAAAGGTTCCTGGACCGTATTTAAATTGATCCGGAGGAAAGGTTCCTGGACCGTATTTAAATTGATCCGTAAAAAAGGTTCCTGGACCGTATTTAAATTGATCCGTAAAAAAGGTTCCTGGACCGTATTTAAATTGATCCGGAAGAAAGGTTCCTGGACCGTATTTAAATTGATCCGTAAAAAAGGTTCCTGGACCGTATTTAAATTGATCCGGAGGAAAGGTTCCTGGACCGTATTTAAATTGATCCGTAAAAAAGGTTCCTGGACCGTATTTAAATTGATCCGTAAAAAAGGTTCCTGGACCGTATTTAAATTGATCCGGAGGAAAGGTTCCTGGACCGTATTTAAATTGATCCGTAATAAAGGTTCCTGGACCGTATTTAAATTGATCCGGAGGAAAGGTTCCTGGACCGTATTTAAATTGATCCGTAAAAAAGGTTCCTGGACCGTATTTAAATTGATCCGTAAAAAAGGTTCCTGGACCGTATTTAAATTGATCCGTAAAAAAGGTTCCTGGACCCTATTTAAATTGATCCGTAAAAAAGGTTCCTGGACCGTATTTAAATTGATCCGGAGGAAAGGTTCCTGGACCGTATTTAAATTGATCCGTAAAAAAGGTTCCTGGACCGTATTTAAATTGATCCGTAAAAAAGGTTCCTGGACCGTATTTAAATTGATCCGTAAAAAAGGTTCCTGGACCGTATTTAAATTGATCCGTAAAAAAGGTTCCTGGACCGTATTTAAATTGATCCGTAATAAAGGTTCCTGGACCGTATTTAAATTAATCCGTGAAAAAGGTTCCTGGACCGTATTTAAATTGATCCGTAAAAAAGGTTCCTGGACCGTATTTAAATTGATCCGTAAAAAAGGTTCCTGGACCGTATTTAAATTGATCCGTAAAAAAGGTTCCTGGACCGTATTTAAATTGATCCGTAAAAAAGGTTCCTGGACCGTATTTAAATTGATCCGGAAGAAAGGTTCCTGGACCGTATTTAAATTGATCCGTAAAAAAGGTTCCTGGACCGTATTTAAATTGATCCGGAGGAAAGGTTCCTGGACCGTATTTAAATTGATCCGTAAAAAAGGTTTCTGGACCGTATTTAAATTGATCCGTAAAAAAGGTTCCTGGACCGTATTTAAATTGATCCGTAAAAAAGGTTCCTGGACCGTATTTAAATTGATCCGTAAAAAAGGTTCCTTGACCGTATTTAAATTGATCCGGAGGAAAGGTTCCTGGACCGTATTTAAATTGATCCGTAAAAAAGGTTCCTGGACCGTATTTAAATTGATCCGTAAAAAAGGTTCCTGGACCGTATTTAAATTGATCCGTAATAAAGGTTCCTGGACCGTATTTAAATTAATCCGTGAAAAAGGTTCCTGGACCGTATTTAAATTGATCCGGAGGAAAGGTTCCTGGACTGTATTTAAATTGATCCGTAAAAAAGGTTCCTGGACCGTATTTAAATTGATCCGTAAAAAAGGTTCCTGGACCGTATTTAAATTGATCCGTAATAAACGTTCCTGGACCGTATTTAAATTGATCCGGAGGAAAGGTTCCTGGACCGTATTTAAATTGATCCGTAAAAATGGTTCCTGGAATGTATTTAAATTCATCCGGAGGAAAGGTTCCTGGACCGTATTTAAATTGATCCGTAAAAAAGGTTCCTGGACCGTATTTAAATTGATCCGGAGGAAAGGTTCCTGGACCGTATTTAAATTGACCCGTAAAAAAGGTTCCTGGACAGTATTTAAATTGATCCGTAAAAAAGGTTCCTGGACAGTATTTAAATTAATCCGTGAAAAAGGTTCCTGGACCGTATTTAAATTGATCCGTAAAAAAGGTTCCTGGACCGTATTTAAATTGATCCGTAAAAAAGGTTCCTGGACCGTATTTAAATTGATCCGTACAAAAGGTTCCTGGACCGTATTTAAATTGATCCGTAAAAAAGGTTCCTGGACCGTATTTAAATTGATCCGTAAAAAAGGTTCCTGGACCGTATTTAAATTGATCCGTAATAAAGGTTCCTGGACCGTATTTAAATTAATCCGTGAAAAAGTTTCCTGGACCGTATTTAAATTGATCCGGAGGAAAGGTTCCTGGACCGTATTTAAATTGATCCGTAAAAAAGGTTCCTGGACCGTATTTAAATTGATCCGTAAAAAAGGTTCCTGGACCGTATTTAAATTGATCCGTAAAAAAGGTTCCTGGACCGTATTTAAATTGATCCGTAAAAAAGGTTCCTGGACCGTATTTAAATTGATCCGTAAAAAAGGTTCCTGGACCGTATTTAAATTGATCCGTAAAAAAGGTTCCTGGACCGTATTTAAATTGATCCGTAAAAAAGGTTCCTGGACCGTATTTAAATTGATCCGTAATAAAGGTTCCTGGACCGTATTTAAATTGATCCGTAAAAATGGTTCTTTACGGTCCTGAATCCATTTACGCTTGCTGATTTTCTCTCCTGGACCAGAATTGAATTTATTTCAAATTCCCGGACCTTTTATAACCCTGCTTTCATCTATGTAATGAACCAACATACCGTGCATATTTGTAAGGAGATCGCATAAACGTAAATAGCTGGTATTGCAAAACGTGACAAAGGCTAAAGTGAACCTCTTGCTCAGTATATAGACAGCTCCATCGACTAACGACCAGCTAGTTTAAAAGACGACAAATTGAGTCTAGTACAAACATACGTGTTTGCTATTTGAGGTACGAGGGCAACGTTAAATTCCCGTTTGGCATTCGGCGAGCGTCCAACTGCAGACATCCCGTACGGAGAGGACGTGCTCCGACCGTGTGTGAAATGCAAAACTGACACACACACCCACATGCAATCGTCCCACCAACCCCCTCACTTTACGCATCCTCACGTAACGGAGATCGCATGTGGGGCACGCACCTTTTGCACACGCACAATCAGGTATAAATTTCCCCTTTGATGTTTTTCGGCGTAAAGCGCTTGTCGGTCACTAACTGGCAGATAATTTCGCGCAAGGATGAGAAAAAATAAAAAGAAACTGCTTTTTTTTCTGTCGCTGCGCTATTTGCAATGCAGTGCATCGCTAGTTCTCTCTTCGTTAGCCTCTCCTCCATTTTCCCGGTATTTTGTAACGGCGCATGCGCGTCTCTACATCAAAGGCACTTTCAGTACTATTCAAATAAGAGCCTTGTGGCTGTGTGGCGCGTAACAAGATTTTTTTTTTACCTTGCACCTCTCCGCTGATGGCCAAACAAACGTCACTTCCAGTACTATTTCCGGTGTCCATTGGGATTTAAAAATAAGAGTATTTGTCTGCGTTCTATTTCTTTCCGTGTGCATTGACCAGCTGTGGTTGATCAATGAACGTTTAATGCTATATGATATCCTGGTATAAGTGAAATTGACAGTTGTACAGAAGTTTAGAGCCCTACTCATCGTAAATGTACATCAAAGGCACGTCGCAAATGAACACTGAACAAAGTTTTCAGTGACGAGAGGTATGTGTTGAACCTTAACATGGCTGTAAATTACGTTACAGCAATTTATATTCCCATAAGTATCGAGCGGATACACAGTGGATGAAATAATTTATAAGAAAAGTGTCTTGAGTAGTAAGCTTCCGATGGTAGTTCCTTCAACAATCTTGGAATGAGTGATGATATGATGAAATTGATGAAAGGATACTCACAAGGAACACCCATGCCCAGGCCGGGATTCGAACCCGGACCCTTGAGGTATATGGTACTTGTATTTAACCAATAGAGACATTACTTTCTAAACACTGTTTATTTGATATAATTACTAGCTTTTTGAGAACTGTGAATGTTAACAACAGGAACAATCTAGTGTTAGCAAATGTATTGTTCATTGTTGACGCATTGGTAAACAAACCTAGCATATATACATATTGCAACGCAAGGAAGACTACGCTAGGGGAAGGGGGATAGTGAAGCCAACCCCCCTCTCTTCTGACTATCCCCTTTTCCTATTGTCTCCTCAGAAAACAAGAAAAACTTCATTTATAAATACTATGTTAGCATAATATACATTTTAGAATAGCATTTAGATGTATTTTGAAAGTGACTAAAAATATCTCCGCCCCCTCAATGCCTCTCCACTTTTTCTCTCGCCCCGTCACTGTTCATCAGGGTAGTAGATAATTAGCTTTACTTCTCTGCCACGAATGCCATTCACCTTACTCCACATCTAGATTAGCAGTTACATGTTACAGTTGGAGATTTTTTAAAAAGAAGGTCCAGATTTCACATTTTGGAAATATGGTAGTCGTATTTCTTTCTAGAAGAAGGCACCACTGCAGACCAGAGTTAACTTCATCATGTCTTGTGTAAAGCTAGGCTACGAATTAGCTTAGTTGTGTACACTAGGGATGCCCAAACGGATCCGGATCCGAAAGTTTCGGATCTGGATCCGAGAGTTTCGTATCTCAATCCCATTATAATTGTTGCCAGTGTTGCCCACGAGACGAGACTTTGGCCTGTCTCGTCTCGTGGAGCCTCGTGAAAATGCTGTCTCGTCTCGAAAATATTCGATTGTCTTATGACACATGGTCAATCTGGTCTCGTCTCGAATTTTTAAAAGCCTGTCCCGTCTCGTCCCGTGGGCAACACGAACACCTTAAAAGGTATTATGATCTTCGATTACAAAGAAATTTTTCATTAGTTAGTCCTACAAGAATTTTTTTTCAAGTGTTGTTCCTAAAATAGTTTGCTACGCATCGGCTAACACACACGTGCACAAAAATAATCTTACTTGTTTAACATAAAATGTCAGAGGTGATTTTGTAAATGCCATTGAAACGAATATGTATTCATTCTAATGTATGGAAATGGAAACACACATAAATGTGAGACATTCCATTCCAGGATGAAACCCTTAACACATATAACAAGATAGAAATGTTATATAAAAATTATACAATTTTTCTACAGTTACAGTTTTACAAATTAAAATAAAACATTATAATATATGCAGTGTTATATAATTACAAAGTGTAAGACTAACAATGGAGGTTATCTAAGTGTCCCCCTCCGATTTCCATGAAACTTGGCAGGTGCATAGTGAGGCCCAATGGAAGAAATACGTATTTTTTGTTTCAGATAAAAACGGTTTTAGGGGGCAAACCCGCCTCAAATATCAAGATGAGGACAAATTGACGTGGCGATCATCTGACCCCTGTATCCCCCTCCGATTTCCATGAAATTTGGCAGGTGTATAGAGACGCCCTATGCCCCCTGTTTCTTCCTATGCCATATTTACGTAGTTTGGGGGTCAGATCGCTTTAGGATGTAACGACATGGTCAAGATGGTGAGCAGGCTTTTCTGATATTGTTAATGAATTGTGAACGTCAACATTGTAAGGTGGTTGGAACTTATGAAACTAGTTAAGGAATGAATTCTAGTAAAGATTTATTGCCAAGAAATAAATACACTACATGATACTGGAGCACCAGCATAAACTGTACACTGTATATGTGATTTGTACATTTAATAGTGCGTGAGTGCATTGTGTGTATGTACACATCATATAGAGTTTGTAAGTTTCTGGATATAGTAGTATAAATGAAAAATACTTACTCAGGAGAATAGTATCAGGAGTTGGTAATTAAATGTTTATCTCATTTCACTTTTATGGATTGATTTCTACACTTGCATAATGTTTTTGGCATTTTCTCACGATTAAACCAATTCGTTTTTAAAATATTCACTTGCAATAATTCCTCCTTTTCGTTTCGTACATAGTGTCATTTTAGTATTCTTAAAGTACAGTCATCTGCGAACTCTTGTCTCGGGAATCTATGGAGAAGGCAGCTCATAACGGTAGAGAAGGGGAGATAGATAGTGGGCCGAGCAAGACAGTGCGCGCTGCTGCAAACGGCTGGTAGCTGCAGTCGCGTTTTCCCCTCCGTGCACTCACTTCCCCTATCACGCGTTCATTGGTCGAGCCCTTGCGACTCCTACTTGCGCGAAGGACTTGTTTTCGTTTGCTTCCTCCAGAGATTCCCGGGATAGTGTGTAGTTACGGTAGCCCAGATTCCAACTCATGTACCAAGTGTTCGATCTCATTGGATTGTCGCTTATTTGTGAAATGCATAAATAGTAGGAGGCCAATTGCCCATAACCATGTTTATCTGCGAGGTCCAAGAATATAAATAAAACATCATTAAATCAGTTGACACTCTCTGCAACACCATTAGTACAATTCCATTCTTTAAGAAACATGAAAGAGGTAAGAGAAATATTAATGAAAATAGTGATGGACAAATTTCCTGGTAATATTTATACATCTTACTGTACCCACTTATCATCCTATTGAATAGACACAAGCTTGATAATCCTGCAGAGGATGTCACATATAACATATGAAGCTTTATTCTTACAGTTCGGCTGTGCCTTGTCGGTAAGTTGTGAGTTGATATACACCCTGGAAACCTTGCTTTGTTTTATCTTTCTACTCGTATATTGTAAACAGAAATGTGTAGATTTCTGTGTTCACTGGAGTCTTGCTTTGTTCTAGGTTGTGTATCGTGAACAGAAGCTTGTAAGTTGATGTACAGGTTGCGGCAACTGAACCTGGTGGTTTTAATTATATTATATATAAAAATGGATAGATGTGTGTAGGTGTGTGTGTGTGTGGTTGTGTGTATATGTTTGTTCCGGAATAACTCTCGAACGCCTGGAGCAATTTTAACCAAACTTGGTACACGTATCACTTGCAATCTGGAAAAAAATATTTTTTGGGTAAGACACCCCTGGCACCCCTAGGGGTGGGGTGGAAAGGGGTGACATGTAAAAAATAATCGAGATCGACCGATATTAAATTCCGCACAAGCAGACATCCGTGACTCTATGCAACCCGCACAACGATAGTGTTTCTCGGGTTGTCTAACATTCAGGCTGTGTTGCGAATGGAATCCATAGTTTTCGTGACACTCCCAATGCAGTTCAAATTCAAGTTCATCACCTATCGGCATGGTGGGTGAGAGGGGGTGAAAAATAAAATGCCACAAATGACCTAGATTAGTGTCGAATCCATAGTTTTTCGGAGTATCGAAGCTAATTGGTGACATTCACGATGAAATAAAATTGGTTACATTTTACACTATAGTTATAATTTATTATTTTCCTGTCCAATAGAAGATTGGGATAAATAAATACCCGGGCAACGCCGGGCAATCAGCTAGTTACAAAAAAAAGCAAATTTTTTTCATGCAACGAAGTTAATTTAATGCATGTCGTATACATCTCAAAGCATTTTAGGAAAATAACATGAGTGGCAGTTTCATGCATTTCTTGACAAAAACAGTTCAATTTTTTAATTACTCCTCAAAACAGAGACCCGAACTCGTTCGATGTTCTCGGAAGTGCCAACCTTACGTTGTCCACCAGGTGTTATTTTCATTGCTGATGCCGTCTCCTTGAAGGTCTTTACCCACAGTAAAATGGTATTCTGACTGGGAACATGCAGGTTACGGCGAATGTTAGACACGCTGCGTTGCCACCATACATTCCTTATGAAAATGTCTCAACCACAAAAGCATGATACTGACTGACATGCTTTGAGATAACGAACAGCTGAATATCGTTCCTTCGCGCAACTTCCGTTCAGTGTTAATTTAAAAAACTGTCAGATTCAGTTACCGCATCTCACAAGTGTGCTATTCAAAAAATGAACTGTCCTTGTCAAGAAATTGCACGAAACTACACCTCATGTTAATTTCCTAAAATACTTTGATATGCAGTACATGTATTAAATTGACTTTGTTGAACGAAAGAATTTTGTATTTATTTGTACGTAAAAACATTTAGGTTCAGTTGCCTCACCCTATATTCACTGGAAAACTTGTTTTGGCTTAGCTTTCTGTATTGTTGACAGAAATGTTTAAATTTATGCAAGGATAACAGTTTATTCCTCAATTATTTATAACACATATTTTGTAACGACTTCTCCATTACTTTCCATGACAGATTTTCCGGAATTCAAGGGCGTAGCTAGAGGAGGGCATCACCCACCCTGAGTCAACAGGTTTTCCACTCTGAATCTTACAAATCGATGCACACCAGTCCTGAAAAAAGTCGTCTGCATAATTCTCGCTACGGCACTTCTACAGCGTCACTACAGCCGTGATCATATCTCCGGTGTTAAGTTTCTGGTAGATAGCACAGTGAATCACTGTTATTTAGTACATACAAACGTAAGCGTACTTTGCTTGTAAGTCCCTCTGTGGGAAAGTCTCGCATTTTGCTCGTCGAATTGTACGTCATCCAATCACTGAGTCAATTTTCGAGCCCAGAAACGATGTGATGTCACAATGAGACGTGGATGAATACGCTTCTGAGTAGAAGGATGGTGAGGTACAGGTGCCACCTGCCGCTTCCAAAGATAGGAGATGAACCGTTTTTAACTGGAACGAATAAGAACAAGTTTTATTCTTTAAAAGAGAAATAATATTTCAATGAAATATCAACAGTCACAAATGATGGCTAAATATTAAAACAGTAACATATTTTTCTATGAGTGAGCATTTTTCTGGAAAAATACACTACTGCCTGCCCTTATCCAATTATGCTTAATTTAATTTTCACAGGTTACAGGTAATACTTTTCTCCGTTTATAAGTGCTGCCACGGAAAACGGAAAAGGTTAAAATTGTGACCATCTTGAATTTCTCAACAAAGAAACTCTTATTGGAATTCCTTAGAAAATTTGAAGTAAATCTTGTATAATTTATTTTTAAAAACTTACAGTGAAATGGCCAGAACGTGTGTTCACATGGAGCACGCAATTTTGAAGTTTCTGAGAAACCTCGATTAATTTTCACAGATTTTCGGATGGAAACTACGTGAAGGGGTAGGCGTGAGGCTACTGCTATTGACAAACGTTTGAAATCTTGTCAAATTGAGTTCATTTTTGGGATATTAGTTCATGGTATCCTACATGGCAAACTTCCTATTTCTGAAAATCTGTGAAGAATGGGCAGACGCTGTCCCGCTCACTGGCTCAGATAAAACGGAAAGCTGCACTTCATCTTACACACAGTATCGATTTGACGTCATATTACATATTCCGAGCCAGTGACGGTCCTAGAAAAAATAATAGCAAGGCAGGTGGTAAAGGAATGTTTTCTGGGAGCAGTCACAATTAATATATCCTTAAATATCACAAAAATATGTATTTTTGATAAAAGAAAACTCATCACTATATTTTCTTGATTTCTCTGAGAGGGCCAGTAAGAGAGGTGGACTGGTTGACCAGGGCGAGCATCCACCCTCTGACGCCACTCTGGTGGCTTTAAAAAAATTTGCACGTATTCTGTACATGGTCTCAATCAACATACATTGAATAATATCAGTAATTTCTTAAAATCAGCCGGTAGCTTATTTTTTTAAAATATATCCTTACTGGGTGCAATTGCAGCTTTTTTTACGTCAAGGGAGATCACTTTTTCCAGGTGTCAATCGCCATTTACACTGTCCCTTCACAACTTACTGTTAGTTTTTGATGTTTTGAGGGGGCTACAGCTCCCTCTCCCCCAGCCTTAATCCATCCATGCGGCCAAGTTAGATTGGGTTAGAGCACGGTTCGCGTTAAACGAGAATTAGTAATACATGAGTTCATTTTACAAGGTTTACTGGATCGAAGCCAGGGTTAGAGGAAATGTCGATTGCCTGGGATACACCAACGCTTGCCCTTGCTTTCCGATGATGGCACCAGCTGATACAATAATACGTTGCACTAGATATCGAAGATGACCTGTGGTACTAGTAGAAAATATGACATGCCTCCTTAATATATAAGTCAGTGCTCCACGGACGTCGTGTAGATGGAATGCATGTTTCTTGTGTCTGCCTCCATGATTACCAATACTGTTGATATTCCTGTGGTACACCTGAAGCAGAATAAATCTCGAGGTTTTGTAACGCCATCAATGAAAACCAAAGGGGTGGCCAACCTAGAAGAGTTCAGATCATCCAAAAGGTTGTCGTAGTTCGGCAACAATAAATGAAACCAATACTTAATTGCCTTTGACATCAGTGACTGTTCCATTGAAAGTGGTATAGTGTACGGTATATCTGCACTGCATTATAAGTCCGGTCTTTTTTGAACATACCACGTATACTCTGTCCTGGGAATCTCTGGAGCATGCGAACGAAAACAAGTATCTGCGCAAGTAGTGGCCCGAGAGAGGGCTCGACCAATGAACAACGGGATGGCGTAGAAGGGGGGATGCGACTGGAGTTTCCAACCTTCGCAGCTGCGTGTACTGCTTCGCTCCGTCCACTCGCTTTCTCGCCTTCTCTACTGTTATGCGCGGTCTTGCTTCAGAGATCCCCGGGATATAGTATATTTGTCTAAATACAAGGTGCAGCTTGATGGTGTGCTTTAACTTCTGATGAATGTTTCAACATCATTTTAAGAATACACAGATTTAGTTCATGGTACGACGCACGTCACAAAACTCCGTCTCCTTGTGGTAATGCATCGTTGTACATTTCCACATGTGTTTATAATGTGCTTCCTGTTAGTACATCACACCGTCGGGTGATGTTCTTGCTATCGACGACGTGCGTAACGCATGTCTGTTACCAAAGTATGAACGCTCATAGTACAGTACATGCACACTTTGATTCTACGTTTCTCCTGTAGAATGCTTGTTTTGGTACACTTACCAGAAAGTTTTGCATGGCTTAGGCCATGTCCGAATCGGCAACTGCTGTTGTCCAAAGCACCATTCTATCCTCGGAAACTCCTTACCGTTATAGTCTGAATCTTCTGCGTAGGTGAAGTTGGAAGGTATAAGTGGAAGACAAGATAGTGCACGATTCAGCTCCCTGCAGTGTTACACTCGGCAGCCATATTGCAACTTTTACTTCGTCGAGGCAACGTTTATTGAATATACGATCTAAAACCAGGTTCTACTTAGACATTTTATCCATAGTAACATATTTTTAAAAATTGTAAAAGACGAAATCACACTCTACATTCTCCAATTAACTAATAAAGAAATGGAAAGCACTATGCTATTTCGCTGGCGTCTGTTTTCTACTTCCACATTGTGCGCCTTCACTTCAGAAAGCGGCGGGTGAAGTTCGAACTGACACCTGGCGGGAAAGGTGACAACTGTACTACTCGGCAGCCTTTCGATTTGAACGAGTTCGGCAGCAAATAAAAGAACGTGACGATTCTCTTGCAGATTTGGCCGCGGCTTTAGTGAATGTTTTCTATAGAACAACGTAATTTTGTGTATGGCTTGACGGTTAGTTCAAGGACGATTTAAATAAAAGCACTCATGCAACGATTCAAGTCGGAAAGTGTTAAGGATTGTGTACGGAAACCAATCAGGTTATCGAATCAAGCACCACAGATGCCACAACTTGCGTAAACATGTCTTGAACAGAGCAGTGAGCAGTGCATATGTTATATTCTATGACACTACCCACTTGCTGAAATGAGAATACAACGTTGATTTCTTCTTTTTGTAGTTGCTACGTTTGTATTTATAGAAACGAAGTATCTTGTATGTGGGTGTAAAGGAGGCGATGCTCAATACAATACACACAATGGAGGCTACCACGCGAGGTATTTTCAATCTGTTTCTGAGGCAACTGAGGTCAACGGCACGAAGAACCAGCAGCATCCTCTTACGTTCATGGCTTGTGCAGAGATCCTTTCGTTTATATGCAATAATGGACATCCAGCTGTGGCCCTTCGCCTTGGAAGATGAATGTCAACCTATGCTCAGTCTTGGGAATCTGTGGAGCAAGACAGCGCGTAAGGGTAGAGAAGGTGAGAAAGCGAGTGGGCGGAGCAAAACAGAGCGCGCTGCTGCAAATAGCTGGTAGCTGCAGTTGCGTTTTCCCCTCTCATGTGTTCATTGGTCGAACCCTCTCGAGTCAGTAGACTTGTTTTCATTCGCTTGCTCAGAGACTCCCGGAACAGAGTGTAAAATTATATATTTTACACACAGACTTTTATTTGTCACGGTAATTTAGGTTAATTATAATATATTATCACAAGGATGTTGTGCAGAAAAATGATAACTTCAAACTGAAAGAGCGTTTTTTCGAGGAGGCAGCGCCGTCACGGGAAGAAATATACCTCGTTTGCCTCTCTTGAAAAAAATGCCTTGCTTGTCCCTCCTTCAGACGTCCTGGGTGACCTTTTCTCAAGACATGCAAATGTCAATCTCACTTCCTAGTACTCCCTGGAGTGCATTTTGCAGACTAACGAGGCTCTGGCGAGTATAAGACTTGTGTGTTGTCCATTTGTGTTTGTGGATTATCCCTTCATCTATTTCATCCAATCACCATTCATTCTCACATTCGCAATTAAACAAAAATGGCAGAAAGGCGAAGTAAAATAAATCAATTCAATCAATCCTTCGGATGTTCTTGTATCTGGTGTCATCAGTTGTAGATCATAGATCACAAATATGATATCAGAATTACAGTCGCAAATGTGTGTAAAAATGCTCAAAATTTACTTTTATGTAAATGTACTTTTATGACTGTAATGTTGGCACCGTGTTGTGATCCACGGTCTACCATTGATGACGTTGTAAAGGGAATCTGCGCAAGCCTTTTATATAAGATGGCTTTGGTGGAACGGCACAGAGAGTTATAACATACGCCGTGTAGGTGTCTTTCAGAATTTTTGTAACGTAACAGATGTCACGGAATGTTCGGTTGCAAAACCGAGAGGTGTGAAACCGGCTGTTGCTACCGGTCTTGTCTAGTCTTACGGTGGGCGATCCACATGCTGGCAAGGGAAGTGGTGAGCAGGGAATACACCGCAGACCAGACAGACAACAGCTGTGGCGTCGAGAGTTACGACGTGGCGGGAGGAAGTACTAGGCGATCCTCTTTCCACAGGCTGCTGCGTTTCTTATTGTGCTGGATTGCCGCTTCCCCGCTCCCCATTTCACTTTACAGCATGTAGAACGCCCGCCGTAAGACTAGACAAGAGCTATAGCTTGCTATCGAGATTGAGAAAATGCCCGCAGGACGGTGGAGGACTTAGACAACCAACGAAAACCTACCAATAATCACAGTTTCCTTCCTGTACACGGTGGGTTCTATCCTGTGGTGGCTTCCGGTCAGCTTCGAGGCCGGGGAGTGGTAGAACAAAGTGATTCCTGCGGAGCACTTGATCTGCAGGTCCCTTTCCTTGAAATGGTGGTCCTCGAGTACGAGGCGCAGGCCGAGAACTGCCGCGTACAAGTCGCCGTGGTGTCGCTCGGGAAGGTACTCGATTGTGGCGTATTGTTCCACCTGGAATACACAAATAAATGCAGTTATACCATACAAGCATGGAGAGAAGTAGTACGCAGAGACCTACGTATCTTTTGAAAGGGTCGCCATACATGACAGTTACTCAAAAGGTTGACGGAGAACTAGACAGCCAATTTCCGCTGCCATCAAACCACCGTAAAGAAAGTACTTTGGCCGTTTTTAAAGTAGTACCGGCCATTATATAGTTACCCTAAGTAATGTAATTTTAGTGAATCAGTTCTTAAAATTGTATTTATGCTGAACGCAACTTCAATTTACAATCATTATCTATATTTAAACATGATAAAATATTCATTTTTTTAAAAGAAAACTGTTGCGTCCCGTTTTGTAAATTGACAGCCAGACGGTTAAATTCTAACGATAGAATATTTAAATTTGATGGTAACTTCTTCTAACAATATGTTCAGTGACGCTATCCAGAGCTTTGAAGACAAAGAACCTAGGTTCGAATCGTACGTAAGACATGAACATTTCATAATGTTTACTCCATTGTCAAATACAGACACAGCGAAGTGTCATTTAAGGTGCTTATAAATAATTTGATGCGATCTGCTTTGCTTCTTCCACTCGATTTCTCCCCTTCTGTAACGTTATGCGTGGCGTTACTCTGCAGACTACTTGAAGGTAGTATAATCCGTGTTGGCAATATTGTTTTTCTCTTATGTCTATACCAGCGAGAAAGTTCGGATTTTCGGATTCCATTTATTTATATTTATATTTTTATTTAAGTTGAGTTCTCTTTAGTTATTGCAATGTCATATTCTGGTAAATTACAAACCATTACTGCAAACAGTAGCTGCAGTTGCGTTGCCCCATGGAAGCAATCATTTTCCCTCTTACACGTTTATTGGCCTAACAACTCAAACGCAATCGAAGATTTTCAGTAAAGTATTTACTGGAAAATCTGGTTTACAATTATCTCTCTCGCACAAAGTGCGGGCGGGTACCATTATTAGATATAAGCTCTTCACTTTGTTATAACAAACTGAGTCTGATTTCAGTTGACACAACTTTTTTGCTCGTATACTTTCAACTCCGTAGTTAGCAACACTGCTCTGTACCTTCCAGATTTATATCGTGGCTATTGTTGCCCCGATTATTTTCTTTCGTTTCCAAATACCGATGCGAAAAGGAATCCGCTTCCTCCTTTTCACCTGATGGTGTCTGTCGGCAGGAACCCACCCTTTCGTGACGAGAGGAAGTAAATATGGCGAATCTCGCCACCTTTTCCCCCTTGCGGTGTCCGTCCAGCGACAGGAACATGACCACCGCCTTCTTATCTGCAGACTCTCCATCACGGAGATAAAAAAAAACCCACCTCGGCCACAAATAATTCAGATCCTCGTGCCTTCGCCACTGGACGAGCCGAATGCATCAAAGGGCTTCCTTATCTGCTCAGGTGTCGTGCTGAATTTTCTCCAGGTTACTTACATCACCTGAAGGACCCCGAGGTGTTTTATGCCCCAGGGATACGTTGTCCGTCACTTGCTGTGCAATTTAGGCTTCAAGATATAAATCGGTCGTTCGAAAAGAAGTGACTTTTGTCACAAATATTGAAAAGATTGTAAACCATAAACCTTAAACTGTTAAAAAAAAGGGTATGGTATCTTGGGATATAATTGAATGCAAATGCTGGGCAAGCATGAAAATTAGCACATTCACAAATTAAACTTCCTTTTTATTTATTTGGCTCTAGTTTATTTGACACTCAAAAGTTCCCAGAATTTATTATCCATTCAATATACGTGTTATGCGCGGGAGAAAGATTGTACTTGTAAGTCCAATATGTTAATTTTACAGGAAAAGGAAAAATGTTAGCTTATATATTTCATACACTCCATTTACCACTTCAATTATCCACAAAATGGACAAAATTCATTTTGGGCAAACTTTCCCCCTACGACAGATATAAGTGTTCATTCATCACACTTCTTGCTTGCTGCTTTTGTTTGTGCATATCATTCCAGCTTATCTATATCTCTCACTTTCAAACAAAAATATTATGATCTGCGATCCACATCCCAAAATCGACTTGTTCAAGATTCCACCGTATCATTTCTCCTCTCTTTTCTCAACACCAGAATATATTTTTGATATTTATACGATCGATAGTCTCCCGGTTAGATGTAAAATTCTAAATTTGTTAGTGACATCCACAATATCAATTTAAAACTATTTTTTTCGAAATAGTGCAAAATGGCGGTGAAATAACATAAACCTGAGAAAGCCCCAAAAAAAGGTATTGAATTTTTCCTTGGAACAAATCATAGCCTATAGTATAAGGTGGTTATAATCTCATTCCACTACTATATTTAAGCCGAAACGTCAATAGATATTGTTATTTCTCATTAATGTACCTGTAAAAAGTTGACTGTACAAATTACTGTTTAAAACCGTCAATTTCTGCTGTTACCTAACCACCGTAAAATTACCATGTAAAAGTAAAGTAAAGATTACAGGGCTGAAGCGTCATGAGGTGTTTCTATTATGACCTGTGGAATGGTTAGATACTTTTTTTTCCATCGCCATTGGCTGGCACCTTACAATTAAGGGCACTGCTCTTACAGTTAAATTGATTTTTAAATTTTCCTCTTAGAACAGAACAGTAGTACTTATCCAAAGAAGAATAATCACAAACCGGTGTCTCGTTGATGTACCATGTAAGGTTCGCGGGGGGGTAGGATTTCTCCGCCGTGCAGTTGAGCTCCAATTCGTCTCCCGGTTGGTACTCCTCCTTCCTCCCGCTTATCTTGGGGTTTCCTTTCGGCAGGGCTGCGGAAAGAGAACATTGGGACGTTTAGTGAAATTCTTTCTTCACAGACAGTCGACATGGAATAATTTAGCAATAAGAAATGGCCACTACATGGAACAACATCCAGAATTACATATTAGTTTCAGAGGGCTCATAAAATTATGATGTGTGGGGGTGCATGTGCGTGTGTGAGTGTATATATAGGGTGAGGCAGTCAAACGGAAAGATTTTAAAAAATCACAAAAAATAGAGAGAGCAAATATTAGCTAATTTTTTGAACATGAATGTACTGTACATGAGTGGAAATTACTAGTATACCTGAACAAATATTCATTTTTTGAATATGGTGTCAGTAAGAGGGCGTCCTTGCTTTTGCACACATTGTCGGAGACTCAGAGTAATTCCGCCCATCCGAAATTAATCCACACACTCTCCATGAAACGCCTCTCCATTCAGAAAAAGTAACAGTGTGGTGTGCATTATCATCTCGTGAAATCATTGGCCCATACCTTTTTCGGAAATGAACACGGTAACACGGTGAAGGTAAGCGCTGGACGTTATGCTGACATGTTGGTAACCTTTTTTCCTGCCTGCCCTCGATGGCTATGACCCAGATGAAGAAACACTCTTCCAGCAAGATGGTGCAACTAGCCATACTGCCAGAGTGTGTATGGATGTGCTTAGACTCGCATTTCATGGTCGTCTCATCAGCACATTCGGCGATATTCCGTGATCTGCCCGTTCACCCGACTTGGCGGCTCCTGATTTTTTTTTGGGGGGGTTACCTCAAATCCAAAGTATTCAAGGACAACACTCCAAGAACCAGGGATGATTTGAAAGAGCGAATTGGGTAATAGATCCACAATTTTCTGTTGGAGATGCTACGCAACGTCATGGACGGATTTACTCTGAGACTCCGACAATGTGTGCAAAACCAAGGACGCCATCTTACTGACACCATATTAAAAAAATGAACATTTTTCAGATACACTAGTAATTTGAACTCATATACAGTAACTTCTTGTTCAAAAATTAACTAATATTTGCTCTCTCTATTTTTTGGGGATTTTTTTAATCTTCCCGTTTGACTGCCTTATCCTACTATATATACACGTATGTGTGTTTGGGGGGTTCTGGTAGACTTCATGTCATGTTCCAGTTTCGAGTCCCGGCCTGGGCATGGATATTCTTTCGTAGGTCCATTTATCAATTTCATCCGATCTTTGTTCATCCTCACCCTTACGATTAAGGCATGATTTTAAAAAAATAAGGCAAATACTAATATAAATCGCTATTAGTACAATGAAATAACAATGACTTAGAATATCCCTATATTTCGTGGATTACTCTAGGTAGGAGAAACTTCATTTCAGCTCTTATGGAGCTCCGGAAAATCCAGTATATGGATCATCGTGCGTCTTGGTTGTCAGGTAATATATTGCAATAGTAAAACAGGAATTGTAGTCTTTTGTATTTTTCTCAACGGGTATAGCTTTTCTTACGATTTTGGTTAATTGCGACTATGTGGATAAATGACAGATGAGATTGGTGGAGATTCGTAGAAAGGAACGCCCATCCTTTAGCAGGGACTCGAACTCGGTATATTCGGTGGCGAGATCGTTGGTAATCAAGATGGCCGCCATTTTGGTATGTCCCCCCTTCCCTGTATCATGTTTTGGTCTGGTTATTCCTGTTTCACCGTCCGTAAAAGTTTTAGACGGGTGCTTCCGTACTTATGGACCACCCTGTTGTTACAACGATTATGTTGCAGGTTTCCCATATTACTTCATTAAAAGTCGACTCTTTTTCAGTTACAAGAGCAAATGATTTGTTTTTAATGTCGTCCAAATTCGTATCACGGCATGGATTTCTGACATTCCTTCATTCGATTCATAATATCATCGCCATCAATGTTCCAGTGTGACTCTTCGACCTAAATCTGACAGAACAGACCGAAGTCAAAGTTTTTCTCTTTATGGAAACATGTCAATACTAAAAATATATATTCATTTTATGGATGTAAGTTAATTTCCTGTCCATCGTTTTGCCTCATTTTCTGTCTCCACGTCCACTTACCCATGACCTGCATGCGACCCTCTCCGTGTGCGGATGTGAAGGCAGGTGCTTCTGCGGAGACTTCACATCTGTACGTGCCTCTCGATTTCACTGTCAGGTTTCTTAGCACCACTTCGTTTATGTTAGACTCCGATATCTGCAAAAGGAACGAAAAGCAGGTGTTGACTAATAGGTCTTTATGTGTCTTCATTTTCAATCTTTGAACTGAACGAGCTAGAAACGTAATAATATTTCTCAATTGTTTGCATTTATTTACATTCTTATTAGGTACATTAGAAAGAGAAACATAGTGAAAAATACCACTAATGTGTGTAAGCATGTGAGGTAAGAAAAGTGCCGCCTTTTTAGTGATCACTCAGTCACGCAACGAAAGGTTCTGCGTTCGACTTCAAGACAATACTTGAATGTATCATTGTGCTTATTCTTCCATGTATTTCATTTAATCGCCATTACGTATCGTCGTGATTAAGAGGTGAAAAAGGTGGGACATTAAATAATGAAAAATAAATGAACATATATATACATGTATATGAAATAATTCGATGCAGAATTTTGTTTAGAAAAATATAAAAAATATCGTTTGAGATAATTGATATTTCCCTCACACTTTTCTCCCTCTCTCTCTCTTTTGTTTTCATTTTCTGAAAAGTATTTTCATATCATATTAGGCATAAAAGTAAAATTTGTTAAATTAATTAGGAAATGTTAAACTTCAAGAAGCTCTTTCTTCCCCCTCATTCACTATCTCCACATATCTGAGCCGGCCTATGTGACGGAGTGACGTCACGATGCCAGGAGTCCCGGGTTAGAATTCCAGCATGGATGTTTGTGAGTGTCTCCTTTAACAATTTCATCATATCATCACTCATCCTCATCTTCGCGATTAGGCGAAAGTGGCAGAAAAGCGAAGGGAAATAAACACAATCAATCAATCCATCCATATCTGTGTGTGTGTTTGTGTGAGCCCACCTATCTGTCTGTCTATTGTCCTTTCATTCTCACTCTCAATCCTTATCTCCCTCACCTCTACGTGTGTTCCATCCACTTTAAAGCTCTTTGCCTTTGGCGTGTGTCCTGGGACATATCTGTAGAACTCCTCGTTGTCCTTATACCATTTCACGCTGTACAGCCGGTCTCCTTCCAGTTTGAACCTGCAGTCGAGCACCGTTCCCTCTCCTTGCAGCTTCCACTGGGGAACCCTCACCCACTTCATCTTCAGAAGAAGAGCACCTGCAAAGGAGGTTGGAGAAAATGTCTCTTGAAAGGAAAGCATTACACGTAATGTTCAGGAGTTCTTTAACAAGAACATAATCACTACTCGCAGCTCTACCGCATACGGAGCCAATGTGGTATCCATTAAACTATAAAGAAACTTTGGTACGTCTGAAATGTAACAAATACAAACGAAACTTCTAATTCTGTAGACGCTGTAACGACAATAAATGTATACACATCCGGACATTTATGTACGTATAAATATTTTGACGTCAGTGACACAGGAATAAATGTATGACGGCGGAAAGCGTTAACGTTTGCAAACACTGATAAGTTGGGACATAAAAGTGTTACGGCGTACAAACTTGTCTTACATATGGTTAAAAACTTAATGAAAACGCGCTACAAGTTCCACCTATTATACGTACATTTTTTACCCACTTGCGATTCCCAAAGTAAAATATTGCTCCAGGCATGTTGCGGATAAAATGTATACATTTCAACGATCTTTCAGTATTTGCAATCATATTTAGCTAACGCTAACACTTTTTCGAATTTTGGTCCATTATTGTTCATAATTAGTTTAATCCAACCGATTTCATAACGCTATATGACGTCATATACATAAGACAAGCTGCGATAGGCCACACAAACTCCATACCTGCATTTCAAGTACAATTATTTGTCATTACTGAAAGTTTAAAACTGTTATATGATAGTTTCAGCAAATTCATGTAGATTGTGGATTCCTTTCAGTTGTCGCCACGGAGCATAGAATGCATTTTATTGGAAAACTTATCGTTTCATGAGTATACAAGCATGTTTGTAATTTTTTAGTCTGTAGCATATATTATATATGTAATATGTAACCATGTTAGGAGAAGGCTCGGTGCTGATGTGACCCTTATATTTTTTTAATGATTCCAGTCACCTTATGAATTATATCGAATCCTCTTTGTATGTATTTGTATATTTTGTATTTTAGTTATTCGACATCCCTTTACTCTCTTTCGAGGTTAATGGAGCGCATGATGATGAGATAATTATGAAAGGACGGCCTGTATCTTTCCTAGATGCCGATCTCCGTGGCAGAGTAGTTATCATAGCAAGCTACGAATGCAGGGATGCTGGGTTCAAAACCCGGCCTGTGTATGGGTGTTCTTTTTCAGCATATCTTCATTAATTTAATCATATCATCATTCATCGTCGCGATTACCCAAACGTGTAAGAAAAACTACGTAAAACAACCTAATTCAATCTATCAATCAATATCTTTCCTATACTCTGTCCCGGGAATTTCTGGAGCAAGCGAACGAAAGCAAGTATCTGTGCAAGTAGTGACTTGAGAGGGCTCGACCAAGAAACACGTTAGAGGGAACAGGATTACTTGGGAAGAAGGGGACTGCAGCTACCAGCCTTTGTAGCAGCGTATATTACTTCGTTCCGGCCACTTTCTATCTCCCCTTCTATAGAGATTCCCGGGATAGAGTATAGGATCCATATCCAGGGTGATTGGCTTGTGACTGCACCAATGTGTCTAGCATATTCATTCAGTAGATAAGGTACGAAACTTAATTCAATGAGTAATTTTCAGTTTCTGTCATTTTTCTTGAACTGCGGTAGACATTTCTAGATTCTTGTGGATCATTTGTTTCATTTCATTTGCTTGAAAGAACAAGAACGTAACGAACCAAATGAATTTCCTAAGATTCCCGAGCATATCTTGTAACGCCTGATAGTCATGCAACCAAACCAGCTTCATTGTAATTTGGGTTGCATGCGTGCTAGGTAAGTATTACAATTTTTAAGAGTAGACTTTTAACAGCAAGCTATCATTTCATACGTAACATGATGATTGTGGGCAATTCTGGAACTAAAAACTCAACAATGATAATATACTGCTGGACAAAAAAAACCGGACACTTGCATTTTTTGTGATAATGCATAAATTCTGATTCGAAGGTTAACTAAAGGTTACAGAATTATTGGAAATAAGAAAACCTGAATATATTCAACAGAAGGCAAATTAAAATGTATTGTTAATAAGATAAATTAGAACAAAAACGAAAGTTGCAGAAAACTACCAAAGAAAAAAGAAAAAAGGAAATCTTACCAATATTTTTTTTCATATTGTTAACTGGTACTGTTGGGGTATATAAGCTGTCTAGTAGCGGGTGGTAACTCCCCTGCCATCAATTACAGCTTGTAACCACCGTGGCATACTTCGAATAAGGTTGACAATCACTTCTTGGTCCAATTGCTCCCATTCTTCTTGAATAGCACGTTTTAGCTCTTCAATTGTTTCTGGAACTATTGCGCGGTTTCTGATATGTCATTTCAGTTCATCCCAGATGTGCTCTATCGGATTTAGGTTCGGACTTTGTGGTGGCTATTCTAATCGCGTAATCGCAACTTCGTCCAAGTACTCCGTGACAATATTCACAATGTGAGGACGCGCATTGTCATGCATAAAAACAAAGTCCAGGCCTATGGATGGTGCATATGGTACTATATGATCTGCCACACATTCTGTAATATACCTACAAGCTGCCAGTGCCCCATTCTCTACAAACCAACTCTGTACGTCCTTGTAAAGAGATACCTCCCCAGACCACATGACACCACCGCCTCCAAAGGGGGTTATTTCAACGAAACAACATTGCGCATAATGCTCATTAGGTCTTCTATACACATGTTCACTCTCGTCTGATGAACGTAGGTTGAATTTTGACTCATCGGAGAATAAAACCTTTTCCCACTGCTCCACATTCCAATGTAAGTGTTTTGTAGCAAATTCCAGTCTTTGCTTCCGGTGACGTGCTAACAACCTGGGACCTGCAGCTGGCCTCCGAGATGATAAACCACTTTCATTCAGTCTTCTATGAACTGTTCGTGAAGAAACCACAGCTCTATGAACATTTCTCAAATGCTGTGCCACAATATTTGAAGTCATACGACGGTCTCTTAAGACTATGATACGCATTAAACGATCTTCCCGTGCTGTTGTGCATCGTTTCCGACAAGAAACCGGTCTTCTACCATAGGAACCAGTTGCATCATACCGTCTGAGACCTTCATGGATAGTACTTCGTGCTATATTTAGCACCCTAGCAATATAGTGTACACTACGACCATCATCGCGAAGAGCTACTGCTTTTACTACCTCTTCACGTCTCATTTTCAAGCTAGTAAACTTACAATACATTTGCAAGAAAAATACCAGCAATGACAATGTCAATAATATCTGTTACTATGGTTACTATGAACCAAAATACATGGCCCTCTAGACATTAAACAAAATAATACCAACAGGAATTGAAAATCAATAAATTAAAACAAAATTCCATGAAATTGATTTTAAGCCTACTAGGTGTTCCAAATAAGTAAATACAAGTAAATAAATAAATAAATAGATAAATAATAAACGGAAAAACTATGGAAAATGTTCAATAATGAATGTTCAATTGTTCAATACTTAACTGAGAGCGTAATTCATAAGTAATTGCAATTCAGATGTCAAATATTAAGGTGTCCGGTTTTTTTTGTCCAGCAGTATATATTGATAGCATGTTACATCGACACTTTACGTTTAAAATATGTAACATGTGTAGGTAGGAGAGCCCTCCTACCCACTTTGTCGATTTCAGCCTCTAAGCGCAGCACACCGCGCCACCCGTTCGTGGGTCAAAACTCTGCTGATCATCCCTCCCCAAAACAACGTTTTACGGGAATTCTTTCACGGTCACTGCTACCAGGGCGTGGAACGATATCCCTAATGACATAAAAAATCTGGAGTCAACTTACCAGTACTGAAAGCAGGGAAAGACAATAAAACGAAATCTTTCGTGTAAACTTGTAGGACCAACACCCACTGACGTTTCTGTAATTTGAGTATTTTTGATGTATTTCTGTTTGTTTTACGTGTATTTTTTTACTTTTATTTTTGTGTATATGTACTTTCTCTGTTTTTCTTTTCTTTTTTCATTTTTGTGTTTTTATGTTCTTTGGTATTCTGAGATTTTTAATATTACGCAGTTATCATCAAGTTTTCTATAATGTAAAGTAGAGCTGGTTAAGTGGAAGAAAAGGCTTGTGCCATAACTTCGCCATCCAAAACAATAAATAAATAAAATAAATAAATTACTAGTAACTAGAGGGGAATAGTTTCCACACAAGTCTAGTTCTGAGTTGCAGACCCCAAAGGTTATTGTAGTCTGTAAAATGTCTTGTAATTAACTGTAAAGAGTGTAGCAAAGTGCACAATGTTTCTTAACTCATCTGCACTGTTTCAGCACAGCACAACAGTGCGCGCAACAGTACGCGGAGAAGTGGTACTCATGCTTTTTTTCAGTTCTCCTCTTCTATTTCTCCTTTTACTCTTCTTCGAATATAGTAAAAAGTAAATAAAACATTAAAATGCTGACCAAGGTAACATTCATTGTATAAAAAATATACAGAAAAAACTTAACGTTTCCACCCTCTAACAGGATCTTTTTCAGACGAAGATTCACAATAAATTCTGAACTTTCTGAATTTATTGTGAATCTTCGTCTGAGGAAGACCCTGTTAGAGGGTGGAAACGTTACGTTTTTTCTGTATATTTTTTATACAATAAATGTTGCCTTGGTCAGCATTTTAATGTTTTATTAACATGGAGACAAGGCTTAACAGTGTTAAAAAGTAAAGTACTGTATTCATTGTTCCGAAACAGTCCACCTTGCTGTTAGTAATCGTATCCCAAGTAATTTTAGTATTTGTAGGTAGAGGTTTTAAAATATTTAACTATTATCATTCATCTAATCACATTCACACTTTCTTAGCTTCTAGAATTCTATCTACAGAGAAAAGTAAAGAGATAAAACAAATGTTCAGATGCAGGCAGGCGTCTAAAGAAAAAAGTAGGTACCTGTCCATTACATGAATTTTGTTCGCCGAAATTTAATTGCTCGTTAATGTGCCTTCATTTTCTTACAGCTCCTGTGCTAGTGAAAATCAATTATTTCCAATAAAAATGTTGCTACTGGAAGCGCACACAAGTGAACTAAGGATTACGTGTTAACGAGTGAAAAATAGACACATTTCTTGGAGGTAGAGCTGAATACAAAACTCAAGAAATTTTCTAATAGTATATCTGCACAGGCGTATACAGTTCTTCCAACTTAACCAAGGCATTATTATATCTGAAGGCACTCCTTGAAGAGTCAGACTCGCTGTTTTTTTAACGTCAAAGAATTACAAAAAAATCAAAAATCAACGACAATAAAACTACCTTGCCCATGTGCTCCTGTGGTGCAGTTGGTATGGCAACCTCAGCTGTGTGTGAAATGTGCGTCTTGTTACATACCCAATAGGACCAAGTAATGCAAATAGTTTGCCAAAGAGGAATAGAGATGGCAGCACCAGGCATGCAAGATTAAGAATTAGCATAATATATGTGAATAACTTTATAAATAAGAACAAAGCAGATTGGAAAGATGAAAAACAATAGAATCTACTATAAGAAGATAAAGAATAAATATAAAAGAAATAAATTAATGTATATACGCGGATAAATCAAACCAGTGATCATATGTAAATTGATCAGAAAACTAAAGAAGTCATAGCACTGATACAAGTTCGTGTCTTTGAACAGATATTAAATCTGATGATTGATTTACCATCCCCATAGTGGAAACGTTTTTTACACCAGTGACGGTGCGTTCCAATCGACGCCCCACAGCACTTTTGGTTGCTTGTTTCAACCGTAGCACCTACTTGGATGCGCGTGTTAGTCGTTTGCACCAAGTATACACTCTGTTGTACCCAGTTAGTGTTGGCGCGTTCCAATCGCAGCCGCAAGGGAAGAGATTAGTATATTTCCCAAAGCTTAAGGGAAACAGCTGGATAGAAGAATTCATTAAATCGTCAAAAACATAAATAAATGGAAATCCAGAGGGAAGTTCACAGAGAAGACAAGAAGGATGTCTAGATCCAGAACATCTATTGAGAAGGAATTCCAGATCCAGAACGTCCATTAAGAAGGAAGTCCAGAGCCAGACTGTCCATTAAGAAGGAAGTCCAGAGCCAGACCGTCCATTAAGAGGGAAGTCCAGAGCCAGACCGTCCATTAAGAGGGAAGTCCAGAGCCAGACCGTCCATTAAGAGGGAAGTCCAGAGCCAGACCGTCCATTAAGAAGGAAGTCCAGAGCCAGACCGTCATTTGAGAAGGAAGTCCAGATCCAGACCGACCATTACGAAGGAAGTCCAGATTGAAGAATATACAAATTGAAGAAAAGACATATCGAGATAAAACTTTACTGTAGATGAGAATTATAGAGAAAAGTAGCTCATCATGTAAATATTCTATTCCCATGTATCCTTGTTTATATAATATATTCGTTTAAACGTCTCCATTGGAAGGCATCCTGTCTGGTTTCGTTGTCTGCAAAGAACCCTACCCTGTAGATAAGCTAGCTGAGGTTTATGATTAATATTCATGCACCTTGCACCAAATAGAGGTAGCAGTCTCATCGTCCTATCTCGGTCATATTTCTTACAGTTTAGTGTGAAATCGAGCAACTCGTAGAATGAATTTATTGAAGATTTCATTGTCAACCTCCGTGGCGGAAAGGTTAGCACAGAGCGCTTCATCGCCATGGTTTCCGGGTTCGAATCCCGGCCTGGGCATGGGTGTTATCCGTGAGTATTCTTTCATCAATTTCTTCATATCATGACTTATCCTCAACGTCGCGATTAGTCAAAAGTGGCAGAAAAAAAGTCATTACAAATTGGATGTTCCATTGCAAACATTAGTAGTTTCTTTAAGTATCCAATTATTTCCAAAATAATTCGACATTCATGAATTTCGTTTAATAATCATTCACTCTCGTCGTTGAGATTAGCCTAAAGAGGCAGAAGAGTATATAGAATCGGGCAAATAGAAATGCTATATGGGAACAAACGCGAAAATATATACTCCTACCATGACAGACTTTGAAATGCGTTTGTCTAACATCTTAACTATGGGAACAAACACACTCCGTAATGAGTAGATAAGTAAGGAAAGAGGTAATTATTGGCTCTGCATTTCTGTAGCATGGTTTACATAAAAACACGAAAATTAAAGCCAAGAAAGATGTTATCCTACAACCCCTATAATAATAACTCACGCATGTACTTTTTTATAATAAGAATATATCGTAAATTAAGTACCTTTACTCAAAACTCCATCTTCAACATCCACTAAGCAAAACAATCGAACATTTACATTCAATGATATTACAACAACCTAGATATTCACTGACCATATTATACAGAGGATTAAATTCGCTTTGCAATTTATGTCCGTATTCGTTTCGCTACTGTTGAACAGAGGTTTTTTTACCCTTGCACAGACAAATTTTCTTTTCAAGTAGGATGTCTGCGTAATGTAAATGCTGTAAGAAGTTTTCTTCGCATTGTTTAACCCTTCTGCAAAGATCTCCCTACAATAGGATTACCGGGAACCGTCATGTAATAGGAGCATGAATGCACAGGCCGTAACGCATGCATAAACCAAGTTCCATGGTTGCCAGTGCATGTGAAATTTCACTAAGTTGGCATTTCTCTAATCTGCTTGTTACGAGGCCAATATTTGAAAGTTTGTTCGCTCGGGAAATGTAGAAAAAGTCTCATTACTTCTTGCTTCATGTAATTATCTTCGTTTTGCCAGCGATTGCTCCGTGGAGACGAATTGAAATCAACTCCTGTCTTACTTTGCATCGACAATGTGGACTTTCCTTATTTAGCCGTACCTCCGAGTAGGGTTTGAATAGTTCGATATTTGGCTTCAATTCATGTACAGAAGTTGTACCTGTCCCAACTATCTTTGTAGCAAGCAAACCAAAACAAGTCTCTGCGCAATTAGTGACGCGAGACGGCTCCACCAATGAGCACGTAAGAGGGAACGGTATTGAGTGATGAAGAGGAAAGCGACTAGCAGCGTCTACTGCTTCGCTCTGCCCACTCGATCCTTACCCCCCTTCTCGGCAGCTATGCGCGGCTTTGCTTCAGAGATAAGCGGGGCAGGGTGTAGCATGTTTAAATATTACGGATGATCTACACACTGAGAATTTCTTCTGATTTGTCTCGACCATTGCAGGAGAATGCTGAGACAATACCTTTAACTAAGAACATAGACGCTTCTTCTTCTTTCCTTGTTCCTTTCTTTTTATTGTCATATCACCAACAACCCCTCGGTTAACCCAATGATAGTAATATAACTAACATTAATCAATCACAACCAATAATTTATTTCGTGAAGTATATTTTTGTATATTTAAAAACGTATTGCGATTGGAAATTTTGAACGAAGAGAGAGATAAATCCAAAATGAATTGGACTTAACTTTATCCATCAGATCCAATGCAAACAGTTTAGGGCAACCCCAGCGTATCAGGTGCCTTCTAAATTTACAAGCTTACTCGAGCTCGGGCATAATTTATGTTTGCAAGTCCAATCTGTGCTCACATGGCCTAATCCGCACTAAACCTACAATTTATAGTGATATCCGAACTGCTGTGTAATGTGCTTCTACAGAGGATCGAACTCAGGACCCCTTGATTACACGGCGACAGCGAAAGGAAAGTCCCGGCAGGATTGTAGTTTTCAATCCGTAACACTCGCTACACAGAGGATGCTTTTCCTGATGCGGTCCTTTAAATCACTCCAGCAAATGCAGAAGTAGCATCTTGCAAATATCACGAACACTTCTTCAATTTTCTTCTCTTTTCTATCCTTCATCCTCTAATTTTTCCGGTCACGTTTAACCTAACGTTTCAAAAGAGCAATACTAAATACGTGAACAACAATATCTTGTTCTTTGCCCGTCGTCGTTGTTGTTCCAAACATCTGATCCAGTATGGTTTACTGATACAAGACGAAAGTTAGCTTTGAGAAGTGTCAGGAGAGACAGCGAAATGTTTTCGAGTTTCTTTGTAGCAAAGTTAGTGCATTTGCATGCACTTCTTTACATTTCATTACATTTCTCTATCCATTAAATCACCTCTTTTTGATTGGCTGCTGAACTTGTTTAAGAATTATGCTGGGTAATTTTACTATAACTTGAAACTGTGGTTACATTTGCAAATGTGATCTGTCAGTTTCGTGGTGGAGTGGTTAGCATAAGGCATAGGTTACCAGAGGGGCACACATATAATTATAGCTACCAGCTATTACTTCCTAGTTAATCTCTCTGGATTGGTTGCAGCTTGTATGTAACTAATACGCCACTATCTCCCTAACCACGATCTGTTAACATTCCTTACAGCAATACATTTACTGTTTCAGCACATGATAATAGCAAAAGTCGAAGTAGTTAGTGGAGCGAACTTCCCACTGCCACGTTGGGGGAAAGGGGTATCTCTAGAATTACAGCGTAGGTCTGTATAGAAAGTCTGTCTGTACGCGCAAGCCAGCAGTGGATGTCGATGATTGTATGGATTTCTCTTACATGCAGTATTTTTTCTCAGTAGCTATTGCCGACTTCCGTGGCAGAGTGAGTAGCATAGCGCGCTACGACGTCAAGTGTTCCGGATTGGATTCCCGGTCTGGGCATTGGTGTTCTTCATGAGTGTCTCTAAGTCAATTTCGTCATATAATCACTCATCCTTATCGTCGCGATTAGTCAAAAGTGACGGAAAAGCGACGCTACATAACAAAAATCAAATCAAATTGTAATAGTTTATTGGTAGAAACTCGTGAGGTATAAAGTGAATGTACATGTAGTGCAGAGATCCGTACCTGCAATGAGTAGTTGCGAGTCAGTCTCGCAAACACTGTTCGTTGATCAATAATGATGCTACAAGCAGTGCACAAAAATAATTTTCTAAGTGATGGCTAGAATTGGAGACGCCTACATACGGTTTAGTTGCTAGGATGAACGCGTACTTCGTTGGTGTAAATCGCTGCATGCGAAGCCCCAGGCGTCTTTCTGAACTTACAATATTCGACGTACCTCTGGCAACCCTGGAGAGATAGGTAAATTCTTATTAGAATAGCGCTCGGAAGGGGTTGCCGTTTGCAAACTTCTGCGTCTTGACCTTTTCGCATTACGGGAGGCGAGCTGGTTGTTTGGTGCGGGAGAGGATAAAGTGTCCACAACTTCCGTACGCGGCCGGGGGTGTTTCATCCGATTCGGAATGATGGAGAATCTCCTCCCTGGAAACAATCACCTTGGTTGCATAGATGCGCAGGCTAACGTCGTTCTGTGCGTGCAACTTAACACCCTTTTTGTTGCTTTCTTTCGGAAGTCAATTTTTAGAGGTATATAATGCTTTCCCGCTTTGTATTAATTGAGAAAAAATCTATGCATCAAAAGTAGCATATAAGCCTGCCCGATGGCGCAGTGACAACATCGTCGCCTTGCAATTCAGGTGTTCCGGGTTCGATACCCGATGTAAGTTTATTTTAGATTGTTTCGAATCTCACTTTAGTCTATCTGAGACACAGTGGACTTGAGACAAATTATTACAAACTCACAGAAATCACAAATAGAAAACAGGTGAAATTCTCCAACTTTTCATGAACCTCTAACCCGGAAATATATTTTTTTATAAGATCAATATCTTGCAAACTGTGCATTTTACGAAAACATTAAAGAGACGAATATTAAACAAGATAATATTTTACGTAAATTGTGCAATTTGTTAGACTTGAAATACATACTTTCACGCGAACTGAAACACTTTGTGATAAGTCTCCGGCCTGTTCGCCTCCTCTAACATTGACAAGTACCAACCTATTCTTATTGCGGCCACTGAGCGTATGTTTCTCTTGTTGTTGTAATTAAATATAATTTGTTCGTATCACTATTTCTTATTTCTAAAAGCATCGTATATTTGTATTAGGCAACATACCCTTTAAACAAGTATTTGTTTCTGTCTCCAATAATTCAAGTTTTATCAGAACTACTTCGTTAGTCAGAGAGAAAGTTCCACGTTACTACAACATTTTAAAATCATAATCAAACTCATAAGTCAAAGTTTGTTTTAAGATGGCTTTATGCTCAGATAGGCTAATCGGTACTGGACCTACAGCTAGAAGTGGGATCCGAATCAGTGTTCAATATGGCTACACGGGGTATCAAAACCGCGATCCCTTGATTAGAAGGTGACGGCGTTACCAGAGCAATGGGAAACACCTAATCTCATCTTAATCACATGTTATCAACCATCTTCTTCATCGGAAAAATTTCCTTTGGCTCTCTGGCAGATATCGCATGCAAATGGGGTCCTTTAATCTTATTCAAAACTAAGAATAAGATATTCATCATTTCTTCAAGAAATGAATGAACAATAGAAAATATTCAGCTTGCTTTACACTTGATATTAGTCCATCTGTATTATATTCGTACTTCCTGCCCCACTATCCTTATACTATCCCAACCTATCCCAATTTCTTTACTTTCTGATCGGGATAGATTTTAACGTTGTAACCAGCAAAATTCGAAAGCTCTTATCTGACGAGGATTACATCATCTTTGAGTTGCTTTTCTGGAGGGTTTTTCCGTTTTAATACACATGTGAATACTCTTGACATCTAAGTCATTTTCACATTATTCTTGCAGTACAAATGGGCCTCCTCGATGGCGCAGTGGTAGCGTTGTCGCCTTGTAATCAAGGGGTTCCGGGTTCGATACCCGGTGGAAGCACGTAGTGACTCGGATCTCACTTTAAACTGTAGGTCCAGTCCCAATTAGCCTTACTGTGCATAAAGTGGACTTAAAACACCAACTCGATCAATTAATCAATCCAATCATGCCGTACAACCATCACTTATTGCAACGAGAGCAAATCTTTACAACTAAGTGTTTCCTTGATGGATTTATATTTCAAGAACGATGACCTTACTGTGTAAAAGTCACAATTTTGTGTCATTTTTTAACAACCATAAAATAATTCTTAAAATACCCCACTGGCTGTCATTTACACGGATAGATAATCTAGAAACATACTTTATTTATATTTGTGACGAGGAGTAATGGTATAACTTTACCTAATCCGTTGCCACTGCTCAAAGAAACACTCAATTAAGATGCACATAACGAAATTGTCATCGCAACAGTTTGACAAGAGGGAGCAGAATCGATGTGCTGCTAGAGAAATTTCGCTACATGTCTAATGGGAACAAAAACATCACTTTCTCCTTTCTAATATCTTCGTGTGTGTGTGTGTATATATATATATATATATATATATATATATATATATATATATATATATCGCTCTCTCGGGGTGAATGATAGATTCTCTCTCTCTCTCTCTCTCTCTCTCTCTCTCTCTCTCTCTCTCTCTCTCTCTCTCTCTCTCTCTCTCCCTCTCTCGCGGTGAATGATAGATTCTGTCTCAGTCCCCGGGTGGCGCTGACTGAGATGACTCGATAACAAATCCTGTCAACGGGAGACGAAGACGTCAGCTTATCACCAGATCATTCCGACCCCTCCTCATCCGTAGGCTGATGTATGCGTGAAGCACGCTAGTGTTCTCACCGTAGCTCAACGTGGAAGTGCCCCTATTTGCTCTCTGCACGTGACATGCTGGAATTGGTACGTTCCCTGTTCCTTTCTAAAGTTGGTAAATATTTATATTCCCCATGCCTGTTAATTTGGTGTCCCACGTCCCACTGTACGCATGACTTTTGTAGCGCCTGAATATTGAGCAACCAAGCAAGTACAGTTGTTTGTTGGGTTGCATAACTGCTAGGAAGTGGTTTTAATATTGAGAGGACCACCACTGTGGAAATATCGTACGTTCATCTGTGATAATACAATCCGTCACATGAGGGAAACGAGTTTCACCCTGAATATAGACCTCTCATATGGTTGGTTACCTAATTTGAAGATTCTCAAACTGACCCGTCACCATCTTGAAATTTCTGCATTCATCTCTCTAAAGCTCAATATCTCGAAAATCGATGGACGGATTTTGACAGGTTTTGGTTTCAACGTAAACTGAAAGAGCTCGGATTTCTATAAATCAATTATATTTAATAAAATATCAGTACAATTAATACATATGTATGTATGTGTGTGTGTGGTTTTCCGAACTTCAATGATAAAATTAGAAATATTAATTGCTTTTATCCTAAATCGCGTGTTTTCAAACGTGTTCAGTAACTTTTTAAAGAACTTTTTAAATAAGCCTTAATTTTATGTATTAAATATGACTTTTACGTAGAAGGCTGTTGTGCATTTATTCAGTCTTAAGTTAACAATCAGCATGACTTCTATTTACAACTGATTCGACAACAGCACGAGAGAGTTGTTGTGGACTACTCACATCTGTTCCTCAATGTCGTTTGCATTTAGACACTGAAACAGCAACCGGCAAGAAATCAGCCAATCGGCGCAAACGAAAGTGCGTGCTTTGGCTGGACGTCTACGAAATTGATACTTTGAAGAGGCCTTTGCTAAAGCATATTCATTGTCTAAATCTTAATATTTTTGTGGCATTTTATTACCAGTCATTGTCAAGTTGCTCCTAATGACAGCTATAATCCTCGTGATGTTTTAGTTTATGCCAGCGCATGCATTGAATTCTAATGTCGCAGAAATTACGAAGCTGAAGTTGTTTCTACAACATGCAAGCTTATTGGTGCAGAATTATTGAATCTAACGGAAGTATAGTATTCAAATAATATACATCATTACTTACAACAATAGTTCAACCTGATGCTCTTGCTTAATTGATTGATTGAGTTGGTGTTTTAAGTCCACTTTATGCACTGAAAGGCTAATCGGGACTGGGCCTATAGTTTAAAGTGGGATCCGAACCACTATGTGCCTCCACCGGGTATCGAACCCGGGACCTCTTCCTTACAAGGCGACGACGCCATCGAGAAGACTTGATGCTCTTGAACTAGTATAAATTACCAACGGACGCATAGGTATCTATGACATCGTGGGTAAAAAATAACTGGATGAATACCTAGACTGGATATCCAACGAATTGATCCCCTAGCTGCTAGATTCCGGTTAATAGGGCAAAGTGTATGACACATTATAACCTAGCATATTAGAGTTTATTTGTAAAATCGGCTACTACTTATTATGTATCTATCCTAGGTATTGCTAATTTGGGGGGTGTACATAATCTCTTTGTCTTGGTGATGCGGGTTCCTGGACTTGTGGAGGCTTCCAGAATGGTTTGAACAATAAAAGGGTTAGACAACATTTCTACTACAATACTGAACTCAATTCCTGTCAATTTGTAGCTGAATACATTTTAAATTTGGTCACCGCCAGTGTGTCTGTGCAGTAACCCTTCCTCCTCCTTCTCTCTCTCTCTCTCTCTCTCTCTCTCTCTCTCTCTCTCTCTCTCTCTCTCTCTCTCTCTCTCTCTCTCTCTCTCTCTCTCTCTCTCTCTCTCTCTCCCTACCTCCCTCCCTCCCTCCCTCCCTCCTGTATGTGTATACATGCAATCCGAATAGTTCAGCCACGCCTGGGATAATAACGTAAAGACCAGAGCTGTTCAGAAATATAAAGTATTTTCTCCTACATTTGCATGTTAACAGGCCTTCCCGATGGCGCAGTGGTAGCGCCGTCTCCTTTGTAATCAAGCGGTCCCGGGTTTGATACCCCGTGGAGGCACATAGTAGTTCGGATCCCACTTTAAACTGTAGGTCCAGTCCCGATTAGCCTGACTGTGCACAAAGTTGACTTAAAACACCAACTCAATCATTCAATCAAAGCATGTTAACAGCAATGCTCATAAAGCAATATTTACTCGTGCAGGGCCACGCCGTACTGATTTATCAAATTTCTGCATTCATGGAAATTACTTCAATTACTTGCAGTACGTTGTACATATCAGTGGTGCTAGCTTCAAATAAATTTTGGTGGAATAGATTGACATTGTACACTCTTACAAGTTATATAAAGTTGTTTATCTGATCCCCTTGGGAAATTTTGAGGGGGAAGGAAATGCCTTGGTTCCCTAAAGACGGCGTCGATGGCATGTATTCTGTTCTGTCTTCCATAGAAATGTGTAACGGTATGTGTACGCATTTTCATATGCGTATAATACTTGTGATATAGAACTAAAAAATATTATCAAGTACAGTAACCCCCCTTCCCGAGTTACGTAAGTACCTTTTACGTATCTAGAATTTTACGTAAGTCGAATTTGTAAATTGCTTAAGCGTAACTGCAATATTTATTATTATTATATGTATATGTATGTGTGTGTATATATATATATAAAATTTACACTATTATTTTATACAGTAGCCCTCCGACTTACGTAATACGCGACTGAATAAAATTCGCAGTTACGTAATACCTGTACGTAGCTGTCACAATACATGCTTTATTTGAAAAGTGTGATTTCAGTTTGTTTTTATATTGTTTTATATATTTTTCATACTTTTATAGTTTAAGTATTTACTCGGATATAAACTATAAAAGTTTGAAAAACATAAAACAATATAAAAACAAACTGAAATCAAACTTATAAAAGAAGTCTTGTGACAATTACGTACAGTTATTACGTAACTGCGAATTTACGTAAGTCGCGTAGTACGTAAGTCGGGAGGTTACTGTACCTCACTTTGAGGTAGCAACAATCAGCCCTTTATTGCTGAGAAAAGCTCTTTATGCCATAATAATGAAACTTTTTTGCATAATGTAATCGTTATCATAATTACATTAATTAATCATATTCTTGTGATAAGTTCAACCTTGGTTCAATCTATGAAATTCCAGGCAAAACATGGACATCTTGCTGTGCTATCATAAACATCATGACAATTCTGTCAAGAATTCTGTCATCGGTAGTAGCACACAACATACAATTACACAAATAGTGTATAAATTCTAGATTATTAACTTTAAAACAATTAATAAATATACAGTATAAGTGTGCACATTACCTTGCAAGGAAATGAAGAAGATACACAGGCACAATTGTATTACTGGCCTCATGTCTCATCATAAAGACGATCCATTGCTTGCAGAAGTATTGATATTTCGAATTGAATAATCACAATAGTTTGTATAAAAGTTTTAAGTCGCCTTCACTATCAAAGTTTTGATTTTCACAAAATGTAAGTTTTTCGGTCAAATATTGCATTATGCGCGCTAAAATTTGAAAAGGTTCTTTTTCTTGCAGCACTTTTTTGTGTTGACAAAACACTAACTAAAGAGACGTAAACCGTGCGTTGTAAATCACTTTCAGTCCAGTATCATCTCGCTTAGAAACGATGTTCAAAACTTTCGCTACGATGCAATATATGTTTGCGTAAGAACGTAAAAGTTTTTGGGTATGGAATTTGTACGTGAAGGTACGAAGCTGTCGACCGAAAAGTTGCGTCTAGCGTTTTGACAGGTTTCTTTCTTTTACGATCGTTGCATCGTGCACGCGACGCTAGGTGTCTCTGCTGTTCCGAAGACAAAGCCGTGTCGATTGGTTCGGCGTCGCGAAGCGATCTGGCCAGAAATCTAGACCGACGTTGCACACAGCAAACCAACTTTCGATCGCGGCAAGAAATCAGAGCGAAGGAAGTGGGGGGAAAGAGGGGGCAAATGCCAGCTGCGCATGCTACGGAAATAAGTGAGTTCCACGGAACCCGTTGCTTGAACGATAGTTCAGAATTCTCTGGCGCGGGGTTCATGTTTGTCTGCTCCGAGACAAAGCTCTGAAGAAAAATTCCAGCGATGTCTTATAAACCTGTCAGGGAAGGCGCTGCGAAGAATGAAAGAAGACCTTGATAAATGTTCCATTAAGTGTTCTTCTCATCCCCAGGTTCCATTGTTGAATGCGTGTCTGTCGTAGTTCAACATGTCAAAACAAGCTCGTGAGAGAAAAATGTCTTTGTGCGTTCCAGACGTGAATTACTCTAATATCTGCCACGTTCAACTATTGTTATCTTCATTTGGCTTAGCCTTTTTCTTTGTAACGTTCTATCTCGTATTTTCCTTTTCTTCTCTCCCGCTTTTCTTTATTCTAATATGCTGTACAGAACCGTCTCTGTCATTTCAAATGTGTCTCTTTTTTGCCTTCAAAATATTGCATCGATCACATATCTTCATTACCAAACCGGAGATTGAGACCACTGGCATGTTTCTTAGGCTTGCATTGGTCTATCTTGGTAGCATAGTGGATAAAGCTGTAGCCTTGTAATTAAAGGGTTCCGGGTTAGTTTTTTGATAGAGGTGCATTACAGAGTGGGTTCTGTAACGAAACCAGAACAGATTAGTTAGGAAATGGGAGGATAAAAAAAATTCTCAAAATTTCGAATATCAACACAGGATATTGTTTCACAACTATGATTGCGTAGTAGAATACTTAGCGCTCTTGCCCTTGGAGCAAACGGTTCCGGTTTTGATCTTCGATAGGAGATCCAAAATTTCGATGTTGACCCAGTCTCGATGTTGTAAATTGGAGACCTAATTGCAAGCAATAGTAGTAGACTTCGGTCTCGAAAGCCACCGAAACAGCAATGATGGAACTCAATGCCCTGACCCCTTATCACCCAGTGAAAAAACTTTGCATGCCTTTACCCTCGTGTGGTGTAATTTAGAGGAAATCACAAATGTTGTCACTGTTTCTTGTCCCACTTATAATTAAGACTTTCATAGGATAATTCAAAGTAAGCAAGTGCATATGTTAAATAATTAATTGCATTAAACTGTTAAACTTATATTATTACTATTTCTCTATCTATATATATTTTGGTTATTTTACGTCGCATTTTACATACTGCATTAATCGTGACGATGAGATTAATAATGAATCGACAAATGGATGAGGGGACTAGCCTTATCCAGGTATTGAACGTTGGACCTCTGGCATCGTAGCACTTAGGCCGACAAGCAAGTTATTTTCTTGCGTAGGTAAAGAACACTTAGTGGTCTCTGTATGTGGTGTGTGGATAGAGGCGTGCCCGTGGGGAGTCGGGCATGGCTCTATCCCCCTTCTTTCTCTAAACTGTAGCTCTGATTTATTAAAATGAAAAGACGAATGTAAAATGTTGATGGAATGGATTATACCCTGTCCCACTATCTCTAGAGCAAGGCTACGCATAACGTCATAAAAGGGGAGGGGGGTATTCGAGTGGTCAGAGCGAAGCAGTACATGTTGCTGCGGGTAACTGCAGTCGCTCCCCCCTCCTTCATGCAATGCCATTCCCTCTCATGTGTTCGGGGCCTCTCCAATGGCGCAGTGGTAATCAAGGGGTCCCGGGATCGATATCCGGTAAAGGCACATAGTGGTTCGGATCTCACTTTAAGCTGTAGGCCCAGTCCCGATTAGACTTACTGTGCATAAAGTGGACTTAAAACACCAAATCAATCAATCAATCAAAAAAACTGTCATGTGTTAATTGGTGGAGCCATCTCACGTCACTACTTGTTTTCGTTCGCCTCCTCCAGAGATAGATGGGACGGGGTGTAAGCCTGCTTTATGTGAAAGTAGTTAATTTTCTATTGTTGTTCTTAGTCGTAGCCCCCCCCTTAACAATCACTTACGCCCCTGGTTCTAGAGTGGAAAGTGTAGCTACATACAAGTTCTCTGGATATACATATTTTACCATATCTACCCTAACCTACCCTGGACTGCATTTTGCAGACTAACGTGGTTCTGGCGTCTGACACTATGGCCTGTATAATTCTGTGTGTTACCCTGTTGTTTTGTTCTTATGTGTTCTGAGTGCCCATTCACAGCCTCAACTTTTAACCGAAGTCGGAATATTTTAATACTTTAGTTACACCACATAACAGTTATGTTATTTTAGTTATGTTAAGGGGCTGGACCCCGTATAACGTGACAAGTGAAAAGTAGTCTAAGTGCTGACGCCCCCAAAATTTTAAATTCAAATTCAAAAACCCTAACCGGCGAAGAAAGTCTCACTGAGAATCTAACAAAACATAAGTTTCGTTTTTAACTAATTTATTTGCACGAAAATAATTGAAGTAAAGCAAGTTCATTTTTGCCCTCTTCCCTAAACTTCAAAGGAAAACCAAGTCTTTCCGCCGAAGCAGATTTCCCACTCGCAGCACCGATATCAAGAATGTTCCCTTTGTAAGACCAATGGAACGAGGGAAACCGAACAGTTAACAGGAAAAACTCCACAAAACCTTCGGATGTTCCCAGAGGCTAATTTCGAACAGGTCTAATAGGTAAAAGGAAGCCCACTCCTACCACGTAGAGAAGAGTACTTCATTGCGGCCCTTTCAGTGGAGCCCCTACATTCACTTAACCCAATGTCTCTTGCAGACGCGCTTCCCTTCCTGGCGATAGTTCTAGTGTGTACAGAGGATCTAGCACACTGGTCCACGCGAGGGTCCTTGCAGGGAGAAAGAAAAGGGCCACTTCAAAAAAATCTTACTCGAACTCGATTTTCTTTGGGGCGTGGGCATTGATTTTTCACTCTTCTCTCTTTCTCTGCAAATGTAGAATCTGTTTTCTCTGTATGCCCACTCGTGCAATGTGCAAGATGATATTGAAGATCAAACGAAAAATATCAGGACGAGAAACATGAAATGGGAAATCCACAAAGCGGAATTAAACGTGTAATGCGTTACCATGAAATATTTTCGTTTTTCCTTGTTCCTTGTATTTTTTATACTCTTTCCAACGTTTTGTTCAATGTTATCTCCTCACTCTGTCTTTGACCTAATATTAAAGTTATCTCAATTTGTACTCCTATTTTTACAGGTCCATTTTACCTTATTTGTTCTCTTTTCAAGTACATTTTCCTCGTTTCTCCAACTTTTAATCGTCCCTTTTCTCACCAAGCTTCATATTCTCTTATTGCGTACTTTTCTTCACTTTTCGTTCTTTATTTTCCTTCACAGATTTCGTTTTGTGCATCGCTTTCGCACTAATTTCTTCATATTCCTTTCTTCAATGCAATGCTTTAAGCCCCTATAATACGGAACTGGATTTTTAGTTGAAATGCCCTAGTTGGCGATGAACTGACTTTCTAGATAGAAATCATGGTCGCCTGGCTGACTGCTTGACTGGTTTTGAGGAATAGGACATGTTCTAAATGCTACTAACTTTCTTCGACTAGATTCTGTGGAACAGCCAATCACAGCAAAGTTTGGCCATGTGAACATAATCTGTGAGTTTGCAAAGTAGCCTTTTTTGTCTGTGGTTTCCGAGTGCATACAGCACGAAAGGTATGTTTACAATTGAAAAAAGCTAAAATATTCTTCCATACGTGTATAGTAAACGTTGTAAAGTATTTATTTTATCAGCGCTGTTCTTCTCTACCTAAAAAAATTTAAAACGAAGCGATATTCCTCTCGGTTGAATAGTTATCGTATTTTAAAAGTGTGAAGTGATACGTTGTTTACATCTCGCGCGGCCGCCATTATGGGAACGAAAGACTATCGACAAGTACGGTGTAACAAGTACCGTGTGAGGCGAAAACTAGCAAATGGGTAGCCAGTCCAGCGTCAACTAGAGCGTTCCTACTAGAAATCCAGTTCCGTGTGATTCAGGCTTAATTTCTGATTCAATCCATCCCTCGTATACTATTCAATTTGTTTATTTGCTTACCACTTAATTTATATTCGCTTAGCCTTTTATGAATTTCTTTCCCTTCCTCATTACCTACGCTTTCTGTTCTCATTTATTTTTCAGAAAGACGCCTCCATGGTTATTTTGTAATTTTTGTACTTGCATTTTGATTTTCCGAGTTTTACATATTTCCAGATTAATCGCGAAGTTGATAATAGGTAATTAACTCATTAGATGAACCGGCCTTCATGGAGTGGCGGAGTACTAGGCGTAACATTCTACGAAGACAAGAGGTCTGAGGTTTCATCCCTGGTTAAGGCATGGATGTGTCTCATGCTCATCGTCGCACATAACCCAGGTGTTAGAAACGGTTTGTTTGTTTGAGTTGGTGTTTTAAGTTCACTTTATGTACAGTAAGGCTAACCGGGACTGGACCTACAGTTTAAAGTGGGATCCGAAGCACTGGGCGCCTCCACCGGGTCCCTTGATCACAAAGCGACGACGCTACCACTGCGCCATTGGGGAGGCCTGGTGTTAGAAAGGGAAGTAAAAGGAAATTAGATTGAAGAAAACCAAAAGAATCATTGTACCTTGTCCTAATCTAAGCGCTTCTGGTTTGCACTGGATAACGCTAGTCACTACACACCTAGATCAGTTCATTATCTTCATCTTCCATCTTATCCAATAACATTTTGATCTCTCTTTATTTTTCCAAACTCTCATAATAATTATCTCACGGTGTCTATATTCCTATCGTGCATACAGTTTAGGTACAGAAGATATAATGTAATTGGTGGTGATGGCGACCTGTCTTCATCTGTGCGTAAAAGTTACATATCTGGATCTTTGGATGTGGAGAGATACACCTGAAAGATCGATTAACATTATATAATTGACTACTTATTTTTAAAACGTAAATAATGTTGTCTCTACCTGTATTTCCTATGATCTGAAGTTTCTCGATATGGATCTTAAAAATGAGTACATGGTGCATGCTTTAAATTGGAATTCAAAGTTATAATCCGCCAAACGCCTGGTATTTTGCTTTTGAGGAACAGTTCATTATTACCATATCCTAAGAAGTTGATTTTATGTTGTCTCATAAGCTAAGTAATTCTTAATAAACAAGACGAACACATACGTATTTTACCCATGAAGTGAGAACTAGAATTGTTAAGTCCACTTTATGCACATAAAGACTAATCTGGACTGGCTCTACAGTTTAAAGGGATTCGAACCACTGCGCCGTGGGTCTCCGCTCCACCGGGTATCGAACCCGGGGCTCCTTGATCACAGAGCGACGACGTTGCCACAACGCCATGGGGGAGACCCATTACCCATGAAGTGTACTATGAGAGGTTCAAATGCAATAACTACGGAGTACTAATTTCATCTTGTCTGAACGACCTGCTTTCACAGTCGTGCCAAGAATTGAAAGACCGCAGCCAAATCGCGAGGTACAGTGCATAGTCATTTGTTTGCTCCTCTTACAGTCAGAACCAAGGTGGATTGATTTAAATACATAATTTATGAAATAATGTACATAAAGCTTTTATAGATATCAGAATCACTTTTGGTGAAAGTACATTAATCTCGTAATCACTTAATAGTGCTTACTGGGCTCTAAGATAGGAAAATAAAGGAAATGTACTGATGTACTGATGGTGTGAAGCTCATACGAAAGGAAATGCAAACACACATTTCTCTTGATTTAAAATTCAATAATTTTTATAGGCAAAAATAGCAAACATTTTGTATAGAAAAATATACAAAATACTAATCATGTTAAACCATAAATAATGTCATTATCATTAAACTGTAAATAAACATGGCAGCTGATATTTTTCAAACTATCATCAAAATAATCTCCAAAATTCAGCTACAAACGCTATAATAATATTTAAGTTAATATTTTAAGTTACAATTATGGAGTACATTCGAAATGTTTTATTTTCACTGGAAGAAAAGTTACTAAAATTATTATTAGTTTCATTAACAAAGTCAACAAACATTTCAATAGTAGTTACAGTATCAGAAACAGAAAAATGTATGTTTACGTATATTTTTATTTGCTTTAATCAAACTGTTCAAATATTTTACAGGGCCGTTTACTAGAAAATAAAAACATATATCTATATGTATGGTGCCAAAAACCATACAAGCAAATTTAAGCATGTTTTTTTAGAAAAATCAAAAGAATCGATTTAAATAAAAAATCAACAAAAATGATATTTTAAATAAAAAATTGATTTTTTCCACCCTGGTCACAACATATGTAAATGTTCCATTTCGCTTGTTCCTAAGTTCCCCGTATTGTCAAATTTCTAACTTCCCTCCATTGCTTTCTTGTAAAAAAATCAACAACGATAAATATTATTCCCTACTCTGCTTTCGCTGTGTACGTTTTCTCCGTCATGATTGTTAAACACTTGCAGCACCCACGCTTCTTTTCTTACACTTAGGATTGAGAATTCTACGAAAGCGCCAGAGGATTTTTGCTCTTCTTGGTAGAGTAGCACTTCTGATTGTAGAAGCAACATTTACAGAATCATCTCTCATAGTTTGCTTTGAGTCAATTGGTGGGTATTTGTTATCCTGATTTCCAGAAAACTCGAATATTTATTTAACCGTAATTCGAAATATTCGTTTATTTCCAAACGGATAAATTTTCAAATCGATTTCATGGTCATTTCTGTTTCATACATTCGCACGCAACTGATTTTTGAGTGACTGAAATTTTGTAATCGCAAATGTATACGACGAACCAAGGCGGGTAGGCTAGTAAACGAATCCTCCAAGAAAGACTTTTTTGTAATCCTACTCTTATATAATTACCCAAATACCATTGTGTTTATTTAGCCAAAATATTGTAGTGTGTTCAGCGTAAAATTTCATGTGGTTGCAGGTTTTTTAGGGCTGAAACTGAAAGCAGGTGAAACACATGTGGATATTTGTTCACTCTTTTTTAATAAAGGTCGCGTGCTTTGAATATTTGGCACGCATATCGCAAAGCTCTGTGCTGAAAGGGGAAAACAAAATTCTCGTGATTCTATGAACATCAAATATTTCCGGAAAATAACATCGAATTGGTGGGGGGGGGGAGAGAGCAAAAAATATGAACTGTCTTTAATTAAAGCTATCGGTGCTATAAAAGGCTGAAGTTATTCAACAATTGGAGAACACGTTGGAAATCCTTTGAATATGTGGAATTCTCACAGTGGCTTTTGCCTTAGTCAGGAATGTTGTCAGTGTTGCAAATCCATATGCACTTGTATGAACTCTAGACATTTGTTGACACTTCAAAAAGTATATTGAAGCGCGAGGGGAGACGAGACGATAGAGACACCTAGGTTAACTTATGAGCCTACTGGACTTTAAGGAAGGTATAAATATTTTGCTCTTGCTGAAATATTTATTTATTTATTTATTTATTTTACCAAAAGTTTCAGATTCAGTACAGAATGACCATTTTATACTGAAACAGTAACAGCAGGAAAACAACAACAACAACAGCAAGAAAACAATAGAATACAAGGTGGCACAGAAAAAATAGGAATACACATATATTGTCAGAGCACAGTTTCAGAGAATTGTTAACAAGAATATGTCAACATTCGGGGCCAGGTTATTGTATGAACGAGGAAAACTGTATAGAAGAGACCGCTGTAAAAGGGAGAGCCTTGTGGCGGGATTGTGAAAGAGTTAACGTTGCGGGTTGGCAGTGTGGGGACGCGTAGATGAAATTTGTTGAGCAGAAATTCGGATTTAATTTTGCCGTTCACGATTTTATGCAAGAATTTCATGTCTGCTAATTCGCGATGAGTGTGTGGTGGTTGGATATTCAAGACTGACATAATATATGTTTTATGGAAGTGCTTTAGAGAAGGCGAGCTATGTCGAGGAAAAAGTTGAAAACAGAATCAATCCGGGAGAGATTAGTTATTGAAGCCATGGTCCAGATAGGAGAGCAGTATTCAAGAATAGAAAAGATACCAAGATACCAGACCGCGTTTTATCATTTCTTATCATTTTAGTTGTTGGTGATTTTAATGAACGATTTATTTTAAAATTGGCGGGAATTCCTAGCGGCTGGTATCTTAACATTCACAATTGTTGAATTACATTATTTTGTATATTATTTCAATATTGACATGCGGTTTGTAATTCTCTTCAACGTCCGTATACACTATTATAAGTTTCCGTAAAATGTAAAATATTCTACCGTTAAAATTTAAGTCTGCCTCTTATTTTACAAAAACGGACTAACTAACTAACTCTCTAGCCTTCTTAAACCCGAAGGTTCATGGCTGCAGCAACACAGGCCTTCCATGTTTCCCTATTTTGAGCAAGTTCTATATACTCTTTTCCATCCCTACCGATTTCCCTTAGGTCCATCTCAACGTTGTCCCTCCATCTTCGTCTTGGCCTTCCTACAGGTCTCTTACCATCAGGTTTCCCAACAAGAATCCTGTAAACTCCTCGTTCCTCTCCCATTCGTGCCACATGGCCTGCCCACCTAAGTCTTCTTGATTTAATTATTCTAATAATATCTGGACATGAATACAAATTATGTAGTTCTAAATTATGTAACCTTCTCCACTCACCTGTCTCCTCATCCCTTTTAGGTCCAAATATTTTCCTAAGGATCTTATTTTCAAATACTCTCAATTTATGTTCCTCTTTCAATGTAAGGGACCAAGTTTCACATGCATATAATACTACAGGCAAAATTACTGTTTTGTATATTTTAACTTTCAGTTTCTTAGATATTAAACGAGAAGACAAAAGTTTATGAAGAGAGAAGTAACATGCATTTCCTGAATTAAGCCTACTTTTTATTTCCTCTTTAATATAATTTTCATTTGTTAATATTACTCCTAAGTATTTGAATTTGGAAACTGGTTCAACCAACCGTTTTTTATTTAAATTTGAATATTTTGTCATGAATAAAGATAGTAACACCATTAAGCCTTGTTTCCATGATATGAAAAACTCAATATGCTGACCAAGGCAGTAATTTATTTTATTATAAAACATTAACTATACGTAACGTTTCAACCTTCTAGCAAGGTCTTCTTCAGACTCTGCACCAAGTACAAATGTAACAAGGTACAAAAACGTAAGGTAACTGCCTTGGTCAGCATATTGAGTTTTTCACATAAAGATATATAAATATTATAAATACATTTTTAAAACTAAATCATTGAAATTGCATTAATTGCTGTAATTATACATATAATGGCCGTTAAGACTTTAAAAGCAGTCATGACACTTTTACTGTGGTTGAAAGGCGGTGGAAATTAGCGGTCATCATATTTCCAGTAAAAATTTAACAGTAAAGGACATGATAGTTGACAACACTGTTTTTCTTATTGTATCGAAAAGCAAAAATTTCCAATTCTATACTCCGTCCCGGTCATCTCTGGAGCAAGGACGCACATAGCGGTAGAGAAGAGGGAGAAATCGAGTGGGCAGAGCAGGCCTCCCCGATGGCGTAGTGGTAACATCGTCGTCGCCTTGTAATCAAGGTGTCCCGGGTTCAATACCCAGTGGAGACACATGGCACAGTGGTTCGGATCCCACTCTAAACTGTAGGTCGAGTCCCGATTAGTCTTTCTGTGCATAAAGTGGACTTAGAACAAGAATTCAATTCAATCGAGTGGGCAGAGCGAAGCAGTGCGCGCTGCTGCAAAGGCTGGTAACTGCAGTCGCTTTCCCCTTCACGCAATCCCGTTCCCTCTCACGTGTTCATTGGTGGAGCCGTATCGCTTCACTGCTTGCGCAGATACTTGCTCCAAAGATAGAAGCCTGGGTAGAGTACAGGCAATATTTTCCATAACCAAAAATATTTCACTCGTTGACCAATTCTGACCCCCAGACCCGCTTTCCCTTCCCTTAAAAGCTTCCGGCCCGTCGCTGCATTTCCCCCACCTTCCGACTGCCCTTCCTTGCGTAAGGCGCTTTATCCTCCGTCACGCCAACTAATTAATTACCTCGTAAGGTGGCGTGGCCTCATTTCCTCAAAGGCACAGCTCGGTACAGAAAGACCGGCAAACCAGAAATTATATTGGAACTTGAATGCAAGCAACCAACTTTACCACGGAAGTCAGGATGCTCTGGGCGCCTTCGTTCCCTTCGGAAATCACGGGTTGTTTCCTGCGCTTTAAATGGCGCATGTGTGCCTTCAAGTTCATCTTTGCTCTTTTAGCTAAGCAAGTTTCGCTAATCCTTCACTTCTTCTTTGCAAAATAACTTTTGAAAGTAATTTCCTGCAGTTACTGTGCTACGTATCCCTCAGACAAGGGGGTCTGGTGTGGGGCACACAACTTCCACCACATCTTGCCCTGTTAGGAAAGTAAAAGAAACTAATGAAGGACTAAAATTAAATGGTTTGACTCAGTTGTTAGCATATGCAGATGATGTAGACTTACTAGGGAATGATCTAAATAAAATTAAGAATAATGCAAAAATATATTTCAAAGCAGCTAAAGAGAGAGGTTTGGAAGTTAGCAAAGATAAAACTCAATATATGCTTACAGGCCGAAACCAAGTGTTAGGTAATAATCAAAATCTAATTATTGATAACTCATTTGAACCAGTTTCCAAATTCAAGTACTTAGGAGTAATACTAACAAATGAAAATGATATTAAAGAAGAAATAAAAAGCAGTCTTAATTCAGGAAATGCGTGTTACTTTTCTCTTCATAAACTAAAGTTACTATAGATCGACCACAAGGAAAAAAACCTTGGGGCGAAAAGCCCCCGCGCAGCTTTCCCTTCTTCCCTCCACCTCTGGCCATAAGGAAGCATGGTCAACTCTCCCCCTCCCCTACTCGCGGGGGTACGGTGCACAGGACTCGCGGGTCTGCGCAGGTTGTTTTGCTCGTGGTTCCACTATACAGGCAAAATTACTGTTTTGTATATTTTATTATATGGTTGCGAAACTTGGTCCCTAACATAAATTAAGAATATTTGAATATAAAATCCTTAGAAAAATATTTGGACCCAAAAGGGATGAGGAGACGGTAAGTGGAGAAGGTTACATAATTTAGAACTACATAATTTGTATTCATGACTAGATATTATTAGAATGATTAAATCAAGAAGACTTAGGTGGGCAGGCCATGTGGCACGAATGGGAAAGGATAGAGGAGTTTACAGGGTTCTTGTTGGGAAAACTGATGGTAAGAGACCAGTAGGAAGGCCAGGACGAAGATGGAGAAATAACGTTGAGTTGGACATAAAGGAAATCTGTAAGGATGGAAAAGAGTGGATAGACCTTGCTCAGGATTGGGACAAATGGTAGGTTGTTGTTGTTGCAGGCATAAATCTTCGGGTTTAGAAGGCTAGATAGTTAGTTAGTTACTAAGAAAAGCAATGAGGGAAGTTACTTCTAAGATACACCTATTAAGGAATGTAGACGTACGATATTAGTTTTATAACCCACACATTTTGTTTCACATTATCCATGATACATCGCAAATGCTATAAAAAACTAATTTTTACTAATTAGCCTGGTATATTTTTTTTTATCCCAATGCAATACATATGCAGATGTGAGTTGAAACATAGTTTTCTTTTCTGAGGGGAATCGCTAAGTTCTAACCATTACATTTACCAGGGACATCTCTATAGGAGGACAATGAGCGGCTGACCCCTTACAGCTTCCTCACAACATGCGAGAAAATCTTGGAAATTGAATTCTCTGTTATCTGACTTTCTGAAACTAGAATACACAATATAATTAAAGGCAAATTATATTTTGAACGAATATCTTATCTACCTTTCCTGTAGCATATATATAGTCAAGGTTCACAATTCCCTCCCAAAAACACACACACCGAACAACACTACTGGATACTTGTATTTACGTCACAACCTACAGTTCCATAAGGCGCACGGATAAATTCCTTCCTCTAGTCAATTTGCGATGGCTTAACATATCTGAGGTTTTTCTTTTCGGAAAGCCAGGTCAATTAAGTAGGGTGGCGCGGAGCCGACTGACACATTTGAAAGTTGAATATATTACGCATGCGCGATAGTTTGAAGTAGATTGCGGGGGGATGAGAAGAGGATAGGACGCCATTTCATAAAAACACAGCAACAGTCATGATGGAAAGTTGGAGCGTTGAATATCGCGTTTTCTGTGTTCGTAGTTATTACGAAACGAAGTCAGTGGTTGAAGTGCAGCGATTGTTCAGAAAACAATTCATTTTTAGCCGACATGGTAACGTACCGTCTCGGAATACCATATTGGTTTGGGTGAAGAAATTTGAAGAAACTTGCAGTGTATTGGATGTGAAACTTGGAGCTCCAACAACAGTGCGTTCGCCCGAGAACTTGCAGAAAGTGAGGGAAGCATTTGAACGTAGTCCACAACGGTGTGTTATCTCTCGAAGTGGAGAGATTGCATGGCCAGCTCGGTCACCCGATCTTTTTGTCAGACTTTTTTTCTCAGGGGATTCTTGAAAGACCGTGTGTTCAGAAGGCATATCACGACTCTTCAACAACTGAAAGAAGCCATTGTTGAGGAAGTAACGGCTATTGATGAGGAACTACGGAGACGTGTGTACGTCTCGTCTGCAACAATGCATTGATGCCGAAGGAGGCCACCTGTCTGATGTAATTTTCAAAAAATGAACTTGTAAGTTGTTAGTAATAATTGCATACTTCAATGCACCATTACATACGGGTTTCCTTATTCTCCTTCTTTTTTTCCATCATCTATGAGCATATCAAATGTGTCAGTCGGCTCCGCGCCACCCTGTATATAACTTGCATCACACCCTTCTTTGAAACTGCTTATTTTGTATCGTTTTCTGCCACTTTTGGTTAATAGCAACGATAAGAACATGAAATTCGATTCAATTAAATAATTATTTATTAAATGGCGAGGTTTAGTCTGTGGTTGTTCTGCTACCAAACCCTAATGACTGTATATTAAAAACACAAACACAAAAAAACACCTAACCGCAATGGATACATACTATACCTACCACATATTAAAGACACACAAAAGATAATCGTGAAGGGACACTCAAAAAGGTACGCCCACGCATACCTCGAAGCTGGTTTGGTCTCGAGGTTTTTTTGTCGACTACTCAATGCATTCAGTCAACTTGGTGGCGGGGATTCATTCTTTTGTACCGTGCGTCCAATTCCTTGCGAGACCGAGAGATCGGGAGAAGTGTGGCGGGCGGCGCTAGCAGAGATGCTGTCATTCTCCTCCAGTAACGTCCCGCTTAAGATTACCCTCGAAAGCGTTTTGCTTCGCTCGGAATCGTTTGGAGGTTTCGAATGTGCAACACTGTATCAAGATTACGTTGCAGACTAAACCGTTAAAAGTCAATGGTTTTCGTGAGCAATGTTTGCAATCTGAAAGCTCCGAGCTTGAGTTGTTCTTTTCTTTGCGACTACAGGTGCCCTGGACAGAGCTGCGAATGGAGTGAGGAGCAGACCTTGAACCAAGAGCGTGTTAATTTCGTACTGTGTGAAAGAGTGTAGTTTTTGGTTACTTGCCATGCTACTTCTTTGTATAATTGCAGTGTTTGTGTGTGTGTGTGTTGTGTGTGTGTGTGTGTTGTGTGTAAGTGAGGCGATTGAAACGCCAGCCGAAAAGTTCACATTAGAACAAAGATTTTTTTTGATTTGATTTGATTTGAATTTAAAATTTTGGGAGCGTCAGCACTTAGGCCATTTTGCTCCCGTCACATTATACGGGGGCCAGCCCCTTACCATTACAAATAGCAACTCTAACGTTGCATAACTAAAAAAATTAAAATGTTCTGACTTCTGTTAAAAGCTGAGGCTGTAAAGGCGCACTCAGCACACATAAGGACAAAAGAACAGGACAAATATAAACAAAATTATACTGGCCATGGGGCCAGTCGCCAGAGCCTCGTTAGTCTTCTGTCCAGGGTGTACTAACGTGGAAGTGAGGTTGACATTTGGGTGTACTATGTGGAAGGTCACCCCTTACACCCCAAAGAATTTTTTTTGTATGACACTTACGTGAAAACAGACTTGGGTCGAGACGTGTGTAGGCAATTTGCACAGAAATTCCCTGGTGTTTTACCTCCAGGTAGAGAAGACTGTTAGACGTCTTGTCCTTACATTACGAGAAACTGGATCGTTAAATTTTAGAACCCCTAATCAAAAACGACGGATTCTAACCGAAGAAAAACTCGACGAAATTGGGGCAGCGTTAGAACTTGAATGAATTACGGAAGAAGAACTTTTGCGTGTGAATCAAAATTTCATCAAACGATGCCAGAAATGCGTGAATATTGGTGGACATCAGTGGCTTTGTTACCATTAGTACAAAAATTAAATATTTGTACTTCCGCTATCTTACTGCGTCCGGTTGCGCTGTGTGGAGCTTTAAAATTCACTTGGAGCGCGACAAGCGGCAAACTGGTATATGAAGCTGCTTCCCCCTCGGGGACTGCCAGTACATCTCCATATTAACTCTAACGTAAGCACTGATTCCACTTCCCTCTCTGCTAGGCCTTTGTCAATGCTAAATAGTGGTCTGCATTCAACGCAGCCCAATGTACGGTGGCGCTGCCAAGTGGTAGAAATAGAAAGCTCTCACACTATGACGACGGACACCGTGCATAAACATGCGATTACCGAGAGAAACAGTGGCCTGCCATGTAACGCGTCCGTTTCGCTTGTCAGTAAGTGTGTGATAGTTTAAGTCTTCGAATCGATTCAAAGAGTTATTTGTTTTCTGGCAGTACGTTATATAATCTGGTGTTCTGAATGGTAAATCGTACAAGTAAAAATAAATAATTGAATGAAAGACCGCCGCATGGAGTTGATCTTCAAATAGTTAAGGTATTTTTTCTTAATGAATGCAGCCCTCCTAACAATAAGCAGCATGAGCCGCCACTGGTGGACATCACTTTGAACAACTCTTATAACACAGGTTAGTGCTCGTTTTGCAATATTAATATAAATATCTGCATGCTAAAGATATGTCCATAAAAATAAGCGGGACGTTACTGGTCGAAAATATCGGCATCTCCGCTAGCGCCGCCCGCCACACTTCTCCCGATCTCTCGGCCTCGCAAGGAATTGGACGCACTGTATATGCTACGATATGTAAACATTTAAGCATCATAGATTAAGTTATACCTTTCGATAACAATACGAAACATTTCTCGGCTTGATTGACTAGTTGTTTGCTTTCAACTACAGTTATACATACTGTAGTTTAGATTACACTCGACCGCCATTATACCTACACTTGTTTTGACTGATTACAGTGGCGGCGATTGCATTTGAAAACAGGGGGGTCAGGGCAGTTTACTTTCCCTTCGTAGATAAGGTTTAGTATAGTGTGTGAGCAAAAGTGGCAAAAGGGGGGGGGGCGAGGGGAGGCAGTTTCCACTAACTGGTTATGAAATAACATGGAATATTCTACAGTATGAGAAAAGCTATGGCATTTTCGCGTTACAATGTTATTTTGAGCTTCATTTGATCAACGTATAACGTATTTAAGCCCATTAATTCTCTTTAATTTGCGACATTACAGTTATGTTATTTGTTGTGGTGAGGGGCTCGACCTAATATAACGTGACGGGTGTAAAATAGCCTAAGTGCTCACGCACCAAAAATGTTAAATTCAAATTCAAAATTCATATTCTCTTTAATTTATTTTTATTTTTAAACGGTACTTAGAATAACTACAGGCGCATATTATTGTTAAACTTTCCGTAGAAAGTAAATTAGTATCGGAAGCATCGAAATATGCTTCTATCGGGAATCAAATTCGGGAGTTATTGATGGCAAGGCAATTACATTATCTACTACTATGTCCTCGGTTAAGCCATTATACAGTCCTGTCGTGGCTTGTAACGTATTATGTGCGAGGCAAAATAAACTCCATGATTAAATGTGTCCAAAACATCTGTGTCCCACCTCACACTCTCAAAAAAATTGTAGTTTGCCCATAAACCTGAGTATTAACACATTCACACACACAGGAGTGAGAAAGATTAGTGCAAAATGACGTCATTGCATATCAGGACGTTTTTATGAACGGTACATTTTGTAAAATAGCTAAAGGTAGATCCTCACGATAATACATTATACCCGAAAATGAGAGGAAATGACGCAGGATTTACAATTTGACTGATCCTCGCGAACGTGCGCACTCTCGTAACATTTGTCCGGATACTGCTGTTCTTTCGCGGTTCGGCACTTCGCGAATTCATAAAATAACATGCAAATTAAAGCAATTTGAGCTCTTTAATCCACAAGTTGTTTATACGGTTCAGTTCGCACCGATAAAAGCCTCCCCTATAATCGACAATTTGATGCTCTTTGGCGTTAACGGCTGTTGGTCCACAATAGCAAGGGGAAACGAAGCTAATTTCCGCTCTGGCTTGATGGCGGTAATGGGATGGTAACTGGGAAATGTTTATCCAATCTATTTATGAATCTGAAAAACAAAATACTCATTAGAAGAGGAAATTGTAAATATAAAGAACGAAATGGGAATATTGCGTAAGAAATTTTAAGCAGAAAGTGCTCATCTGTGAACACAAACTTGTAGTCGGTGAACAATGTTTAAGGTTTTTGCACCCAGATGGTAGGAGCATGCTGTTTTGGACGTTTCCCACAGTTCAAAAGCACAGCTTCGAACCAAGCTAGCGCACCGTGGGAAGATGAACTGTGGACAATGAGGGATTGAATCTGTTGTTGTACTTTGTATCAAAGCAAGCTATCGTGTAACCTGTACGTAGTTAGGTTTCAGTGCAATACAGTATTTTAAAGATAACGTTACTGTATTTACCTAGATATTCTCAATAGTTTTGTGGCTACGTAAGTCTATTAAACTATTGGTAATGTGCTCCAGGAGGAATTCTATGCAAAAGTCTTTTTCTTTTTTTTCTTTTTTATTTGGAATATCACAGCTGCCCCTGCGTCGGCTAAAGGTCCAGCCAAGCCTTAACCCTGAGAGGGCAAAGATATTTTACACCCTCGGAGGGCAAAGTGCGTTATAATTTGGACCCCAACATATTTTTGTGTCTTGTCTTCAGTCTACGTCTAAAATAGTTATAAAAAATTATTTTTATAGGCTTTTAATGCACGTAGGAGGTGTAACGAAACTCTAATTCACAATAAGCTAATTTTTACACATCAAGGAATACAACTGTACCTTGTAGTTTTCTCAGAAGTCATCCAAAATATAGCCCCAATCCCACCCCTCACTCACTCACTCACTGACATAAATGTTCTCCACGAAGGAAGCCCAAGAGGAAAAAAATGCCCGATTACGACCCCCCATGAAATTGTCCCAAAAGGCCGTGAAAATTTTAAAATTGCTCACTTGGCCCTTTTCTAAGGGTGAAAATGCCCTTTTTCACGTCCTTAGAAACCATTTTTACGGGCATTATTTGCAGCACACATTGTTTCCTTCAGTTCTTAATTGTCTAGCTACATTATATTTCTCACAGATCACACACAGATGAATGAACTACTGGTTTTGAAAAGGTGCCTCAAACAAGGGTAACATCTAAATAAGAAGAAGATTCAGTTCAGATACAATTAGATATTGGTGTACTCAATGCAAAAATATATACGTACATCGTGCTTACAAACAATTATTTAGAGCTTGTCGTTCTTTCTGTTGTATATGGAAACGGACGTTACTACGAAACTTTAAGAAAGTTTATTTTCACACCTCAAACTACTGAAAGTGAATTATATTAGGCTTTTTGAATTTAAAATATGAGCATCAGAATTTATTACAGAGGAGAGGTACGAATTTGAAGGGAATGACGGGAAAAAAATATGTGAAAATGACAAGAATCGTAAAATATTGCTTTTTCAATTTAGTGTCGCTATTGAATTTGTTTGTACAAAACATCCAACTAACTATCTTGAAACGGTTATTACTTGGTTAGGAAAGGTGCTTGAAACAAGGGTGACATCTACATAAGGAGATTCAGTCCAGATACAATTACGTATGTATTGGTATACTTTGGTATACTTAATATGAAAATATCTACATAGTGCTTATTTTAAACAAATGTTTAGAAGCATAATAACAAACAATTCTTTAGAGCTTGCAGTGCTTGTTGTTGTCCATGGAAAGGACTTTGCTAGGGAACTTAAAGAAAGTTTATTTTCACCCCGAAAACTACTGTTAGTGAATTATGCTAGACGTTTCGAATCTCAAAATATGAGCGTCAGAATTTATAACAGAGGAGAGGTAGGAATTTGAGGGGAATGGCGGAAAACAATTATTCTTAAATTACGTTTAAAAATGTCAACAGAAGTAAATGTTGCTCTTCCAATTTAGTGTCGCTATTGAATAAAACACCTAATTCACTATTTTGAAACGGATATTACTTACCTAATTTATTATTAAGAAAATAGACAATAATATTTTTAATATTTGTACAATATTAGAGCCCGTACACACATAACGTTACGTTCTAAACTTTTCAAATAAGCAAAGGCACTTACTCATTTCCCTTCCTCCAATGATACACTCGAAAGTTCTCGAGTCCAATATATACTCCTATAAAGTCCCAATCCCACCACTCACTCACTCACTGAGCTCCATGAAGGAAGCTCCGGAGGCCATCCTATGAAATTGTCCCAAAAGGCCGAGAAAATTAAAAAATCGCTCACTTGGCCCTTTTTGGAAGGTGAAAATGTCCTTTTTCACGTCCTTATCAACAGTTTCCACTAGCATTGTTTGCAGCACACATTGTTTCCTTCAATTCTTAATTGTCTAGCTACATTATATTTTTCACAGATCACACACAGATGAATCAACTCCTGGTTAGAAAAGTTGCCTCAAACAAGGGTGACATCTACATAAGGAGATCCAGTCCAGATATAATTATATATTGGTATACTCAATTAGAAAATATCTACATCCTGCCTGTTTTAACTAAATTTTAGAGGTATAATAAGAGACAATTCTTTAGAGTTTTCCGTCCTTGTTGTTGACCATGGAAACGGACGTTGCTAGGAAACTTAAAAAAAGTTTAATTCCACCCAGAAAACTACTGTAACTGAACTATGCTAGACTTTTCGAATTTCAATATATGAGCGTCAGAGGAGAGCTAGGAATTTGATGGGAATGACGGAAGACAGTCAATTATTTTTTCAATTACTTCTAAAAATGTGAAAATGAAAAAAGACGAGAAATATTAAGGTTCGTTTCCATAAAACATCAAACTAACTATCTTGAAGCGGTTATTACTTACCCAATTTATTATTAAGGGAATGGATAATTCTGAATACTTTCAACATTTGTACGATATTAGAGTCCGTACTCACGTAACGTTACGTTCTAAACTTTCCGAATAAGCGAACGAGACCTGATTATAGGCGACGTCGGAAATGCGCTAGTATGAACAATACAATGTAAAGAAAATAAAGTTGAAACAGTTTTGAACGTGCTTATTGCAGTTGTAAACATTTCTATTTTCGTTACTTTTGCAACTCTTCATACTTGAATGTAACTGTTTTTATAGAATATTCTTTGCAAATCAATTTGTAGTATTCATGCAGAGCAGGTGGAATCAGTCTTGTCCTTCGTTCTCGGACAAATAGAACTTATCCCGCGTTTTCTTCCAGTTAGCTCACTCGATTCCATCTGTTGTCTTATTACTCCAAGTGTTGCTACTCATCTCATAAGATGTGCGTGTAGGTTAGGAGTTTCAAGAAAGTTAATAATATGTTACATGAAGTGTCAAGCGGGGTACATGTTGTACCCCAGCAAATAAATGTTTTTGTTTCTTTTAACGAAATCGATAGTCCTTTTCAGTTGTCTTTTATTGCTATACTTCTCAATTATTTAAACTCAGCTATAAAAATTGCCGACAAGCAAGAAACACTATGTTAAGAAATGTTACAGAAAATACGGCTGGGTGAGAAAATGAACCCCGTTTGGCCCTCTATGTGTTAAAAGAAAGTATAGTAACGTGAAGGCCATTCGTATATGGTGGCCCACGCCACAAAATGTTTTTTGCAAAATTTGCTCGAAATTAAGACTCTTTTGTCGTCACGGTGGGTAAGCGCGTTAAGCAGTCGACTTTCATTCTCGTCGCCGAAGTTCTCGGGTTCGAGTCCCAACCTGAACATCCCATCATTAGGTTCATCTTATTATCACTCATTCTTATCGTCGCGATTAGCCAACAGTCACAGAAAGAGGACGCTAAATAACAAAAATTAAATGTATTTATTATTTTCAATCTTGTACGGTATTTAGGTTTGATGTTAGAAGTGACCATTGTTGATGACGTCCTGGGAATGTAAATAATTAGCAGAACATGCAATGGGGTACTTGTCACTTGATGATCCATCTGAGAGTGTGCAAGCTAGAAAAAAAGAGATGTCAGGCGTTCAATTGAGCTTGAAGAAGTGCGGAGCAGTGCGTATCAAGCGAGCTTCTATTGTTGCGTCGACGAACGTCAGCGTTTCCAGCACCTGGGGCCTCACGAAGGGAGGGGTTAATTCACGCCACTTTGCGGTTTATATAGCCCCGTTAAGGGGCTCGAAGAGTGGCCGAAAACAAAGCCGCCGGTATCGACGTAATGGATGCATTCTTTCAAAAGAGCTTCGATGACAAGGGAACAGGTCCGAAGAGACAAGCAATAAAAACTTGTCCGTTTCGAGCCTCGTAAACTCGCTGAAGGTGGTCTGGGGGGATGGAGATGAGGTCGCGCATCGTCAATGCACAACGGACGCTATATGCAGATGCGAATACAAGACTGGTTTATGGTATGGCTCGTTAAAGTTCCCGCGCACAGAAGAAAAGGCAACAGCTCTCTCTTTGCAGTCTTGATGCGACGTTCGCTTCCACGTTTTCGGAGTGCAAGCGCAACCGCGGAATGCCAGGGTTAACATGGAGAATCGCCGTAACGAAGCTGCAATAACCATCGCCCGGAGGCTGCATTAAACTCCCGTTACGACGCTGGCGACATCTATGGTTATTTTTTGTTGTTGTTGTTCGTTTTTGGAGCGTCAAGTGCTCTAGGTTATGCAACGTGGTCGCCTAGACGGGAAGCGTCTCGACTTACCTCCGTTTCCACGAGGGCGACGGAACATGATAGGACTTGCTCAATGTTTGTGACACTCTCCTGCCAGTAATTACCCGTGAACGAATGCAATTTGCGGCAAGTGCATTCGGCGCAGCGTGTACCGAAAGCGTATTTTTCGATCCACCGTTATTAACGTGTGATTTAGCCTGCTGCGTGTCCGTGGATGCGAAACTTGTCTCCGTTACATTAAGATTACATTGAGGCTCAGGTGGATTGTGGGCCTATTCAATTATTTTTTTTCAAATATCAAGTCTACGTAGACAATATAAACCATACCCTGTCTCAGATATCTCTGTAGCAAGGCAGCGCATAGCGTCAGAGAAGGGGAGAAAATCGAGTGGACAGAGCGAAGTAGTGCACGCTGCTGGGAATCCTGGTAACTGCAGTCGCTTTCCCCCCTTCTACGCAATCACGTTTGTCACGTGTTCATTGGTGGAGTCGTCTCGCGTCACTACTTGCGCAGAGACTTGTTTTCGTTCGCCTGCTCCACAGTTAGCTGGGACAGAGTGTAGCAAGAGGAAACATTTTCTAAACAGTCTTTCCTGAGATAGGCCCATGGTCCGGAGGAAACTCAACGTGCCTAGTTTGCAAAAGGAGATTTAATTTTGTTGACATTCGCTGAACACAAACCACGTTGAAGTTATCCATGTCTTAGCTACACACCCACAGAGTTCCTGAGACGTGCCTCACAGATGACGCAGTGGTAACGTCTTCGTATTGTAATCAATGGGTACCGGGTTCGATATTCCGCTAAAGGCACATACTGGTTCGGATCGCACGTTAAACTGTAGGACCAGTCCCGATTAGCCTATCTGTGCATGAAGTTGACTGAAAACACAAAAAAGGTTTGCTGAGAAATGAACTCTTGATCTGACTGCAAACTTTATGCTTCGCCATTTTGTTCTTTTTACCTCTTTATTTGGTCATTTTACCAACTTTCTTGATGGAAACCTATGGTAATTGATATCGAATTCATTGTAATGAAGATAATTTATCAAACAACGGCACGTAAAAATTATTCTATTTCTATTTATAACAAAAGAGTGAGGCAATACTGAGAGTTGTAAAAAGATAAGTTTGTCTCATTCATGGTCAGATATCCTAATCGGATCTGCACCTGCAGATAAAGTTGAATCCGAATTGCTGTGCTAGTACCTCTACCGGGAATCAAACACAGGACCCATTGACGACCGCTGACAGTCGGGTGAACCTTCTGAGTACTCCAGTGACTACTTTCCGTGATTCATGTCATTTGCATGCTATTGCAATGTTGCTGAAAGCAATTTAAACCCCTGATACGTGTATGCTAAAAACTGAATTTGACAAAACATTATGTATGTATTTGGCATTCCGTGTCATTGTTCTACCAACTGAACTATTGAGTCAGCCTTGGTTAAGCCTGGTTGTTCACTTAGCTGTTTTACGTGCGTGGGAATTGTCCCAACCAGTGATACTGCAAAGGGACCTGTTCCTCTTGAATTGATGGTGACGCGTTCGGTGTTAAGTATCTCCCAGTGCGGAACAGTGCATTGTGTTTTGGCACATATCGGACATGTACTATTGTGGTGTAGTGCATATCATGTGTGTCAAACTACAATGTAATCGTGTAGATATGTTAAATGTACCTGGTCTCTTGTCTGTATGTGTTTGTGATATCAACTTTACGTTACTTTTCGGAGGGATTGAAGGTGGGACTACAGTCAACCTTCTTGTACAGTGGGATGCACAAGTTTTGTTAGGCAAATTGTCCACGACTATTTGCATTATTTTCTCCCTTGCGTCATACGTTTTTAATAAAAGGATTATTGTTTAAACTGGTGAAGAGGTTGTCAATAGCTTGTGTGACGTTTTGCCTCAATTCTTGATGCAATATTTGCGTAAAACGAAGAGTATAAAGATGGTGGTGGATAATTTGATTGGTAATACTTATGCATCCCACTGTACACGCAAACTGTAAACGTAAATGAATCAGTTGGAACAAATTATGCATAATTGATTGATTGATTTGTTTTATTTTACTTCGCTTCTTGTGCCACTTTTTGACTAATTTGCGAAGATGAGGATGAGTGATGATATGATGAAATTGATTAATGGACACTCACAAATATCCATGCACCAGGCCGGGATTCGGACTCGGAACCCCTGGCGTTGTAGCGCGATGTGCTAACCACTCGACAGGAGGGCCGAAATATTGCATAAATATTGCACGTGCCTTCATGTATGTCACACTTTAGGAGCACAGCTTCTGTATACCACGGCTAATCTATAAGGTTATGGGTTCTTTTCTTTGGAATGTAAATCAGAAAGCAGAGATATATGCCAATGGATATAAGAATGAGAATATATATTCTTAAAACTTCACAATTACAAATATTATATGCTTAAAATCTCAATACAAAATTATATTCTTCTTCTAGGAAAAAGGGTTGGCTTCTTCTTCCTTCTATGGAGTGCTCAACTTTTTCTTCTTTGGGAAAGGTTAACTTCTATTCTTCTATGACAGGATTAACTATTTCTTCTATTTTTCTGCAGAAGAATCATCTATTTCTTCTATTCTTCTGTACAATGGTTAAATATTTCTACTATTCTTATGTAGAAAGATCATCTATTTCTTCTTTTCTTCTATAGAAGGATCATCTATTTCTTCTGTAGAACTCTTTTCCCTGAGCGTTTCCCCCTTTTCTTCGGCCTGAAGCCTGAATTTGGCTAACAAAACTGAGATGTATTTTGGGGAGACAAATTTGGATATATCGTCACCTAAATAACGACCAAAAAGGGACAACCGAGGATCGCTAATGGTCCAGTGCAACTAAAATCAACTAGCGCAACCGTAGTGCTTTAGGGCGACAAAAATCAACATAGCGCCACCAAGGAGAGACAACCAAAAACCTAACGAGGCGTTCCTCCTCGCCAGAGATAAAAGACACGGATTCGAATCGACATCTTGACTTCCGTACTCTCCTATATGTCTAATTCATGAGCATTTTATTAATCATTATAATTCCTCTATTATTTTATATTTGTTATCTTATATTTACAATGGTTTAATCTGTATTTATTTATTTATTTATTTATTTCACCTATAACAGAGCTTTCGCTCCAATTACAATAGGCGTACATATATATATATATATATTTTAAACAATTAAAAATTATAATTCCAACAATACAAAAACAATAGAAGAAAAAGGAGAGCAAAACTACAATAATCGTTTCATAAAGAACACCAGCACAAGTATTCTAGAGAACATAAATCCAAAAATGATATTCACTGAGGTAGAACAAGGTACATATCTATATACAGACTGAGGCATTTATAACCATACACATGCAAATACTCATGTATAAACAAATATACACACATACAGGCATAATTGTATTTACAAACATACCCATATACACAGAAAACATCTATAATTATTTATTCATGATATTCTTCGAAGGACGGTATAACGGTCAAATATTGAGTGACAAGTAATTACTCTAATTGCCCGTTAGTAGGAATTAATTGCAATTGGTAATATTAATATCCGTCGCGAATACAGGTGTCTAGCGAACTGTCTTAGCCAGCACTAGCTTGCTCAACCACCGTTTTTCGCCCGAATTCGGATTTACATGCATTCTTATGGGAATATCAAGAAAAATGCAACTTCTAAACCAATGGACCGAATTGGATGAGATTTCAACCAGCGGAAGACCACATCATGAAAGTACTGATTCCAAGATTTGAGCCTAATCAGAACAGAAATACGGGAGTTATGAATTATTAAAGATTCATCGTTGAATTGAAAGGGAGACGCTACCCTACTGAGTTGCCCTTGCTTTCCGTGACTGAATACAATAGAGGAAGATTTAACCTAATCTCTGCGCGAGGGGCTGCTACTAGAGGTTAAGGACCGGAGTGAGCATTGACCAGGATAGGAGGACAACGGTCAAAGCACCAGAAACAATAAACAAGCACCTGATCATAGAGGGTAGCGCGTCACTACGTTCAAATCTGGAATAAAAGGGATGATTTGGAATAGCGAGGCACAGTTTTGACACAGTTTTGCCTACAATCGCCACCGGAGTGTGAGCTACGCGCGACCGAGCTGCGAGTTGCAAGCAGACTCGAGGTCTGGATTTGTTTTTCCTCGAGTGAGTGTTTCAGAGCCATGGAGTAGACCAGAATAGAACCAGGGGGTCCTTCTCCCCCTCGCCGTCAACGCATCCGTGCACATACGTGTGGTTATGTGAGAATAACGCCAGACACGTCCACCTGTGTCAATCGTCCGAAAACAACGTCCAAAGTAGTGAAAGTTGATAACATTTGATATCCATGTGAAACCGCGAATGGCTAATCGCGTATGTTCGTCTCGTCGCCCAAGTCACGTATCTGTACTTACGAGTGACCGCGAAGAACTGACCTATTATTGCGCAAGTTGTCGTATGGAGTCGACAGTGAACGAGTGAAGCCAGGATCCGATGATGCCAGATGGAGCCGCCGACCGACCCACTTTCGCCAACCAGGATAACCGCGAAGTGCAACCCTGGAGTGCAGATGTCTTCCAAAACTGTAGAACCACTTTCACCCAACCCAGGTCAGAGGGAATGCAGCGAAGGTAAGATCCAACCATGTGCGTGTGTGAGAAAGATGACGACCATCTACCGCGAATCTGCGTGAATCAAATCATTGCATAACTTAAATCAGTGCTATGGCAACCCTAGACATCTGTTTTCCGGCGGAATAATCAATTTAAAGATGAGAGTTTATGTTAACAGCAAACAATAGTTCATTGAATATATTTATACCTTCAGAAAAGATAGAAGGGGTTCGCACAAGGAACAATTATTCACTTTATGCTTAAAATCCTAAACGATAAATTGTAAAAGGCAATGTAGCCAAGACATAGTAAGAGTATGGTCAAAGTAGTAAATAATCTAACCTTTGTATTTGTCATATTGTCGCAATATGCCATAGAATGAGAGAATGAATGTGAGATCGAGTGAAAGAGGGCAAGATGTACTGTCTATTTATCTGTGCTTTAATATATGTGTATATTCAGAAACACCGTAGTATTATGTAACGTCATTTCAGGTATTTAAAATCATATCCTCCTAGGTTTATTCTCGGTAACTCCGACTGTTAGGCACTTATCCTGACCGTATTATATTTCATGTAATGTTTAATTCGCCCAGCAGGTGAGCCGAGCGATTCTTCGTTGTTGCGTTGCTAAGCTCAGTTCAGTTGAGTTAATTGAGTTAATTAGTTAGTTATTAAATTAGCAGCCCGTAACAACGGACAGGAATTGCATGAATGGCATAGCGAAATCCAAGTCTCCACCGTTTCTGACTATTTCATTATGTTTAATACATAGTCTTAGAATGGGGGAATTCTGGTGTTCTGTGGAGTTGGATTTGCTGTAATAAAAAGGCTGCCTGAACCGCAACATGTCCTTCTTAGCATTAAATTTTAATGTTTGGAGGAGACTTGGACTGTCAACCAGCCCGTTGACTAACTTATATAAAAATAATTGATGTGATACTACTCTCCTTTCGTACAGAGGTGTAACATTGAATTCTCTGAGTAGTTGTTTATATGATACCTGATCCTGAAAAGATGATCTTTTGTGTTTTTTGTAATATAAGTAACGAACAAATTTCTTCTGAATTATTTCTATCTTTTTGCTATTACATTGAGTGTAAGGTGACCAGACTACACTTGCATATTCTAATTTGGTTCGAACAAGGCAATTAAACAGGCTTGTCAGAGCTCTTTCATTATGCATGTCTTGTGAACTTCTAATTAGAAACCCTAACGTTCTGTAAGCATCATTACAAATCTGATCAATGTGTGTTCCAAAAGATAATTTATTATTTAATGTAACTCCTAAGTCATTTATGTGATTTACTCTTTGTAATGCACGATTATTCATTGTATACTGATAAATACTGGGTTTGATTTGCCTGGAAAAAGTTATTGCAAAACATTTTGTGACATTAAAATTTAATTTATTTTCGATGCTCCATCTTTGTGCATTTTCCAAGTCTTTTTGCAACTTATGTGCATCGTTTGGATCTTTCATTACTTTATACAATTTTAAGTCATCAGCAAAAAGTAAGCATTTTGAGTATTTAAAAATTGTGGGTAGATCATTGATGTATAATAGAAAGAATAATGGTCCAAGATTGGAGCCTTGTGGTACACCGGAACAGACTTTGTAAGTGTATGACTTAGCTTGATTGTATGTCACAAATTGCATTCGATTGCATAGGTAAGAGGATATTAACGTAAGAAAGTTATGAGAGAGACCAAACTTAGACAATTTACTTAACAATACATCGTGATCAAGAGTATCAAAGGCTTTGGCGAAGTCCATATATATTGCATCAACAGAATTCCTATCATCGAGGGAATCGGATATACTCTGTGTGAAATTGACCAAATTAGTTGAAGTAGACTTTCCAGGACAAAAACCATGTTGATCTATTGATATATAAGGTTTAATATGGTTGTATATCCTGTCATATAATATATATTCAAATATTTTTGAAGGAGCTGAGATTAGTGAAATGGATCGGTAATTTGTAATTTCGCATGGGTCTCCCTTTTTTAAAACAGGACAAATTTTACTGATTTTCCAAAGATCAGGAAAAATTTGAGTTTTTAAAATAATATTGTAAATATAACACAAAGGGGTGCATAATAATTCGGCACAACCTTTGAATATGTATGTTGGCAATTGGTCGGGACCACTAGATTTGGTTGATTTCAGTTTTTTTATGGCTTCATTGCATTCTGCATTGGAGATAGAATCTACCACCAACGACTGAGATACTATGTCAGAGGATTCAATGATGTTATATGTTGAAGGATTTGAAGCATACACTGTTTGAAAATATTCAGCAAAACCATTAGTAATTAATACGTTCGTTTCCAATCTATTACCCTTATACATCATATAAGCTAGTTTCCTATTTGTTTTTTCTTGTCTCTTATAAAATTTCATTATCTTTCATTTGTTTTATTTAATATAAACACTTTCTGTCTCCTCTAATTTTGTCAATCAATTTACTTTCCGCCTTTCCTTCGCGCTGCCATCTATTGTTGCTTCCGCCAACTAATTCTCCCTATGTTGATCATTGGGTTCGGCCGTTCAGGCACGTAACACAATATGTAGCTGAGACAAGATGTTTGCATGCATCATCCTAAAGACCAGTGGCGTGCCCTTCTTTGGTCCAGTATTTATGTAAGAAAAAAAAAGAACATCAAAGGCAGGAAGGGATGGTATAATTAGGCTGACTACTGAAAAAGTAGTCACATCAATTGATGGTGAAGATGCAGGAAGGTGCATCAAAAACACCTCAATTGATGGTGAAGATGCAGGAAGGTGCATCAGAAACACATCAATTGATGGTGAAGATGCAGGAAGGTGCATCAAAAACACATCAATTGATGGTGAAGATGCAGGAAGGTGCATCAAAAAATACATCAAATGATGCATTAAAGTACAGCTCGACGTACAAAGAAATACTAACTTACATAAACATAGGCGTTACCTATACAAATGATACACAATAATGCATGAAACTGTAAACCTGATTCTTGGCAAAGGCCAGAAAGCACAGTTTAGTGCATCAATCGGTTCATCTAATAGATTCGATGCATTCAATTTTTCTGTGCGTAGCCCATCTCGTACACACATCTATGTTTTGCATACGGAAAGAAATGCGTACGCAAAACATGGTGGACGACTTTCTCCTCCGTCGTTCAGAGAACAACCGAGTCTCATTCCGATGCAAGCTGCGTAGCTTAGCGAAAGTGAGAAAAGTTGAGAAAGAACCTTTCTCCTCGATTGTAGCGATGCGACTCCGGGAAGAGTTGAGGTCAATTTTCAAGAACGAGCCAAACTTCTCATGCCTCACAATTCCTCGCAGAAAAAAAGAAAGCGAATCCTTAAGCGGGTGGGGCCCGCATCGAGAGAAGCAATTCCTGTACGGGGGAAGGCCTCTCCAAGAAGACTTCATTTCTCACCATCCAGCATCCGGCGTCTCCTGGTCCCAGCTCGATTTGTTCCAATCGCCGTTTCCCTGACGTACATCTGCATCATTGCCACCTGGGCCATTTCAACTTTCCGGATGTTTCAAATCACAGGGAGGGTAAGCTGTCATTTTTTCCTCTCTTCTCCTGCATCCACCTTTTCTACTTATTGGTCTTTCTCCCTTTTCTTTTGTGAGTAAGCTTCTCGTTTCCAGGCCTGTTTACTTCATCCTTTCAAAGTGATTCGTTCGACTCTTTTTCCCTCCCTGTATCAATCGGTCTGAAGTAGCGAGCCTAATAAAATATTTTACGGGATGTTTTAAGTTCAGCTTGAGCCTTGTGGCGTTGTAAAAGAAGCGGACGTGTCTGGAATTCACTTGCTGAATTGTGCCGAGTTGTACACCCTCACCGTGTTCTAGTCTACGTTACCTTACCTTGCTCGCCTGTGATGTGCGTCTACGAGTAAACATTAGTATCGTGCTGAGAGACTTTCACGGTTGTACGCCCTCGCCGTGTTCCAGTCTAAGTTACCTTGCTCGCCCGTGTTGTGCGTGTACGCGTAAACAATAGTATCGTGCTGAGAGACTTTCTCGGTTGTAGACCTTCGCCGTGTTCTAGTCTACGTTACCTTGCTCGCCCGTGATGTGCGTCTACGCGTAAACAATAGTATCGTGCTGAGAGACTTTCACGGTTGTACACCCTCACCGTGTTCTAGTCTACGTTACCTTGCTCGCCCGTGATGTGCGTCTACGAGTAAACATTAGTATCGTGCTGAGAGACTTTCACCGTTGTACACCCTCGCCGTGTTCCAGTCTACGTTACCTTGCTCGCCCGTGATGTGCGTCTACGAGTAAACAATAGTATCGTGCTGAGAGACTTTCTCGGTTGTAGACCTTCGCCGTGTTCTAGTCTACGTTACCTTGCTCGCGCGTGATGTGCGTCTACGCGTAAACAATAGTATCGTGCTGAGAGACTTTCTCGATTGTAGACCTTCGCCGTGTTCTAGTCCACGTTACCTTACTCGCCCGTGATGTGCGTCTACGCGTAAACAATGGTATCGTGCTGAGAGACTTTCACGGTTGTACACCCTCACCGTGTTCTAGTCTACGTTACCTTGCTCGCCCGTGATGTGCGTCTACGCGTAAACAATAGTATCGTGCTGAGAGACTTTCACGGTAGTACACCCTCACCGTGTTCTAGTCTACGTTAACTTGCTCGCCCGTGATGTGCGTCTACGCGTAAACAATAGTATCGTGCTGAGAGACTTTCACGGTTGTACACCCTCACCGTGTTCTAGTCTACGTTACCTTGCTCGCCCGTGATGTGCGTCTACGCGTAAACAATAGTATCGTGCTGAGAGACTTTCACGGTAGTACACCCTCACCGTGTTCTAGTCTACGTTACCTTGCTCGCCCGTGATGTGCGTCTACGCGTAAACAATAGTATCGTGCTGAGAGACTTTCACGGTTGTACACCCTCACCGTGTTCTAGTCTACGTTACCTTGCTCGCCCGTGATGTGCGTCTACGCGTAAACAATAGTATCGTGCTGAGAGACTTTCACGGTTGTACACCCTCACCGTGTTCTAGTCTACGTTACCTTGCTCGCCCGTGATGTGCGTCTACGCGTAAACAATAGCTTGTCTACATTCTGCATGTAGACAGGGTGGCTACTCATCGGGAATTCTGCGTGAATTTTTCTACGTAGACGTGAAAAATTGCAACTTTTATTAATCCAAATCGCATTGAATTTATACATATTTATTAAATCCCTGGGGCAAGTTTTTCACAGTTTAGTTTTTATTTTTATCCAGGAAGGAAAAGAAAGCTGCGTGGAAAATAAAACCGAATTCTCTCAATCAGTTTGCTTTGTTAGTGTCCTTCGCAGAACAATGTATCTGACAGATGGAACATTATTGCAAGATATCTTGAAGTTGACTAGGTAAATTAGAGTTTGAAATTCTTACACAATTATCAATTTCTCGTAGAGAAATATATACCGTAACATTTGTGACTAGTGTTTGTATATGTATTATCAGTCTGAGTATTTGAAATAGCAAATGCAAACTCCGCTTCTTAGATTACATGTGCCTCCCCGATGGAGTAGTGGTGGCGTCGTCGCCTTGTAATCAAGGTGTCCCGGGTTCTATGCCCGGTGGAGGCACATTGGGATGGAACCTGAAACCCTGAGTTGCCTCTTGGGTGGTGTAACTATTCATCAGTCATCTCCTGAAAGTTATCACTCGCTTGGCCTAAATGTGAGATATCCAAGAGGTTATGTTCAATGGTATGGCAAAAGAATATACATGTACGTACAATAAATGGATTTTGTACTCTCCACGACTGAACCGATATGGACATTGTTATGAAAAGGATATTACTTGGCTCACAATTGGATGAAGGTTATTTCCACAAATGTCACATGTCTGACCTCCCTGTCAGGATTCACTCTGTTCACGCACCACTGCTCAATAATCGTCCCCACTTCCTTTCTCTCTTACAATCCCTGATCCTTACTCCATCTAGTTCACTCGCCAACTGTCCCTCTCTCTCTCGATTCCACCTAGCATTCAACAACAGTCTCTCAAGTCAGATTTAGAAACACAAGTTCCGAACCTTGCTACTAAAATAAATGAGCTTGTAGAACATCAGAAAATACATTCATTCACTGAGTCATCATTCTCAAATGTACTTAGAGAAAATTATCCTAGAGATAGAAACAATAGGAGAACCTATTCTAATAGTTACAATAATAGAGTTTACGCGCATTATCAGAATATAAATACTTGGCATAACAACCACAATAATAACCTTCACACACATTCGCAACGCTCGCATAGGGGGCAAGGGTGCAATGGCGGTAACCCTCGATTTCAGCGTTTGCGCTTTTCATCTTCAACGCCGCGAACATCTTTGGAGCAGCAACAGGGGCGCGAAGGTCCAAATAACCACAATAATCAGGTTGTTAATGCAAATCACGCTACTTTTCATAAGAACAGATGCAATTTAAACTAGTAAGACCTGCATATAATGTGGACCTATGTGCAGGGCTTTTGGAAAAACTATAACGGTCTCCACTTTTCCTTCTGAAGATCTGATTTATACAGGGAGTCCATAAAGTCCTGCAAAAGGTGGCAGAAAAGCGAATTAAAATAAACCCAATCAATCAATTATGGAGATATTTTAGAATGAGTAATCTTGAATTTCAGCCTGCGCATTATTTGTCTTGGTCAGTTTATAAATACTGTGAATGCTTCTTACAACATCGCAAGTATCATTAATGTTTTGGATTTTGCTCAGGCAAGACTCCCAAGTTGTTGTTTTTAAGTCGTCTCTCTTAACGAGGAACGCTAGTGGCAACCCTGCCACGCGCCCCTGGTAGTTATGTCAGAGCAAGCGTTTGCTGTGTTGGGTTGCATACGTACAGGATAGATTTTAAGAGCTCATAGCGCAGAAACTAAGCGCTTTCGATGTAAACTTTATAGGGAAAGGTTACTTGTTTTTATGATATCTACCAGCAACCAAGCGTTGTTGAAAGAGTTTTGCGACACCCTGTATATTACAGCATGTTCCACTGCCTGAATTTGTAGCTGTCAAAAAGATAAAGATGAAATCCAGGACACATTTGTGTATCCCACTGAAATTGGTTAATACTTGTGCGACAGATAGGACGTTATGGCGTTATAGCGAATATGGCGACGATCGTGAGCTTAACAAGAGACGTTGTAGAAATGAAATAACTATCTTGCATTTCATTTGTTGAAATGTGAAAGTTACCTTGCACCTTTCTTTGCAGTTACAAACAATATTCTACTAAGAGTCAGACACAATATATTAAATATTCTCGTGATTAATAGGAAAATGTTTGACTTGCCACTGTTCGTGGTGTACATGTTGCCTTTTCTCAACAGCTGATACTTGAAAGAGGAAAGCTATAAATTTTTGTTGTATATAAGATGTGTTGGCTTATATCTAGCTGAAAGCATATTGAAAAATTGCACTTGCTTTCAAATTAGTGTTATAAATTATTTTAAGTGTAGTCCACATAGACTAACGCCGTAGTGTTATAAATTAATGTTAGTGTAATTTACATTGTCTACGTAGGCTAGTGTTATAAATTAATCTATAGTGTAGTTGACATTGTCTACGTAGACTAGTGCCATGGTGTCATAAATTAATTTTAGTAGATAATAAATTAATTCTACGTGGACTATATAAACTACGCATAGATTACGGGTAGACAACACACGTGGAGTTTTGTTTTTAAGTCCACTTTTATGCACATATAGGTTACTTGGGACTGGACCTATGTGCCTCCACCGGGTATCGATCCCAGGACCCCTTGATTAGAAGGCGACGATGTTACCACTACGCCATCGGAGAGGCCACCTCGAGTTTTACACAGCTCTCCCTTGGTTCAAGAATTTTTCCTTTACTTTCAATTTGTTTGATTTGGATGAAATTACAATACCTTCTGTTGAAATCTCTGGTTAGAACGTCGACCATTCTACTAGCAAACTGATGCTTACTTTGGAAATGAGGTGACTGTATGTTACCTTAATGAACACAAGAATGTACTTTGTATAATTAACGTATTTCAATAATGAAGGCTCTGAAGAAATTATTGATTGATTGATTGATTTGCTTTATTTTACTTCGCCTTTTGTACCACTTTTGGCTAATTTGCGAAGATGGGGATGATGATGACATGATGAAATTGATGAATGGACACTCGCAAACATCCATGCCCAGGCCAGGATTCAAACCCGTGGCCCCTAGTGTCGTAGCGCGATGTGCTAACCACTCCGCCACAGGGGTCGGCTCTGAAGAAATGAAAATGCAGGGCAAGTAAATACGCAAAGTATGGTGTAATTGCATGTATTCACTTATATTGATTAAACAAATTTCCAACAAAAGTTTTTAGCTACACGCCTTTATTTTAAATCATTTAGACGTAGGAAATTAATATTCATTTTTCCTCTTTGTTCCAATTAATAACATTGCATTATTGTTGTCTTCAGTTTTTGAAATCTTGTTTCTATATTTTGTTTCATAGCAACTTCTATTACATAGCCTCCAAATTTAAATTTCGATTCTTGCCTTAGCCACGCAATATGATGATAATACTTTTATTCATGAAACTTGTATGTATTTGCAACAAGTTTTCAGTACTCTTCTAACCTTGGCGTATTTACATGCAAGTGTTTATAAACGCAACACTTTTTAACACTTTGGGTACCACAACTTTGCAATGTTTTTAAAACGCAATGAAATACTCTTAAGAGACACATATGATTTTTTTTTCATTTGATGAAAAATGAGGTTAAAAATCCAAAATCCTTAACGTGGCGTATTTACTTGCACCTACTGTTTCTAACTACAGACCTTACTTGTGATAAGCTGTAAATTCTGTTTGAAAACCGTCTCCTATCTGTTCAAACTAGTGACGCCTTATTTGAGATCACAGTCTCTTTCATCTGCATTGGCATATCCAGCCAGGGGCTCATCAGGCCCGGCTCTTCCACAAATTCTGCCAAATAACACTACTCTGCAATAAAAATTTTCAAAAATAAAAGTAGCGATTTGCATAGGTTTTTGAGGCGCTGATTTCTTAAAATGGCATTAATACTTTTTTAAAATTTTATGTTCCTTGAGTTTGATGTGTGCGATACAGCTCAAAAAAAATGAGAAGAACCTCGACAAACTCGCGAATTAAAGTGGACAGTCATCTTTCTCCTTTCCTTTCTCCTTTGCTTCCGTCCGAGCGCCCCAGTATTTCCATATTAATAACTAGAGCCCGGAAGTTTGGCAAAATGCCTCTTTTTATCTAATGCATATATTGATAAAATTTTTCCGGATATATGTTTCTTATGTTGTTTCGAATGTTTTGGAAGCCTTTTCATTTTGCCTATTTTGCCTATTTGGTACCCCACTGCCTATTTTTAATTATAATGCCTTTTTTTGCCTTTTTCAATGAAATTTGACATTTTTTTAAAAAAAATGTGTATATACATTATTTTTCTCCCAAAAAACGTTGTTGGCATTTATTTTTCTTCCGTTTATTATGTGAATAATTTTCGCCTTATTTAAGTAATATTGAACTCACGCATGTTTCAACATTGCTGAAGGAGAAAAGTGTGAGAAAAAAAGTATTTCATGCTGAGTTAGGATATTGCCTTTCGGTTAACATTTCTTCTGCATGATTGACTGCTGAAGTGGACAGGTTGATTTCGAACACAAAGAAGATATTTCTGAAATCTCCCTTTCGAACTCGAAAATTCCAGGAAGTTGCGATTGAGCTTAGTTTATCTCAGCAACCAGTCTTGACGAGATGGGGAACCTGGATATCAGCAGCTATATATTATGCTAACAACCTTGAAAAAATCAGTGAGGTTATCGATGCTCTTCCAGAAAATGAAGCGGCTTCAATTCGTGAAGTGAAAAAACTCCTGTGCTATTCAAGTTTATTTTTGCACATTATGGTGCATTGACAGTACAATTATAGCATCCATGAAAATCTTCGAGGAATCTATGCAGCAGATGATGGAAGTGCCAGGAGAAAAGGGGTCAGCTGTTGCGGAAAAGTGCTAACGGGTAGTGAGTGCAAATGAGGACTTGAAACAATTGAAAACAATTTGTGACATTCTTAAAGGTAAAAATGCTGTTACCGAAATGAGTCCAGCTACATTAGCTTGTTTTATGTATGCTCCAATAACTTCTGTCGAAGTAGAAAGATCATTTTCTGTTATGAAAAACACTCTCTCTGACAGACGACTATCAATGAATGTTGAGAACTTAAAAAGCACCTTGTAGTTATGTGCAATCAAGACGGAGAAAATTGAAATGCTGTTCCCAATTTAGATTTTAACATTTTGCCAGAAATTATAGATAAAAGTAAGCGACTTCCAAATGTGCCTTTTTCGGTTTATTTTGCCTTTTCTTTCATTTTAGTGCCTATTTTCCACATTATAAATGCCTTTTTGCCTGCCTATTTTAACGAAAATAAATGCCTGAACTTCCGGGCTCTATTAATAACTCTCGACTGTCTTGCATTGTTGTCAAAACTTCAGCAGCGTTAGATATTACGTCTCTACTTTCGCTGTGTACGTGTATTCCCTTCATGATGATACGAACACTTGGCACGGACTAAAGGTGACAACATTGTGCTGAATCAGGCCGCACATTTTGGCAACGCAAGGGGAGGATTACAGGGTTAGCAGCTGATTACATCGACCACTCTCCCTTCGCTCCCTCACGGTTGAAAATTCGACGACAATGACAGATGGGATGTCATCTTGGTTAAGCTGTAACGTTCCGGCAAAGTATTAAATTAGGAATACAGTAATCACAATTGATATTTTTACGTAACTTTGTTTATTGTTATTTCAGAACTATTTTGCCGGACCCTGAGGCCGAGTGGTTAGCACATCGCGCTGCGACGCCAAGGGTCCCGGGTTCGAATCCCGGTCGGGCTTGGTTTTTTGTGAATGTCCATTCATCAATTTCATCATTTCATCACTCATCCCCATCTTTGCAAATTAGCCAAGAGGCACAAAACGCGAAGTAAAATAAACCAAGTCAATTAATCAATCTTCAGAACTATTTTCCCCTAACAACTTCCCAATACTTCATACATACATGTTGCGGCAATGACCGACTTCTGATGCGTTGATACTCTGGTAATTTAAGTTAACTGTTTTACCTTAGGCGTAGTTCTACCAGATGAATAATACGGTACATCGATTTAGATTTTAGAATATTTATAATACTAAAGAATACATATTGGTATGTAGAACCGTAATTACAACTGTCTAATATCGTAGATAATAGGAGACGCGCGCGTAGTATGTTGCACGGCCGAGCTCACATGAGCAAGTTACTCAGTCTATTCGCTGCGCGCGCATGCGCCGCAGACGGCTCGCAGCAGAATGCTTTATTCCCGAACATACTCCCCCCGGTTGAATGAACATAATTCAACTAATCTCCGTCTTTACCTATGGGGAGGAGCACAATTTTACTGACACTTCTTCTAAAAACTCCGTCTTTCGTTTTCACTATCACTACACGCACTAGTCCATCGTTCCCAGGATGCACCGGTTCCACCTTAGCTAGTTTCCACTGTAGTGGGGGTACGTCGTCCTCCTTCAGCAGTACAACTGTCCCTGGAGATAAGTTCTTCGTGGAGGATGTCCACTTCTGGCGTTGTTGAAGTGAATGGAGGTATTCTTTATTCCACTGCTTCCAAATGGATCTTCTTATCTTCTGTATCAGCTGGTATCTGCTGAGTCTATTGTCAGGTATGAGGGTGAGGTCAGGTTCTGGGAAGGTGGTTATGGGTCTGCCAATGAGAAAATGTCCTGGAGTTAATATCTGGTAATCTGATTCGTCGGGTAAAATGCAAAGTGGTCTTGAATTTAATATCGCTTCAATCTGGCAAAGTAAGGTACTTAACTCTTCGTAGGTTAGTATGGTGCTTCCCATCACTCTTCGCAGATGATGTTTCAGCGACTTAATCGCCGCTTCCCAGAGTCCACCGAAATTTGGCGCTCTTGGCGGTATGAATTTCCATTCAAAATGCTCATTTGCTGCGTAGTCCTGAATGACATCTTGAAACTGTGTAGATTCAAACATATTGCGTAGTTCCTGAAGTTCTCTGTGTGCACCTCGAAAGGTACTGGCGTTGTCACTGTAAATGGCTGCACATTTTCCTCTTCGAGATATAAATCTTTTCAATGCAGCTAAAAATGCTTCGGTTGTTAAATCTGTAACAATTTCAACGTGTACAGCCTTCGTTGAGAAACACACAAAAAGTGCAATGAAACATTTTCTCGTCGATTTGCTCCTTGGCGCTCCAGTCTTTATCTTTATAGGCCCCGCGTAGTCTACGCCACTGTACATGAATGGATAAGCGGCTCGGATTCTGTGCTCCGGTAGATGTCCCATCAGTTGTTTACTAGCTTCTGATTTAAGTCTATGGCATTTAATACAATAGTGTAGGATGTGCTTAACTATTTGTCTTCCCCGGACGATCCAATATTTTTGTCTGATAGAGGAAAGTAGTAACTGTGTTCCAGCATGCAGTAATCTGCGATGTTCGTATTCAATTAACAGCCGTGTAAGATGGGCCTTAGGAGGCAAGATTATCTGATGTTTAGCTTCAAAAGCTAGATCGCTGTTTTGTAAACGTCCGCCCACGCGAATAATGGAATCGGCGTCGAGAAATGGATACAGATCTTTTATTCCACTGTTTGGTGAAACTTCTCTCTTGTGTGTTAAGTCTTCTATTTCCTGCGCGTAGAATAAGGCTTGCGTTACTTTAATGCACGTATCTGTGGCTCGTTGCAAATCCTTGGCATTCAGTTTCGAAGTATCAACATTTCTCTTCGTGGGTCCCTTGCAATTGTCAATGAAAATATGACAAAGTGCCATAAGTCTTATCATTCTGAAAAGGTTAGAGAATCTCATAAGAATTTCATCTGATTTGTGGGTAGTTACCAATGAGGTTATTTTCACCTTCCTTCGTTCTGGTACTTCTATAGGTGCATTCATTCCAAAACTGATCTCGTTGATGGCCAACTTCGGATCTTGATCTGATTGGCTTAGAAATGCTGGTCCGTGGAACCAAAGTGAGTTTCCCTTTAGCTTCAGGGGTTCGACTCCTCTCGATAACATATCAGCAGGATTATCCTTTGACCTTACATGCCGCCAATCACACACCTCCGTGTATTCCTGTATTTGAGCCACTCTATTTGCCACAAAGGGTTTCCATGTCTCTGGGTTCTTTGCGATCCATGCCAAAACAATCTGCGAGTCTGTATATAAATATACCTTGTTTATTTGGAGATTCAATAAAGGTATCACTTTATTAACTAATTTTGCTAATATAAGTGCTGCGCACAGCTCAAGGCGAGGTAAAGTTATTTTCTTAATCGGTGCAACTTTCCCCTTGCTGCACAATAACCGTGAATTAACTTCTCTTCCTGCAGTTACAGTTCTGACGTAAATGCACGCGCCGTACATTCTCTCAGACGCGTCAGAAAACCCGTGAATTTGAATGTTTATTATCTTCCCTTTAGGTAAAATACATCGTGGAACCTTAATGTCGGAAATGTGGCATATTTGTGCTTGTAAAGCCTTCCATTGGTTTAATACATCTGAAGGTAACTCGTCGTCCCAGGATACATTTAATTTCCATAGTTTCTGTAGAAACTGTTTAAACAGTGCAATAACAGGTCCAATAATTCCGAGCGGATCGAAGAGTTGCGCGATTTGACTGGCAAGCCTGCGCTTGCTTAATGTTTCTTGAACGTTCAAATCGTAGCAGGCCAAATTGTTTTCTTTCTTTGCACGTATCGTCGAAAAGTTTTGTTTATCGTAAAAAGGTTTGCTGCAGCCAGCAGCCTTACTGTTTCTTTGATTGTTGATGGCTGGGTGATTGTTTACAAAACAAGCGTTGGTGTCTGCTTTCCCGTGCACTGGATCACTGCGTAGGGGGTAAGTTGTAAGATGTTTCTTCGCCGGTGCGAGTGTAGCCAACTCAGCATTGCGTTCTGGCGCTAGCGCTGAATCTTCGGCCGTTAATATGCAAAGGGTGTCAGCGGTGGTATTCCAATTGACACCTAGAGTTTTTGTACTGTCGTCGTTAAACAGAATCGTGTCTTTAACTTCCCGTAGTTCTAAAGATATAGTTTCCATTACTCTTGCAGAATTGGATGCCCATTTTCGTAGCTTAAATCCTCCTGCCGATAATAATGCTGACAGTTCTTTACGTAGATTAATGGCTTGATTCTCGTCTTTTTGCCCTGACAGCAAGTCATCTATATAAAAGTCTCTCTTCAGTATTTCAGCAGCTTGTGGATAGTTGGGCATTTCGTCTGTCGCTAGTTGCTGTAGGCATTTAGTTGCTAGATATGAGCTAGATGTCAGGCCATAAGTTACAGTGTTTAATTCGTAGATCATCAGTGGTTCGTCGTGAGATTTTCTCCATAATATGCACTGTAATTTCCTATCAGAAGGGTGCATATGAATCATCCTATACATCTTCTCAATATCAGATTTCAGAGCGATTATATGAGTCCTGAAGCGAAGCAGTAACCCGAACAGATCCTCTTGTAGAACCGGTCCTGCACTTTGTAGACAATTGAGTGATCTGCCACTGGTCGTTTTTGCTGAACCGTCGAATACGACCCGTACTTTCGTCGTGGAGCTGGCTGTATTCACAACTGGGTGATGGGGGATGAAATATCGGATGTCTCCCGTTGCTGGCGCCTCTCGCACTTCCTGCACTGCTTGCATGTGCTGTAATCTCTCGTACTCGTTCATAAATTCCACATATTCTTCTTTCAATTCCAGTTCTCTCTGTAGTCGGCGTTCTAACTGTAAAAATCTTGAGTGTGCATGTTCCAAAGATTCCCCTAATGCTGATCTATCTTCCGTCAAAGGTAAGCGTACCGTGTAAGTGCCATCTTCATTCCTTTCTGTAGTTTGGCGAAAATGTGCTTCCATTTTCTTTTCTTTAGGCGACATAATTTCTTCCGACAAATCTTCAACCGACCAGAAACGATGTAAGAGGATTTCTAACGGCTCACCCTGTACAAAGAATGATCTGCTTGGATGTGACGTTGTTCCTGGAGTGTTGCCCACTACAACCCAGCCAAACTGTGTATTTTGTAACGTATGATAAGGTCCTTGCTTCGACATCTTCTCTGGCAGTAAGATATCGAAAAATATACTTGCAGAAATTAATATGTCAATCCTTACAGGAACATTGAAGTTTTCATCCGCCAGGTCAATATCTGTAGGTATCTCCCATGTCGAAGTATCCATTTTTTTCTGCAGGCAAACGTTCAGTAATATTCTTCAAGGCAGAACACTGTGCCTCTACAGTAAATTCATTGAATCTTGATTTTAATTCCACATTCACAGCATAAGGTGAATTTACAGTGTTGGAACTTATTCCCTGTATCAACGTATTTTGTCTCTGTCTTCGTAACCCAAGACGTTGTACCATATCCATACTAATGAGGTTCACTTGAGACCCCGGGTCCAATAAGATGCGGCAAGGCAAGTATTTTCCATCTTTGTCTTTTGCTAGAACACGGGCAGTAGCCAGCAAAACATTCTGGTTCTTATTCTTTACTGAATACGATGAACTGGTTCCCTCTCCGGCTTGAGGGTTGGAAACACTGCTTGCTTCGTTCGCAGCTGATCTTCCTGGAATTAGAGGAGGTACACGGCGATCGCCACCCCTTTCTTCGTGCAAACTCGTGTGCTGACGCAACCTACAGTACCTGCAAGAGCCGGCTTTACAATTGAACACCGAGTGATTAGCAAAACGCAAACAGTTCGTGCATATGCGGTTCTCATGCAGGAATTTATATTTCTGTTTATTCGTCAATTTCAAAAATGACTGGCATCTGAATAAAGGATGAAAAGGAGAGGTATCCTTGCAGTAGATGCAGCTTTTACTCGATGCAGTAAAATACGTGTTAGATGCTTGTGGCGTTCTTGACCTGACGTTACTAACAGCTGGTGACCTTGAAAACGGCTTCGTCGATGTCGAAGGTTCATTTGCTTCGAATTTCTGTAGAGAGTTGCACTTAGCTTCTAAAAATATAAGCAATTCTTCGATGGTACTGAATTCTGTATTGCTTGATTGTTTCTCAAAGTCCCTTCTCGTACATTTATCCAATTTGGCTGAAAGATACTGAACGAGAAAAATATCAATTAAGTCCGCGTCTCCCTGAATGTTTCTTAATGCTTCTATAGAACCTCTAATCGTGGTCGTGAACTTTCTTAATTCTGTTACACTTTCCTTAGTGAGTGAAGATACATTCAAAATGTCATTTACGTAAGCAGCGGCTATTAACTTTGGATTATTGTATTTGCGCTGAATCAAATCCCAGGCGACCTTGTAATTAGCACCGGTGAGTTGCAAATTCTCGATCGTTTGTAATGCATCACCCTTTAACGAAAGCCGTAAATACTGCAATCTTTGTATGTCTGACAAGGTTTCATTTTTTTCTATGAGGGCTACAAAAATATCTTGAAACGATGAAAATTGAGTGTAGTTTCCGTCAAACGTTGGTAAAGTTACATCTGGGAGCTTGATTGGAGATTTAGTTTCAGGCTTACATGTATTATTCTTTCTCGTCGAGTCTTTGTCTATTATTGAAAGCATTTTAGCTTCTAACGTGAAGTAACTTTGCTCAAGTGACGCTCTCTTCTCGTCGTGAGATTGCTCATCTGATAATTCGGATATCTTGTCCATTACATCCTCTAGTTTTGACCAAACACTGCCGAGTTGCTTATGCCTGGCTACAACTTCGTTTACATGACCACTTGCTTCGTCATAATTGGACACGTAGTTCTGAAGCCGAGTTAATTGTCCTTGAATTACACTGAGTTGTCTCACGAGCTTCTCAAGCATTTCACTTTCTTCCGGCATTTTCTCAGGCAAGGTTAGGAATATGAACAAACAAGCATGGAAAAGGAAAATAAAAGGATTTACTCACGTACATGGAATCTGCAGCCTTCGATAATTCCTCTGCTCTTGGCAACCCTGTGACTGGATCGTGCTGTCCGTTGATTCTCCTAGCTCGCTCTAATTTCCCCTCGCGCGGCGTGGCTGAAGTGGCGGGAAAACTGCTTTGTTCTGTAACTTCACTGTACTTTCACTGTCCGTAACACTTCACTTCACTGAACTGCACTTTCACCAGTCCCGTCGTTTACCGATATCCGTAATTCATCCGGTTTTGCGGAGGACCATATGTTGCGGCAATGACCGACTTCTGATGCGTTGATACTCTGGTAATTTAAGTTAACTGTTTTACCTTAGGCGTAGTTCTACCAGATGAATAATACGGTACATCGATTTAGATTTTAGAATATTTATAATACTAAAGAATACATATTGGTATGTAGAACCGTAATTACAACTGTCTAATATCGTAGATAATAGGAGACGCGCGCGTAGTATGTTGCACGGCCGAGCTCACATGAGCGAGTTACTCAGTCTATTCGCTGCGCGCGCATGCGCCGCAGACGGCTCGCAGCAGAATGCTTTATTCCCGAACAATACATACAATGAAGATTGAGCCCCATCCGAAAATAAATCCTGGCGACGAACCTGTTGGTGAGAACTGAAGGCAACTGGTTGAAAGTTCCGTACATTATTGTGTCCGCTCACTATTTTTGTCGTCCGATATTTCAGTGCGGGTTCGATACCTGCTGAAGGCACATTAAACTGAAGGTCCAGTCCAAAGTAAGCCATCTGAGCACAAAATAAACTTAATATAATGTTCGACAAACTTTCTTGTCTCTCTCTCTCTCTCTCTCTCTCTCTATTTTAAAAAAGAAAGGTCAGGTACGTCGTAAGTGTGGTATTTTTCTAAAACAGTGCTTTCCCTCGCCCGAAATTGCTTTAATTTAAAATTCTGGTGTTTCTATTCTAGCATATACTAGTCTTACTTGTAATGATCAATTATCAGTCCCTATTAACAATTTGTTCAATTTTTAACAATGAAATGAACTTTCACGGCGAGCCGCAACCCTCCCATGTCCCTCCTATGAGAAATCTAGGATAACCGTGATAAATTCCTGGACACAGCATCGCCTAAGTTAGTCTGCAACATTAACCAAGAATTTCGCTGTCAAATTTTCACCAAGCTGATGCAACTTCCAAATTAAATGTCTGTTTCCAGTAAACACCTTCGCGGATTCGTGCCAGAGGAGTCTGGATATGGACAAATCTTCACTTCGGAACAATTCTGACGTCACAAGTCGCTGACGAATAGCTGAGCTTAGCCGTTCAAAGCCTTCAGAATCCCCAGCTACACGCTACGTGATGGAAGGGCTGGCAAAAGGTGGCGCTGGGAACAGGGGAAACGTTTGATTAAATTCCGGTGTAACTTGGGGTCACGAAAACGTCAGGCAGGGAATGAGAAAAATCGCAGACGACCAACATTTGAGGAAGTTCTTGACGTCAGAGCAAAAGGAAAGAGATACTCTCTTGTTGCGAAAGAAGCGAATCGTGTTTCTTGCAACTGTTTTCTAAAAACTCTGAGGGAAGAAGGCGGTTGCTGTAATTAAAAGAGCGCGGACGTCTGAGAGAGCAGTGGGCGGGAGATAATGGAAGGTTATCTGGAGTGTATTCAACCGCGTTGCACGAATACGTCAGTTAGGCTTCATTTCACTTGGTCAGTTTTAAGAGATTGCTGCATGCACTTTCCTCCGTAACGTTCTACGGTTTCTTCGCGGAAACATGCAGCCATAGAATATATGTATCTGGAACAATTTATCGGCGAGGAGGTCTTCTTTGAAGTAGTATACACCTCTGTTACATAAAACAGTAACAAAATTGTAACAATGAGACTGTAAGACAAGGTAGCATGAAAATGAAAACTACAAACATTGCCTATTTTCAGTTATGACCCTAAAAATGTATTTAGAAAACGCCCATGCTAAGGTCAATATAAAGAGAAAAACATAAGGTTTGCAGTACGACTAAAAGTTACTATTAAAACTAAAGATATGCATTCCCTGAGAACGTAATAATTTTTCTTATATTTTACTTATATTTATTATTATTTATTATATATATTTACTTATATTTTAAAAATATGGTTGAAGACTTTACAAACACTTTTAGACATGAAAGTAGCCAATGAAATTTATTAGTCCGCTTCGTCTATTCTATTTAACGCGCGGAGATTTTGTAACCTAACCTATTTGTGCCATAGTCAAATAGTATGGCAAGACTTGCTGCCATTACTGACAACGGTTCTTTGTCTTTTATCACAATGAGAACAGTTAGGAAATCAAATATTGATATGGTGTGTATCTCCAACTAATCCGACTCGGTGCAATGCCTATCATTTTCATTCAAATGCAGCAGAAATAAAAATAATTACTTCATGTTGAACACCAAACCAATTTTTTGGTCTGTTCACTTTTGGAACATTATATTTTGGGGAGATGGAGTCCGGCCACCCACCTCTCCCCTAACTTAATCGAACGCTAACTGAAGAAAGATGTAGAGAAGCATGAAGACCGAACTTCATAACTTTGTATATCGTATAAATCTAAAGTAAACTTAGGGGATCGAATCTCAGGCTATGTGAGAGCCTGGTGTTAAAAGGATTGGCTGCCAGAGGTGCACTTTTAGCCGGGGGTGATAGCCCGGGGGAAACACAACAGTAACACTCGAATAAGCAAAAGGGGCTTACCCCTGTGAAATAAGAACACTTAACCATTAGATTTTAACACTTGGATTGACTGGTCTGGCAGGGTTGTGTAAACGTAAGAAAGGAGATAAAGGAATGTTCGTTTATCTCGGGTGTCTTGTATTTGAAGATCTCGTTGAATCTGTAGACAAGGCGCAGTCCTTAAAATAAACTTCTTTACGTAGCGCAACTCCGCGCTAGATCTTTACGTATCAATTGCAAATCAGAGAATTCGGAGGCAACGACTGTGTACACTATAAATTTCTGAGAACAACTGGGCTGAGAAATGTTCTCTCGAGCTATTTATGTCGAATTAGAACTTTCGATCGTTAAAGCCGTTGACGAAAGCGCGTTTCTCGATAACGGTGTTTTTAGCATAAGGCTGTATTTGCATTATCTTTCCTGATTTCCGGAAGAATGCGTATCAGCGGTTTTTTACATCCGCTGAAGATGGCTGGTGGTGTACTTTGCTTGAAGAAAGCTCTTCCCAGCTCCTTCGACTGGGCCCTTTTATGAAGTGATTAGACTATCGGGTTATGACGACCGGGGTCCCGGGATCGAGTCACGCCTTGGGCGTAATACGATATCTCAGCCCCTCCCTTTTCTTAGGCTTTTTAAAGCTATGCGGTTTACCTATTCAGTATAATATCGATAGCAGTAAATTGTAATATGTCAATCGTTTATGTAAAGAAACAGTTCAGTTCTTTTACTGACACAATTGTTTGTAGGGTGGGAAGGAGGTAAACCATGATTTATTCAACATTCGAAACATTTAACCTATTAAATGGTGTTCTACAATCACATTCATAGACAACCAATAACCACAAGAAAGGAAACTAGCCGAAAGCAATCGTCATGTTTGAACACGACTGAAACCGAAACATACTCTTCCCATGCGCGTACACGTTCGCATATATTTAGGTCACGAGATGGCGTCCTTGCAGCTTAATCTTGCCACCAGTGTCTTTACGTAAGTATATGGGCGCTAAGAGACTCACACAAGATATGTATCAAGCAATTAGCAAGATTTATACACGGTCGGTTCTAAGTTAAAAGCATTTTGGGGTACGTTCTCTAATAGTGATGAACGAGGGGGGCTGTTGTGCTGCGGTAGTTGGAAGCACGAAGTGGGGGGGGGGGAGTGTGTAACGTACTCTTTGGTGCAATCTGAAAATTCCTCAGATTGTTCTCGTAACAAGCCTGGAAATTTCCTTCCTTCCTCCGTGGCGAAATGCCTCTGGCTTTAAAGCGAACCTTTAGCCGTGGTAAATGTTACCCAGGAGTTTTCCTAACGAGCCAAGCCGTGTAGCTTATATCAGCTGGCTAGATCTTCTTCGCAGTGAGTTTCGTGTTGTGCATTTCACTACGAAAGGCGGGCTAGAACGGAATGGAGAGTCACCTGTTTCGGATGCCTGTGGGACGTCTACCGCATCACTCGACGTGGACACTTCATCGCGAAAGGTAAATTTAAGGAATGGTCGGTTGCATATGCTTCATATATTTTCATTTCATCGACGGTTATACGTATACTGCGTGTCGCCCGAGAGAGCTGCTACTTTCTATTGCCCCATTTTTTCTCGGACTCAAAGCATTCCATTATTGGATCAGGGGTTGCTGGTTTCTGTGGGTTGATTTGCCAACAAGTAAGGTTCTCCTAAGGGAATGCCTAATAGAGATGGTACCGAGACCGCCTTGTAAAAGGGGACGAAAAGACAGACTCCTGAGGAACTAGACTTAATATCTGAGAGTTTCGGTCCCCTTGGAGACTTATGTTTGGATATGTGGAAATTTCACCGAAACCAAATTGACTTTATTATGAGAGCTCTTCAGACATACAAAGTGGATATCTTCCTGTTATTTATAAGTGAGTCATATATTTTGAACGTCAATCCATTAGTGGCAGCCGTGAGCCTGTTTTCCATGGTTGCACATTTAGGGTAAAATTTCGTTTCTCAACCGTAGCGTCGAAACGAGGCACCATTATTAAGAATGATCTCTTTATTCTGTGAAAGTTTGTGAGAATGCAGTTTATATGTTATTTATACTGTATATACTGTATTTATTTCGATACTCCGGTCGAGACCGATACAAAAACAATATATATCGAGTCGAGAACGAGACAGAAATGTAGGGGGAGACCGGGGTGAGTTGAGCATGTTTCTATGTTTAAATTTCTGCAGCTCTTAAAAATTACTATCTACTATTGATGAAATGCTACGAGCAATACCTGTAGTTTCCTTGACCACTGTGAATTTTTATTACACCATGATGCTAAAACTTATAAAGTTATTGCTTGATCTTTTTGAAGCGCGCCAGTATTGTCAATTCACCCCGTATATGGGGTGAGTTGACTGTATGTGCTGGGTCAGTTGGCAATATGTGTAATTCTACCCCATACATGGTTTGGAATATTTTATTTTAAGCAATATACTGCCTTAAAATTACGGATTACAAAAATGTTTTCAAATTAACAGTATAACATGAGACATAAATGTTCCAAACTTTAAAAAAAAGTTTACAAAAGTGTTTACTGATTTTTTTACCCAGTGTTTATTTTTATTGTTATATCATAAATACAAATGCAATATACTGTCCTATAATCCTAATCTTATATATATATTATTACAAACAATGTGTGTGTTTCTGCTGAAACAATTAATTGAAGAACAATTTTCGCAATAGGCCTACAGTATTGCCAACTAGCCCCTTCCTTCCTATTGTCAACTCACCCCAATCGCGATATTGGACTTTCTGGTCATGTCGCTGCTAAACATTGCAGTTTAACAAAGTATCCGAATGTAGTATCGGTACAATTTACCATAGTCTTCTGGATAGCCTTAGCATAAACTATGTGCTTACTTACTTTGAAGACGTATAAGAAAGACTATAGAGTTGAGAAAATTTACTTCGCAAGTAAGAATTGATGTTATTTGTCATGCAGTAAAAACTTTGTGAACAAGACACTCAACTTCTTAGTTCTAGTTGTGAGTTGGTTCTAGAGATGACACATATTCACAGTAACCTGCAATGTTGCCAACTCTTGACTGGTGGGAATAAAATGGACTTTGTCAACTCGCCCCTATGGACAACTCCCCCCGATCTCCCCTAAGCCAACGGTGAATTCAAATTCAGTGCGTTCTGTTTGTATCGGGGCCGAGATAGCACGTGATTGCAGACAACGAGAACGAGGCATGACGCAGATGCCGGCATTTTCGATCCATAACGTCCCGCTTATTTTTACGCACATATCTATAGCATACAGACAGTTATATTTATATTTCATAACGAGTACTAACCTGTGTTATAAGAGTTCTTCAAAGTTGGTGACCAACTGCATTGAACAGAATGAAAATTTTCACCAATTGTTTTACAGGAAAGGCCAGTCTCCCCCTCCCTCCTCTGCCCCCGCTAGATACACCCTTTTTTAGTTGTCAACAACGTGACTCGAGTCTCTTTTTAATAGTTTCACACCCTTTTTAAAACAAGCCATAGGAGGGTCATTTCAATGATGAATTTTTAAAAAGAAAAATCACTTTTCCAGACTTGTTATTACTCATTAAAGGTAGGAACGAGATAGTATTTCAGAGTATATGACTTGCACAAATAAAACAGTAAATGCGTCGTTCAGAAAATTGGCAACACAAACCACTCGGTTAATTGTTACAAAGAAATGCAAGTACATTAATATAGCTTATTAATGCAAGCATGCTATTGAAAATTCAAGATCTTTCAATCCTAAGGAAATTGCAGAGCATTCAGTAGAGATGGGATTCGGATATCTAATTTGGGATTCGAAATAGGGTTTGTATATATCGAATTGGGATATCAGACAAACACCCACCTGCAGTATTCAGAAATATTGCTGTGACACTTTTCATTTTTAATCCACCGCCTTACCAAGAATGATTCTATGAAAATAGAAATCCTATAACAGTAAGGAGTAATCCAGATAGTTTGCCTCTGCCTTTAACGCGATCACAAAGGGAAGTAGCTAGATTACTACCGCTGAGCAGAATCCTTTCAAAATGTTCCAGTCTTTGCTCTGCTCTTTCCAGAACTTCCTGTTTCGACTTCTCCCCCCCCTCTCTCTCTCTCTCTCTCTCTCTCTCTCTTCTCTCTCTCTCTCTCTCTGCCAGCAATCCTTTCTGAATGATGGCGAGTGATTTCTCAAGATCCTCCATTTCTGTCCGAAGCGCCGTGAATAAAAATGGTGGAGGGAATTCTCTCATGGATTCTCAACGTCAATTCCGCGGCTTTTGATGGTCCTCTGCTTCCTCTTAAAACTTTTGTCTTACGCCGCGTGCTGACGAGTGCTGCGGCGTCTCGATGAGAAGAGTTGTAGCCATCGAGATGTGCATTAACGTCTTGTCGGATCGGCGTATTTACGTGGAAAGCACAAAAAGGGGGGGGGAGTGGAGGAACGAACTAGAGACTTTGTTACAAATGTGTTCCTAAGTAAATGAGATTGATTTCAATACAGTGGAAGTTACTACGTAGCTAGGTTGATCAGTTTTTGGGATATACCATGTAGACTCATATGGCCATATATACATAGGTATATACGCGTGTGTGTGTGTGTAAAGCCTTGTTAGAAAGGAAGATTACTTTCTCCTGTAACCTGCAACAATGGCAATTTTATTGGTTTGGTACGAATGACTACAATATCCATGTCCATTATTTGGGAATCGAAATGCAGAATGAACTCGTCAACTTAATAGCGTTGAGAAGCCGCCAACTTCAAATAAATTTTGGGGGCAAGGTTGGAATAAATAATATTTTATAAATGTAAATACATATAATACCTGTTCTTCCTCCACGTGAATCTTGGCGGGGGGAATGCCTTGCCTCCCTCCCCCTGTAGTCAGCGCCTATGGTTGAGAGTAACAAAAACATTTGTAGGCTGTCTTAAGATACATATATTTTTCTGTTATATTAGATTTGCGCCACCATGGGGGAAAAAATGTCATTAGTCCTTACATATGTGAATTTATCTGAAAAATATTGAGAAGAAGAGGATATTCTTGGATGTTTAGAAAACATATTTCCGATAATTCTTGAATCTTTCCTGGTTTTCTCGGAAATATCAAGCAGGTGATTTCCGGAATCACTCCCTGAAGATGAGAGTGACTTTAGCTCTCTGAAGCTTATCCGGAAATCACCTGGTTGACGTATCTCGTTTTATTTACAGTAGCAAAATGAAACAATAGGAGAAAATATTAACAAAAAGAGAAAAAGAAAGTGATGCAGAAATGTATATTTCAATGTTGACAAATCGTCTAAGTCACAATCTAACAATAGCGGCACAGTCTGACAAGGGATATTGAAAGCAAGAGATAAAATGAGCATTCATACCTTTTGTTGAAGGAATGTCAGATGTTTCCTAATACAGAAATATATTGGACTGTTCATAAGTGTTGGAAATATCACAATTCAACAATAGCGGCAAAGTTTTCCGAAAAAGAATCAACGTCATATGTTAAATAAACTTGTTTGTAAGCTCTATTAGGCAATATCCGACAGTCGAAAAAATTCTCAAAGCTTTCAACTTGCCCCCGATCATTTTGCGATCATCCACCTTAGGAAGAAGGTCTTAGTACTCTGGGAAGATGGCTCAAGAAGTATTGTTTCATCAATTGAACTCATGGCCTTGGAAAGAAAAAGAACATCGAAGCCGTGATATCTGTAAAATGTTACTGCCCTGCAGAAAGGAAGTGGTACAAAGGGACTGTTATTCAAACAGTTAATGACGAATCTGCTGTATGATACGCACCTACATTGGTCCTCTAGGGCCTTGGAACGGTCACTACTAAGTTACCCTGATCGGACTTCTCAGTTAGCTATTAGTAGGGACACAAATTTATGGTAAATAAAAACTGAGGAGAGCGGTAAATAAAATGTTATATCAGCGGTATATACCAGCGGTGGAAAAAAAATTGGCACACACTTTTCCATTAGACAAAACAACATACAAAAGAGCTATAAATTGATAAACTACTTCATTTTTATTTACTGTACACATACACAAGTACTTAGCTGCCCAACCAAAAAGAAAACATGAACACAAAATCACTTAATTTCTAAATTGCATATCTCAAGTGATTTATTCATTGCATGTATTTAAAGGATATCCTTGCTGTCCAACAAATAAAATAATCACTACTGCACATACACAAACACATGTTGAAAATCACATGATGATAAACAAAATTCATTTATGACTGAACACAAATGACACCATTGTTTCCCTTGATGTGCGGGAACAGACTAATCGTATCGCTGCTACAGCTAGCAAGTTCAATGAAACTGGAAGTTGAGTAGACATTCGGGGGAAGAAAGGAATGCAGCTTGACAGGGAACGAAGTTTTCGAACTCAGATTATGTGCATGGGAAATCCCAATTTGCAGCGTCTTCCTGATGTGATCGAAGATAAAACGTTTTTCAGCTGCAAGTAATAGGAAACTTTAGACAAACGTTTCGTTACAAATCGACACTTTGCACGCACAACCTCGATTGCCGGTTTTTGCATGTTTTCTACTTAATTTGATGATATTTCACGGTTATTTAGCGAAAAAGCGTTCATTTCGTGGAATAGCACACATTTCGCATTACTTCGCGAATAAAACTCATGCATATTTCATCATTGGGGGTGTAGTTACGTGCAGAATGTTCAAAATTGCATCTTTTTTTTTTTCACATTTCGCGATTTCGCGCATCGCGAAAATTCGATGTCCCTAGCTATTAGGGTAAACAGATTGTAGGCCCTGACTGGTCACTGGTGTCGGATTTATACCTTTCTTGAGTTAGAAATGAAAGGTTATGGAACTTTCTTCCAATAACGTTTCTTTTATTATCCTTTTATGCAAAGTATACAATAACACTTATCCACTGGCAATCTTGGATTCAAGTTGACTGATCATAGGCGTAGTTAGGTAGGGGATAGGGGGGGCTAAGCCCCCCAAGAACCAGCCATTAGCCCCCCAAACGCAAGTGACATATGCATAAAATAATTAAGGAAAGATAAACTGCTCACAGAAATTAGATAATTCTCATGAAACTTTGATGTGTTACTCTTGTGATGTGGCAGTCACAGATAAGGAAAGAATTCCAAATTGTTCTGATGTAGAAGACAATGAAAGTTTAAGTGTATGTGCCTTTACGGCGACCATATGTTCCGAACAAGATTTCAAAGAAAATATATCGCAGTTATTTATTTTGATCTTCCACCTTGGAGTGCTAGGTAGACATTGTTACATTCAAACAATATCGACGTTGTATCCAGTATTTACATAAATGTAGCCTTTCAACAATGAGTTCCTACGATTGTGTTATTTTTGGAACATGAAAGAGAGAAGTCGTCATTGTATAGACTTAAACAGAAAAGCAGTTTTATAGGGCAAAGACGTCAGTTCAAAGAAGTGAATTTGGATTAACTCTGTGGGATTGTATTGCGAGACATTTAAAGATGTATGCCTGAATGTCGCGTGAATGTGTCGCGATCCTGTACAAGCGATTCAATCGTGCGTAATTGTTTTATTAAATGGTGATCATTACAGTTCATTGGCGAAATCACTCTTCTCCAAGTATTTTGTGTGCGTTGCACCGCAAATGTGCCGGGCTTATTTGGATTTTTCATTGCACGAAGGCGGTGCAGTTGAAAGTTGTGTTCAACTCTCCTGGTGAATCATCGGGATGCTTGGAATCTCAGCTATATGTCTGGGCAATAGCGTACGCAGGATTTCATTAAAGGGGGGTTATTTATAAAACTTTCTCCAAATTCAGATTACCATTGTTTTATTATACTCTAATTAAATAACAATAATCACAATTAATTAATAATCCTTATAAATAATTAATTAGCTAAATTACTAATAATAATACTGCTGGGGTGTAAGGGGTACCTTCCACGTAGGGGCCCAAAAGTCAACCTCACTTTCACGTAGTACACCCTGGACTGTATACTAACGAGGCTCTGGCGACTGGCACTATGGCCAGTATAATTTTGTGTGTGTTGTCCTGTGTTTTGTCCTTGTGTGTGCTGAGTGCCCGTTTAGAGCCTCAGCTTTTAACAGAAGTCAGAAGATTTTAAGATTTTTATTTCTGCAACGTTAGAGTTGTCATTTGTAATGATAAAGGGCTGGCCCCTGTATAATGTGACGGGTGCAAAATAGCCTAAGTGCTGACGCACCCAAAATAAAAATAATAAAAATAATAATACTGCTGATACCACTACTATTAAGTAGTAGAAATCTACATAAATATAGTATTTATGAAAACAAGGGAACGAGATTACTTTCTAGTCATTCGATTTTTATCAAATCCTGGGAGCATTTTTTTGTTTCTTTATTACGAAATAATTGTCTGGTCAACGAGGTGAGACATTTTAAGGGTGAAGAAACTCCATAAAAACAAGAAAATATATTAAAATAAATTTAAACAATGAAAGTATGGAACTCATCCAAGGAGCTGTGGTGGTCTGGTCTGTAGAGCGTCTGACAATCACGCGGGAGATCCGGATTCGATTCCCGAAATTGGTTGGAATTTTTCCGGCTTCTTCCCCGCATAAATGCCCCATTTTAATTCACATTGTTAATTGTCTCGCTGTTCTTAACAACAAAACATTTTACAATAGTTAAGCTTATTGTCGTTCGAATAATTGTCTAGTCAACAAGGTGAGACATTTTAAAGAGACATTCAAACGTGCTGCGGTAAACAATACAATTGGAAGGCGAACTGGTGACTGCATTCTTGTCCGCCTAGCTTTTGTCTATACATTAGCCTCTTACAACGAACCAAGAACTTTCTTTAGTTAATTCTCATTGTGCACAAAAAAAAACATGTTCGTTGAACACTGGCGTACGTAGAGGGTTGGCCGATGGTGTTAGACCCTACCGAAATTTTGAGAAAATCAGAATTTTCAAGTAAAAATCCGTTAAGAACTTTAAAAAATCAAAATGTGTAGGCCTAAATGCGAAACCTCTTTTAAAGTGAGCCCCGATTACCATTTTTGTATTTGAATACAATTTTAATAGACTGAAAAGCTCCAAAAATACGAAATATTTTATTATGCATCCTGCCCTCCAAAAGGAAGCCATGTGCTATCCACATTTACTATTCCAGCCCCTCCCGAAAAAAATCGTGCGTACGCCAATGTATTGAATATTGTTGCAACTGAGATACAAAACATTTTTTTCTCTTTTAAGTCATAGTTACCCTCATATTTTATTTTCAAGAACTCGTGTTGATTTTCAAGGCATCACTCTGAAAGACGCATGCGTTTGGAATGCTGTGCTTTTCTCCATGCTGCATGGAAATAATAATTCAAATTATTATTATTATTAGTGGTAGTAGTAGTAGAAGTAGTAATAGCATTGTCCCAGATCTTTGGCTGTGATAAATTGGCCATTCAATTTTTTTCCGCACCATTTTTCAAAATATTTCACAAGCTCAAAGGGGGGTGGTTTAAACCCCGTAACCCCCCTTGCGTACGCCACTGTGTCTGGGAGTCTTCGGATAGATTCATTCTTCTGGAGGTAATAAGAAGCTTATTTGTTGTTTCAAGTAACCCACAGGAAGGTTATCTTGGATAGGTGCTTACACTGGTTGTATATTAGCAAGAAATCTTAATCATCTTTTCGAGATTGGAATTTATCTGTGTTCACACTGTTTCTAAAATTAAATCACAGATGATAGAATGATCATTCCTTTTAATAAAGAGTTTATTAATAGTAACAGGCTTAAACTGTTGAATTTGAGAAATAAATTTATAAAGAATGCATAGGCAATGTGATCATATAAAACCTCCTTCGAATGTCATAATTGGTGTTGTTTTGAAATCGCATGGCCAGGGTTGTATACAAGTTGTTTGGTCGAAGATCCTAATTTAAAACTTTAATTTTCAGGATAATTAAATAAAATTTTGCAAATAGATAGCAAGTTTCTACTTCCTTCATGCCATCATTTATTAGTGCATGCTCTTTATTATATATTTTGTTTCATTCAGACCTTGTTTTCAGCCACATGGTAATTATTTTAATAAAAAATGAATTTATCCTTAAGCCTACAATAGAGACCAAGAATAGCGCACCTTTTGCGATAATTCAGTAACTTGCGAGGTTCTCAATTTTGTAATAGTCCGTAATTCTTCGTTTCCTTAATTAACTCCTTCAATAGACATTTCTTAAGATCCGGAAGCGTCATAATGCCTACAGTATTCCAGTTTAGTGCACTCAATTTCAGAGTCCCATATGTATTTACATATAAAAATACACATTATTTCGTTAAGCATTTCTTAAAGATACGTCGCTGCTCATTAAATGTTGGCAAAACTTATACGTTGCTGTTCATTCTTATTTGGTTTCTCATTTCCCAATAGGCGGTACTGGACTATAATCTGAATGAACGAAACTTAGAATGGCATTGGTTTCTGTTCGATTAGATATTAAGCACAAGGGCGGCCGGAGAGGGGGTGGAGATATCTGGAAACACTTCATACAATTCTAATTTTGAACGAGGGGTGCCGTGAGAGACAGCAAATTAAGTGCCTATGCAAATTATCGCAGTGGTGGGGATGCTATATGAGAATTCTCTAAACTAGAGGAAAGCATCACCCCACCTTTCCTTCACTTTAAGTACTGCTGCCCCCCCCTGAGGAAAATCCTGCGGGCAGCCTTAATTAAGCAATTAATGTCCAATTATAAGCATGCATATTATATTGGCAGTGGCAGCGATTGGATTCCAGAACTAGGGGGGCAAAGTGTCAAAACCGGGGGGGGGGGAGGAGAGATTACTTTCCCTTGATAGATAAATTTAGCATAGTGCGGGGACAAAAGTGGCAAATGTGGGGGACTGCCCCCCTCGCCCCCTAATCGCCGCTACACTGTATATTGGTAAAAACGAAGATCCGCATGTGAGATTTAATTACTAGTTACAGACTACTAAATAGTATTCTGGAGAGCTCTTTGCAAACATCTATCTCCTCTCTAAGTTCATCTTCACGAATCTAGTCGCAAGTGGTTCTCAGTTGTAGTAAAATTAGAAAAATATGTAGTAAAATTAGGAAAAGCAAAGTATCGTTGTAAAGAAATTAAGGAAATTTAAATTTTTACTATTCAATTACCTATGTAGATTGTGCTTTAAATGCCTTGCAGGATTATAATTTGCTCAGTACCATGAACACAGGATTACCCATTAATATTATCACATATTAAAATTATACCTTCTTACTCTAAAGAAGAAACGTGTTCTTTAATAAACTTTCAACTATCTATAATACCGTATTTATTGCTTTTAACAATTCCATTTATTTTGGATTAGATGATGTGGGGATTACCGTCTCCCAAGGAGAATGCCAGTGATGATTTTTGTAATGGATAAAAGCATGAATAAAGTTAGCCCCAGCTAGCCTCCCCCCCCCCCCCCCAAGCGGACGGGCAAAACTACGCCTATGTGACTGATGCAGATCTGAGTACAAATCTGTAACGGACAACCATTCCAAGATTATTCACGGTTGCATAGTATCGCAAGAACCCAGAGCGCGAGCAGCAGGTTTATGAGAAACTGACCCAAGCATAAGCAGCGCCCGACATGGGGCACAGGCAGTTCTCCATACGAGGTAGACTTGTGATACCAGCAATCGGGTAAGAAAGCCGAAATATACAAAAATTTGGTCCTCTTTTACACTGAACGGTTGTTTAGAAAACACCGAGGAATCTTAATCGATATTTACATGTATCCATGGATTTCCATAATTATAACATGCAATTTAGAATTTTACAATATTTACATAAAGTATTAAAGTTGTGAATTACATACCTTCCTAAAATATTTTTACAATGCCTAAAACGATTACATAATAAGTAATTTTGTTATCATAAGAATTGCAGATTTATTCCTGAACATTCGAATCTCGTGCAAGTCACAGATAATGTATGTATAATCTAGCACGCGCAGATGTTGAGCTCTTGCTTTATAAATGGAAGTATGATGAGATTCGACTGGGGCGACACGTGTATCATCTAATGAAGATATACCTCTGTCTCAGATGCTGTGCAAATGGAAAGTTTATCATCCCCTACGCAATAACAGGGCGAGAGTGACTTTGATATCGACGGTGAATTATTTGAATATGATCAGTCAGTGATCCGGATGATCCCGATTATGTGCCAAGGAAATCGCAACGTTGTGAATCAAGAGGTTGTAAGCATGTAGTCTTCTCCTCGTGTTCCATTTTTCACATCCTGCTTCGCTGGGATCATTTCGTTCAAGATAGTAGCTGTACATTTCACAAGAAACGGATACTTATTGACAATACAAAATGTGAGGTAAACAATTCTTTAATGAGCAAATCGAGGGAGACTCTGACCACAGTCAGTGTCGTCTCCAGATTGCTAAAGCAAGTTAGAGAAATCTTTGTCCATCTCAGCTCGTACCAATCATCCAACTGGCACGAAGAAACCAACCTTACATCATGCACACAATGCAGATGGAAGATTTTCTAGATTTTAAGGCACTTGATGAAGATCTGAGGCTTTTGCAGCTTAAGAAGACTGATGATGGTTTTATGTTTAGTTGGAAATATATTCCTGAACTACGATTTCAGAGAAGCAAACCGAACACTATCTACATGAAAACAAGTTTACTGCAAGAGGATCCCACAAAAATCGTAGTGAAGAGATAGCTGCGAGTAAGCCACCTCCATTGAACAAAGGACCTGTGAAAATAGTGCAGGTGAAGTATGTGCAGTTATTATCAATGTGTGCTGGCCTTTTCCCGTGGTTCGATAGTGACTGCAAAAAATTTACGCTAATTTGAACCACTGAATTGATCTGTTACAGAAACAACGTGTCTCAGTTAACTGCATTTAACAAAAAAAAAGTATTTCTTGATTCTAATGTCAGTAGTAATAGCGGCTATATAGATCGTCGAGTCAGCAGAAATCTGACACATCCGGTGACCTTGACGTCATCCGTGGTTGAGAGCAGGGATCAAACACGCAGCAGAAATTTGATCCCCTGTTGACCTTGAAGACATCCGTCTCCGAGCCCCGTGCCGAGGTGTAAGTGGGAGGGGGGGTAATTGACCTCTCATGTTGTTTCTGGGTGTTTACTAACCTAACATGTGTGTATGTGGAGGATATGCACGCGCATTCAGCGTGAATGCGTTAAAGGTAAGTACATGGCGAAAGTGTTTTTTTTTTAAGATGGCGGCGAAGGTGTTGTACCCTGAAAGCCTAGTGGTTTATTGCTCTGTAATCAAGGGTGTCGAGTGTTCGATTCCTGGTAGAGTTGATATGGTATTGTAAGTTGATTGATTGATTGATTTGTTGTCTTAAGTCCACTTTATGTACAGAAAGGCTAATCGGGACTGGACCTACAGTTTAAAGCGGGATCCGAACCACTGTGTGCCTCCACCGGGTATCGAACCCGGGATCTGTTGATTACAAGTCAATGACGCAACCACTGCGCCCTCGGAGGGTAAATGTTGTCTCGATTACCCTGTGTGAGCTAAACAAGCAAGATGTGGCGGCGAAAAGCGAGTGGTTAATGTTGTCGCCTGGTAATGAAGAGGTCCCGAGTTCGATTCCCTAGGTAGTCAAATGAAGTCAATATTTTTTGTCCCCCATTATAGGTCCCAATTAGCGCATCTGTGTATAAATAGTCTTTGAATAAAAACAATATGGCGACCGCGTTTTCTGTGCGGCGGCGGCGCGGATGTTGTTTAATAGTGTAAATATAAAATGGCTAAAGCTGACGTTTTAACCAAATGGTTCCGGGTTCGATACCCAATGTTGACAAAATTGGATATTCAATTCTATTTGTCTAAAAGTTCCGATTAGCTTTTGTGCACAAAGTAAATGAACTAAATTGGAAGATGCACAAATAGAAATCTAAAAAGCAAGCAAGATGACTGACTTGTTTTGTAACCAAGGGATCGAGGGTTCGATTCTCTTCTGGGGCTACGTTTTTAACGCAGTCCCCGATTAACCGTAATGCATAATAGTTTGAGTTGTTGTTTTAAAGTTCATTTGGTTTACAAATAGATTAATCGAGACTGTTTGTAGAGATTATAGCGGGATTCGAACCACTATATGCTTTCATCGACTATCGAACTTTGAACCCTTTCGTTTACAATACAAAGACTTTACTACTACGCCATCAGGGAGACTATGTAATGCATAAAAAAGAAAATAAACAAAAAAATGACTGTCTGTTTTGCTGTGTAGGCCTAGTACCGAGCAAAAAATGATTGATTTTGGTGTATTGTAATCAAATGTTCGAGACTTTTATTCTGGCGGGGGCTAAAGTACTCTATCCTAGACGTTTATATAGTAGTCCGATTCGAACTGAACTAACATTGCACAGTGGTTAAGGTCACGCACATTATTAGCATTTCACCAACTAGGACGACGTTTACAAACAATTAAGTCAGTGGCGACTTGTAATCACACATTCGCGATTATCACGAAAACGGCTTGTTTGCAGGCCCATGTTTACTGAGACATTTTTGCTTCTATTATCGTGTACTTTTACCTGTGTCAGTTTGCGCTATTACTTATGAGACACCCTGTGTGTGTGTGTGTGTGTGTGTGTGTGTGTGTGTGTGTGTGTGTGTGTGTGTGTGTGTGTGTGTGTGTGTGTATATATATATATATATATATATATATATATATATATATATATATATATATATATATATATATATATATATGGGCTGAGTCGATACCCAGCATCGGTGAGTATCGGTTGATTTTCTTTTACCGATACCAAAGATTTTCAGAGGCTAGATAAGCGGGCAAGAGCAGCAGCTCGTCTCAACATTTGTCCTTTCTAAATGTTCGTTCACCCTACCTTGTGACAGATTGGAAGACCTCGACAAGAAGTTCCATAGATTTTCCTAGAAACATTGGAATCACAACCCCCACTCTCCTAGGAAGCAGATGGCAAGATCAAAGGCATGGGTAAGTGAAAGCTGAACCCAAACATGACCATGGAGGCATGTAACTGCTTAGTTAACGCTGTGGGAAATAAACCATAATTTACCCATACGCTGGTAAAGTCGTCTGCTAGTCCCGCGCATGGGTGCGGCCATGTTGGCTGTATACAACCGGTTGCTATGGTGGTTGCTAAGCCGCCAACATAGGGAAACGCTATTCCGCGTTCTTGCAGTTTGGAAAGATGAGCCGAAAACAATGAAGAAGGGAGAGTTAGCACAAAGGGAAAATCACTTTGTAGAGCTTTAGATACGTAAGATAGGAAGGTGTCTTCGAAGGAAGGGTGCAACGAAAGTATGAGAGGAAAAAGAATCTATGATATACAAAGTGCTACTCAGATGATGTCGCACATATTGCGACTGGAGTGGCCGCGGTGGCTCAGTCGGTAACGCGTCTGACTACCATGCTCAAGGTCCCGGGTTCGATCCCCGGCCGGTTCATATCCGGGAACTTTTCTAACGGTGGAAGCCCCGGCGCCCACCCAGCGTCGAATAACATGGGTACCTGGGGGAAACCCTGGGGGGTAAAGGCGGTCAGGGACGTGATGCTGATCACATCACCCCCACTCACGACCGGATCAAGAAAGTGTGGGGCGTTACCCCCACACCCCCTATACGCCTTCATGGCGTGGTGCTATGCACAGGGGAACACTTTACCTTTTTACCTTACCTTTTTATTGCGACTGGCACTTTTTCGAAATGTCTACAGCAGTTTTGTTAATAATAACTTTGTGTGCACGAAGAGGTGTTTACGGGAGCTGAATCAAATATTATTTAACCAATGTGGTCTGTAAGCTTGTTACTAGGTAATCACGAGGACGTAAGGTTTGAACACAATATGTGCCGTTTCCTCTATTCGTAACTATTTTGTCGTTCTTATTCGAATTTATCACGTTCTTTTATGAAAAATACATTCGAATGAAAACAATTTGTTGTAATTAATAATGGTCTGCCAAACTAAAAACACCTTCAGGTCGATCCGAATTAAGTAACAAGTGGGCGAGTTTATGTAACTCTGCAATTGATTTCTCATGAGATTGTAGGAAGGGAGAGAAAATATTGAAATCATCTAAACAAAAATTCAGCAGTACTGATAACTTTGATTTAGTATTCACAACCTATAATTCATTTTATCTATATCTATCTATACCTATCTATATATCTATATACACTATGAGGAAGAAAGTCATTGGACAACTCGGTTTCAACTCTGAAACGAACTCCTCATGTAAAAGAGAGTACAGACGGGTATATATACGACAGCAGGAGGCTTCTCGGATCATTCGCTGATAAAATGAGGGACAGGAAAGAGCTCAGCACGTTGGAAGAGGGATTATAGTAGGCTGCTCCATAAAGGCACGAGTATACGTAGCATAGCTGAAGCCCGACAGGTCCCTAAATCAACTGTAACCTTTGTCATCAAGAAGTGGAAGGAAAAGGGACACTGCTGAAATGCACTACGAAGTGGAAGACCCACGAAATTGGACGACCAGGACAGGAGAGTGCCGAGAGGGAGATTCGGAAAAACAGGACCCGTCCGATGCATTCGATTGCAGAAGAGTTTCAAAGTGCGACAAATTTGACTGTTTCGACCAAGACACTTCGCAAGGAGGCCCATGCGCTCGGTTATCATGGTCGAGCCGCTGCACACAAACCCCTGATAACAAAAAACAATAAACTGCAGAGACTATGCTGGTGTAAAGAGCGGAGAAACTGGATGGTGGAGCAATGGCAGAAGGTCCTATGGAGCGATGAATCACGCTTCATACTGTTTCAATCAGATGGGAGAATGTGGGTATGGCGATTACCCGGAGAACGTCTGTTACCCGAGTGTGTAGTGCCCACAGTGAAGTATGGTGGTGGCGGCACCATGTTCTGAGGTTGTTTCAGCTGGCATTGCGTGGGTCCACTATTACAGGTGTATGGTCACATGACGTCTGCGTTCTACCGATTCAATCCCGATAACTCCATGCTCCCCACGTTGTGGCGTTTCTATGGAAATGAATAATGTGTGTTCCAGGACGATAATGCGACTTGTCATGTTTCCAGGGCTACCATGGAGTGGTATGCAGAAAATAATGTCACCCGACTGGATTGGCCTGCTCAGAGCCCTGACCTCAATCCTATCGAATATCTATGGGACGAACTGGAGCGCCGATTGAGGTCGCGATCGCCTCGCCCTTCTACATTTCCAGGGTTGGTGACTGTACTGCAGGAGGAATGGCGGAATATCTCACTCGGTGTACTAAACGACCTTGTGGACAGTTTACCAGGACGAGTGGCTGCTGTTATCGCTACCAAAGGCGGACCGACCTCCTACTGATTGCAAGATAACTAATGGTATCTGCTGACATGTGGTGTCCAATGACTTTCTTCCACATCGTGTATATATATATATATATATATATATATATATATATATATATATATATATATACCGGGTGGTCCAAAAGTCCCGGAACGGTCACATATCGTGAGAAATACACATCGAATCGGAAAACGAAAAAATACGTGTTTAATAAGTGAAAGAAAGTTATTCAATGATATCACACTTGATTCCCCAGCCCCCCAGGGGGTGGGGCAGGGAGCAATTGTGAAATTTTAAATAAAACCCCCAATCCCCCAATTGTATTGTAGAATCAAAAATAGGACTTCATTCAGAGTCCAACGAGCTTTCAACCATCCTCCTAGCTCAATTAGGAACGGAGATATGGCGATTTAAAAAATAAAAAAAAGTGAAAATTTCATAAAACCCCAAAAAAATTCAAAGGGACGCGTCTCTGCCCATAATTAAGCTAGAGTGAAAGCGATTGCAGATTCGGATTCTGCACGTCAAGACCTTTCAATAGAGTATATGGAAGGTGGGGTCTACGATGACATGCAGATTCCGAATCTGCAATCGCTTTCACTCTAGGTCAATTAGGGGCAGAGATCCGTCCCTTTAAAATTTTTTGGGGTTTTATGAAATTTTCACTTTTTTATTTTTTTTTTATTTTTGCGAAAATTTAAATATGCCATATCTCCGTTCCTAATTGAGCTAGGAGGATGGTTCATAGCTCGTTGGACTCGGAGTGAAGTCCTCTTTCTGATTCTACAATACAAAATGGGAGTTTCCATTTAAAATTTCACAGTTGCCCCCCGCTCCACCCCCTGGCGGGCTGGGCAATCAAGTGTGATATCATTGAATAACTTTCTTTCACTTATTAAACACATATTTTTTCGTTTTCCGATTCGATGTGTATTTCTCACGATATGTGACCGTTCCTGGACTTTGGACCACCCGGTATATAGAAAAGTTTGTTATTATTCTTTATTGTTACTTCCATTGTTGTTTTTGCTGTTATTTCCATTGTGGGCAGCGCTGTATTTGGAATTCTCTGGTAAATATATTACTATAAATAAATAAATAGAGCGAACGAAATTGCTAGACTAAAAAATTATATTAGCATGAATTATGGGCGTCGGGAAGGGGAGTCGAATTGGTTCTTGGACACCCATGGAAATTGACATAGTTCATTTCAAGTAAGAAAAAAGCAAAAAGGTTATTGTTAATAAGAGAAATAGAGAGCAGAATAACCAAAGTAAAAACTGCATTTAGTTGGAAAAATACAGAAATCAGATTATGTTTTCTCATTCTACAATTTAATTCAAGGAATAAATGGTTTCACAGTTTCCACAAATTAGAGATTTATAGGAGAGGTCACACAAACTTTAGGGATAAAATTTAGCCTAACTTTTGTGGGTAAAATTCAGTAACAATCTAGAATAACTATGCATTTCAGTACACCAACTACATGAAATGTGAAAAAAAATAAAAACAGTTGTGCTCTTCACTTATCTGGTGGATCGAGTAGAAGAATCTTCCGAAGGATATAATAATAATAATTATTATTATTATTGAATAAAATTGGTTCATATCCATGAGTTTATAATAGTCATTGTATAACAACAATCATAACCGTAATAATAACAATTATTACTAATACTCAGGGCACCGGAATGCATCGGAACTCCGTTCTGGTTAATCAGTTCTTGCTGCGGCATTGGACATTAATTTTTTTTTTTTTTTTTAATAACTGTACAAAAGTCAATCCTTTATGACATGAATTGTTATTGTAAACAATAGAGGAAGAGGAACAGAAACAGTTCATGTATTAGATTTGTCTCCTGTCGGTGAGCAGACAGTAGATTCCAGGCGCCAGCATTTCAGGGCGAAAGGTTTATCACATGTTTAATCTTTCGCTGGATAGTCCTGAAATGCCCAAAGCAATATGCATACCTTGGAAGAGGGGTGAATTTCCCAGAAGCAAGAAGATAAGCTTCTAGAGAAGAATTATTTCCTATTTCTGTCAGTTTACTATTGTCAGTTGTGTACTGTGATAAATAAAATCACTAAGAAACAATTACATTATTCAATCCTTGATAATCTATAAATGAAAGTACATATTTCCGGTTAGTATTCGCTTATTTACGAGTTACGATTATTCAGTAGGGTTATTTCCGAAAATTTAGAAAAATAATATATTTTGGTAAGTGCTATTCCTTTAAGATGTAAATGGGAACCAAATTTCCTGAAACGACAGACGTCACAGAGCTTGTGTGTATATATATTTACTTTGGATGGAGTATTAATGCTAATTAATACAGATGTTACCTTAATATGCATTTATTATTGTTGTTATTATTATTAGCAGTGACAGTAGTCGTGTCCATTCATTGTGGTTCGCGTTCAGGTTGTTGAATGAAACCACTTTAGGCACTGCTAATACTCGTACAACCACCACAGACAAAGAAGTATGCTCCTTTCTGTGCTACTACTAGTACTACTACTACTATTCAAATTTGTCAATGGCCTGACCACCCCTACAATCATTTCTGGGGATATCCATTGATTATGGACTAACATAACCCTACACATATATTCTTCGGAGCGAGAAAATGCATTGTACTTTTTTTTAATGTCCAGTGGTGTAGAAGGCAGGAAATGTGCCTAATGTTTGCAATCGCACACAAAAAAAGCAGAAACAAAGAACCACGTGACTTCACGTTCCTTTACTTGCCAGCAAGCCTATGGTTGCTAAACCAAAGAAATCGTAAGTTCCGGCCAATTGTTTGTATGGCAGTACTAAGGAAGATAAGCTAATCAGGATTGGACCTACATTTTAAAGTGGTACAGAAACCAGTAGCTATGTGCCTCCACTGAGTATCAAACCCGGGATCTATTGATTACAAGGCGACGGCGGTACCACTACACCATCGGGAAGGCCACTCTAAAGATTTATATACACCACTACTTAGAATAATGTATATAAAATATTCATCAGAAACTTTACTTTTAATCTAATGGACGTACCATCATTCCTTTTGTTATTCAGTAAATATTCCATTTTTTACTTCTTTGACATTAATTTCCTTGCCAGCACAGTTGTTTTTACACAAATTTTAGCGGTCTTAACTACACGTAAGCTAGATGATGAATATTTGCTGTTTTATCTCTGATTTTATAGCGTCTTTTTACTACTTATGTAATAACAATATTCTTTAGTCAAGAAATAAAGAACAAAATAGGTATTAACATTGTCTTTCCTCAGTTTGTTAGTCTGTGGTTACATACAACAATACTCCTGTGACGTTCACAAGTCAATTATTTGCACGATTACATTTCGTTCATAAATATTTGAAACTAAAACGCGAAGGTGAAGATACAACTTCTATAGGTCTATTCTATTAGTGAAATAACTGAGCAATATGCAGTTCACTATTACCTATATTTCCATTTTTGCCAGACACACTACTACATAATGACTATTGATTCTCGTTGCTATAGCAACGTTAGGATTCCAAATATCTCGTTTATACAGCGTATAGTGCAATGAATAACATAAAACATAATTAACGTTGTACAAAGTAATAATTATACATTTTTTTAAACGTTAATATAAAGTGATTTTTATAATATGAAATTAATAATTTCAATAAACATATAATTATATTGTGCGGATTCACAGGACCGTCACAACATTCCCCTCCTCCGGGAAAATGAAAACTACGAAACAACGAGTAGGAGTTTTCATTTATAAATCAGTCAGATGTGTATCAACATAACTACAACAAAGTTACAAATGGACAATATTATCTGACATTCGACAACAACGTGCACATAAACAGATTTGTGCCTAACAGGTAATAACAAATCAGAACATAATACAACATTCAATTGTACAAAATAATAAACAGAATGGTTTCATTTTTCAAGTATCTACTCTCATAAATTTAATTCTCAGACAAGAGTTGATTCCTCTTTTCTTCCGAACAGTTAAACACTCGAAGATTTGAAAAGTTCACCTTGTCATAATATTGCTGGTTCATTGTGTAAAGAATTGCATTATTGTCCTTAATTTCCTTGACAAGGAATGGCCCAATATACAAGTTGAACAATTTATGAATCTGGCTGTTAATTTTGGAACTAACTTGCCTATTTTTTTATCATAACCAAATCTCCTGTTTGAAGTTTGATCGAGTTCAATGCATTCTTAATCTTTCTACTTCTTCTAGATTGTCTAGTCCTGATTTCTGCTAAAAACAATTTGCGTTTCCATGGCAAAGATTTAATTTGTTCTGGCCAGCTGATTTCTTCAAATATTGAGTCCTTCATATCTTCATGTAAGAAAAGTTCACTAGGAGATAATCCGGTAACTGAAGAGCATGAATGATTTAATAACTGAATAATAGAATTTATTTTTGGATACCAACTGGTGTGATTATCATTGCAGAATAATTGCAGTAATCTAACAATCTCCTTATTGTACCTCTCAATAGGATTAGATTTCGGATTGTATGTAGTGGTAGTAATATGCTTAATTTTCCTTGAATCCATGTAGGCTTTCCACTCATTTGATGTAAATTGGCTTCCACAATCTGATAATAATACATTACATACAGGGTAATGTTTAAAATATTGTTCTTCAAAACGATTGATAATTTCCCTGGCAGTCGCCTTTCTTAACGGATAAATCATAACAAACTTTGACATAACGTCTGCAATTGTGAGGAGATATTCATATGTACGTGATCTTGGTAATTTTCCGATTAAATCAATAGAGAGGAAATCGTGTGGTTGGTGAGAAACGACGTGATATTCATCTCTCCGCAACGGCCGACCTACAATCTTTGTTCGTGCACATTCTAAGCAATCTTTCAGGTAATTTCTAATTGATTTTCTCATGTACGGCCAAAAATATGCCCTTCTACAAGCTGCTAAAACCTTCTGATAACCAAAATGTCCATTTAAATCATGCATTTTGTGCAATACCAAAGGTATAAGCTCACGTGGCACTACAAGTTTACAAATTTCATCTGAATTGGGTTTATAAAACAGAATTTTGTTGTGAAGAAGATACTTTGAAAAGTCTTTATCAGTTATACTATCTTCCAGGTGAGAAATTATATTATTGCATTTTTCATCTGCTCGTTGAGCTTTTAACCAAATAGAAGAAGTATCATCTTGTGAATCTTCCACAATTACTTGATTGATATATAATTTATCATCAAGTGCAGAATAAGAAGTACAAGGCGGAAATCTGCTCAACGTATCAGCAATATTATTCGAAACTCCTGGGACATGATATAACGTGAAATCAAAACACTGCAGTTTGAGAGCCCATCTCGTAAGGCGAGAATTAAGTGATTGTGCAGTTTTAAGCCAAGACAACGACTTATGATCTGAATATAAGTTGAAATCAGTTCCTTTAAGATATATAGAAAATTTCTCCAGAGCAAATAATATAGCTAAACATTCCAATTCGTGTGTAATATATGTAATCTCTGCTCCTCTAAGAGCACGACTGCCATATTGTATGACACGAATTTCATCATTATGAACTTGCCAAAGTACACAACCCAATCCTTTCTGGCTTGCATCAACAGAAACACAAAACCTCAACTCAAAGTCGGGTTGACTCAATGCTGGTGCTGAAATTAGAGCATTCTTTAATAACAAGAAAGCTTCTTGACACTGAGGTGTCCAATAAAATGGCACATTCTTGCGTAAAAGATGATATAATGGACTAGCGATATCTGAAAATCCCTGTATAAAACGATTCCTCCAATTTGCCAGTCCTAAAAATTTGCGAAGTGACTTTTTGTTTTGAGGAACAGGAAACTGTAGAATAGCTGAGTCTTTATCATGATCGACCTTAATCTCGGAACCAGACACCACATGACCCAAAAACTTAATTTCCGTTTGGAAAAATTTGCATTTGGCAAATTTTATGGACATGTTCGTCTTCTGTAATGTCTGTAGAACATAATCAAGATGTTCAAAATGTTTCTCTATTGTTGGGCTAAATATTAAAATGTCATCCACATATATCATCAGAAATGAATGAGTCTCTGGTCCAAACACCTTATTCATGCTTTCAACAAAAACAGAAACACCTGATTTTATACCAAATGGCAAGTAACAAAACACGTGCTGTCGTCCTCGATACAAAAAAGCTGTGTACTTATATGAGTCGGGCGTAAGTGGTATTTGAAAATATCCACAGGAGAGATCAATCGAAGAAAAATATCTTGCACTCTTAAAATGTTGAAGTAGCTCGTTTATCGGTTCAACATGGGTAAGTGGTGAAATTACATGTTGGTTTAGGCGATGGAAATCCACCACTGGATGCCACTCACCATTAGATTTTGGGACGATATGTACTGGGTTTAAATAAGGCGAAGACATCTCTCTAATTATTCCCCAGGCTTTCCATTTTTCTAGTTCCTTTTCTAACGCTGCTCTTTTGGCGAACGGTACTGGATATATGGGTGCCTTAATTGGTTCCTTTGTGTCTAGTTCAATTTGATAAGGTTCTACGAATGCAGATCGGGGTCGATCAGAAAACAAACTATGATATTCTATTATTAGATTCTCAAGCTGAGACTGCTGCTCCGTGTTGAGTAATTCACACGACCGCACCTTCGTTGTGATCTGATCTAGAGAAACGACAAGTAAATTTTCTACTTCTTTCACTATAGTAACTTCCTGCATCTGGCAGCAATCCCTATCAGTTGTGCTTTTGCTATAATTAAATGGCTGAACCAATTCGGAACCAGTAGATGCCATCAAACTAATTTCGTTTCTTCTAAAATCGAGTACAGCTTTGTATTGCCTTAAAAATGGTATTCCGAGAATTAATTCAGCATGCAGTTGCTTCAATACAAACATCTCCAAAGAAAAAACTTCCGAGTTAATTGAAATACTTATAATCTTCCGACCAGCAACACGAAACTTCTGATGTCCTGCAAACGGCAATAACTTAAGTTGATCCACTGTATCCAGTTTGGCACTGGGAATAATTGATTTTATACTGCACCATAATTCATAACTGACTAAAATACACTGGCTTCCACTGTCGATGACACACTGTACGTAATACCGCAAACTGTTCCTGTGATCAGAGGTTGATCAGTAATAGGAGTAGGTATACCAGTATAATTTAAAATCCAAGTAGGTTCATCTTCGTACCAATCTAATTGAAAAAATATAGAAAGTGGATAACAATGATCAACTTTAGATAAAATGGAATTACTTAATACAGCATACCGACAAGTTGTGCCTATATTATCACTACGATATGATTTAGGCGGACCCTCCATTATGTTAGTGCGAGCAAACTGGTCCACGTTCACCCGCGACGTTCGTTTAATGTTGCTTCAGGGACAGAAGAAATGAACTGTTTACAAGAAGTTTCTCTTGGATCGAAAGATGGAGCATTTTCATTTAATGGAGTATTTGCCACTGCAGTTGCATTGCAACTGTTTCCCGTTGACAACTGAGAGACGAATATCCGCAATTGGCACATACACTGTATGGTTGGAATGAGTGGAAATTATTGTTAGAGAACTGAGAGTTAGGACGCAGTGTAAATTGCTGTTGTTCTTGCTCGTTTCTGGCATTGAAACTGTTGCTCATAAATCTACCATTATTGTTGAAGTATCATGAGCTTTGTGGACTTCTATTTTGCCGGAAATTTTGAGTTCCTGCACCATTACGTCTGTAACGATTATATGGTCTGTTAGTTAGGTTAGGTTTCCCATAATTATTATTTCTATTAAATATCATCGTCTTCTGGCTGGAGTTTGATTGTTGGTTTTCAGCAACAAACGGAACATCTGTACATGGTATCTTAATTATTTTATTTTCATCGCTAGAAGAAACAAAATGAACACTATCATTAGGTCTTACGTTACGTCTTGAACCTTGATTTCCATTAGGATCATCATCGTTCACAAACGATGAACTTTTAGCAACACTTTGAACTCTCAGTTTTGCCCTTGCACTATTATTGTCGGTAAAACTTTTAGAATTATTCCCATCATGTCGGAAATTTTTTTCACGTACATTATCATGAACATTAAAACTCTTGTTTGATCTTGAATTCACTAAATCCAACCTCTTTAGTAACGCAATTACATCATCCATTTTAACTAATCTAGCAGCTAATATTGTTTGTGCAATAGATGTGGGCAACTGATTGATTAAAATATCAATCTTCTGCATCATTCGGATGATCAACTAAATTATAATATGCTGAATGCGTACGAATAGCAAAAACTTCCATACTACTCGTCGATTTAGGATCATATTTACGACTTCTAAGTTCAGATAATTGAGCCTGAGTTAACGGATAAGACGTGTAGTGATTCAGAAATTCGTCAACAAACTGTTTGTATGATGTAAACGAATCGACATGAGTATTATACCAACCTTCTGCAGGTCCTTGAAAACAATTAGTAATACATTCAAGCCTTTGCATGTCAGGAACTTGCAGTAAGTCTAAGTAGGACGTTAAAGTTTTAATAAACTTACGTGGGCTTGATTTTTCAGGATCTCCAGAATATTTAGGAAGAACAGTAAGTTCATTCAATCTTACCAACCGTCGAGGTTCTTGAGTAAGCGAACGCATACAATTGTCAGAATAGTCACATCGATGATTCTGCGGATTTGCTGACTTTTGGTTTACTTGCCTCTTTCTTTCCTGACCAGAACCATCAGAATATAAAGAACGGGTTGATTGACATAACTTGTTAGTATTACTAGTTCTCACTCGATTATTTCTAGAACGTTTGTGCCTTTGTGAAGCAATGCGATTGTGTTCATCATCAGAAACATCACACGCTGAAGAATCAGATGATTTAGGAGAGGTTAGGTTCCGTGCAGGAATACCAGGTTGACAGTTACTATTCACATGAGAACTGTAAACTTGTACAGGATTACTTGATTCAACATTAGTCGAAATATTAGATGTTAACTTAGTAATCTTTTCCTCACATGCTTCCACGCGCTTAGTTATTTCGTCCTTGCTCACAACGGCTTCAAGTCTTTGAACTTGCCGAGACAACCCTGAAACATTGTTCTGGCATTCTGTAATCTGATCATTCAATCCAGCAAGTTTATCAGAATTCTCTGTACAAGTAGTGTTGACTTCCTCGATTTTCTCTGTTAGTCCTTGCACTTCTCTTTCCATTTCCTGATGTAATGAACGTGTTGCTAATTTGCAGGACTCTGCAACTTCAGCTAATTCCTTTCGTAACGATGTACTCAATTCCTGGAAGTCAAGCTTGAGTAGTTGCTGTGAATTTTGAATTTCCTGTTGAGATTCCCTGATTTTTGTAAACTCAAGGTGTTGAGACTCTTGAGTTTGCCTCATTTTTGTAAACTCAATCTCTTGAGTTTCCCTAATTTTTGTAAATTCCATCTGTTGTGACTCGCTGATTTTTCTTAACTCTGCCAGCAGATCAAACATTTGAAAAGGAACATTACTTTGCCCCGTTGACGTCTCTGCCAACACAGAAGGACGAATGTCAATTTCTTGAACATTTTCTTGACTTCTTTTCCATTGCACAAAAGCTTCAATACTGAACGGATCATAAGATGGATCACAATCTCTACAGAAATAATTTTCATTTAACTGGTATAATTCCCAATGCTTATCGGACAAACCTAAACATTCTAAATGATACCAATGGCCACAATTTTCACAAGCTACCAACCTTTCCTTGTCGGGATCTTTGCAGCACTTCACCATATTCATGGCACCATTCTTATTTTGTGATTCATCACGTTCATCACCACAATTGATAGATCTAGCTGTAAGACTTGTTTTGGATCTCAGATTATAAGGATTACTTGATGCATACATAATATAAATTTATGTACAAACTAGATTCACGAGAACAATGGTGTAAGTTAACACGCAAAACACATCACTCAAGATCGTGCTGATAACGTTCCACAATACTGGACCACCAATTATACTGTGACGTTCACAAGTCAATTATTTGCACGATTACATTTCGTTCATAAATATTTGAAACTAAAACGCGAAGGTGATAATACAACTTCTATAGGTCTATATATTAGTGAAATAACTGAGCAATATGCAGTTCACTATTACCTATATTTCCATTTTTGCCAGACACACTACTACATAATGACTATTGATTCTCGTTGCTATAGCAACGTTAGGATTCCAAATATCTCGTTTATACAGCGTATAGTGCAATGAATAACATAAAACATAATTAACGTTGTACAAAGTAATAATTATACATTTTTTTAAACGTTAATATAAAGTGATTTTTATAATATGAAATTAATAATTTCAATAAACATATAATTATATTGTGCGGATTCACAGGACCGTCACACTCCATACGCATCGGAGAAATTAAGTACTAATTAATTAATTTACATATTATTAGGAATCGACCAATAATTATATTAACGTATCAAATAGAAACAATTTTATTATTATAGCTATTTCTGAGACACTTGGCTTGGACTGGCTCCCCAAATTATATATTTCTAAATACGTGCCTAGTGATGTGACGAGTTAGTATGACTTGGTAACTAGCCCTTTTATTTTATACTGGAATTATACAAGTATCGGTATCGGCATCAGTATCGGTGGGTATCTGTATCAGCAAATGGTGGTATCGGCTCGGCTCTAATACACACACACACAGTGTGGACACAAAGTCAATTGAGCGGCATTTTTGACCGGGTGCTCAGGAAAGTGTGTTTTCAAAAAAGTATCGGATGTCCCTGAATGGGGCTGGCCATACAAGCTGCAAATGCATTTGTTTCTGTATTGGACGAGCAAGAATCGGGGAAATCAGAAGTATAAGTAAATGTCTTGCTTGCAGGAGGAAAATTCACGAACAGTGTTTCAAACTGTATGCAAAATTTACTGAAGAACTATTTTTGCACTTTTACCATCTAAGTAAAATTTCCAGTGTAATACAGAAAAAATTGCAAGGGTGACATGGATATTTGGGGAGCAAACTATTTGACATGTAGGCTGAGACAAAATCTGATATTACCATTTCCTTTCGAATACATTGTTTTTCTACCATATTTTGTAAAGTTAGTTCTCTTCCCATTAGTCTACTGGATATATTCCTCACTTCACTTTACAGCACATAATGTGGTTGATAGTTTGTCACACAAAATGTGTGTTCCTTGAAACACTGTACTGTTTCACCACAGGAAGTTACATCACATCACAGATGCCATCAAATGTTGGTTTGCCAGCATACAGGTGGCAAGACAGGCTTTTTTGAATGACTGTAGTGCCAAAACCCAACGTTAAAAATGTTACTGAGAAAAGTCGTTTGTTTTGATGTCATATATATATTTCTGCGGTCCGTGGGCTCCATTAAAATGACACCATGTATATTATGGAACTATATTTGATAGTTATTGATTACAGTAAGGCAGAAGTAGTACAGTAGATTCAAGTATTAGTATGTAACATTCTGGTCCTTGCTTAATATGTATTTTTAGATTTATCTCATCTGACTCAAAATCAATATGCCAAGCGTTTAGTTAGTTTGTAATATGAAAACAACTTTCTCTATAACAACATTTTCATCAGTAAGTAGAAGAAAAAACTGACTCACACACGCACAATGAAGTTTTTATTTAACTCTTTGGTACAAACAATAGAAGATTAAAAATTTTAAACACTCTCAAACAGTAAAATACATTCCAAACAGGTGGTGAGTAAAATATCTGTAACTTACAGAAAAATAATACAACATTTATAGCATGTTGCATATCACATGTTGTAAAAAATATAGTTATGAGGAAACATCTTCTTTCTAGTCACTATCCTTGCACATATGTGTGTATACAAATGATTTATTTGGATGATAATCCAAATGTTGGTAAAAGTTGACAGTTCATAATATTGTATGTCACAAGAATATACAATTCAGTTCCACGATTATTTCAGCAAGATTCTATCAATAGAAATATAGAACATGCCATGTTCTTATCAAATATCAGGACAATAACTTTCAAGCAAGTCCCATGTTAAAGGCTGTTTTCTTTAACGCTCTACTTTATGCATTACTATAGTTCTGTTTGATAAAGTGGTTAAACCATTTACACTCCCATCTGTTATGACTTGCAGAGAACAGATCCGGCTGACTAGTATTTTCATTTGGTCTATTCTGATAGTGAACTCCCCCATTTAATGGAGAACACAATAACTTCAGAATGAAGAGATCACTGTTAAAAATATTATAATCACAAAATGTAGTTTTAACAACACACTGGGTGAGTCTGTAACTTGGTAAAAGTAATAGATCACAATGGATATTAAATTGCACAAACTAGGAACATCACAGCACAAAAACACATGGTGAGAGGTAGTAATCTGACTGCATGTGGTGTTCTGTTAGGGGGCACCTAGCCGATACTTTCAAATATTCAAATAGTAAGGGAGGGCAAGGGGTAGGGAGATGACACAACTGTATCTGAAACAACCTTTGTAGTAAGGTTTTTGAATGATCACGAGTGTAACTCCATTAAGGGATAATATTTGCAAAATAAAGAGTAAAAGTTTCAAGATCATCAAATGAAAATGCATAGAATGAGACAAATAGTGATATTTTGGTAATTTGTGATGTCCCAATCAAGAGGTTCCCAAAAATTTTATATAGAAACTGGGCTCGAGAGACACCTGTTGAATTCAAATAATTTTTAAGCAAATGTTAGCGGAAACATGTTTTGAATTAAACCACACTCTTCGGATATGTGGCCAAAACTTATTTCAGTTTATGAAATATAAGCATGCAGAAAAAAACTATTGTTCGGAATTTGAAAATCTGAAAATCGGAATAAATAAAATACAAATCCCTGTGCCCATGTTTGTGTCTGTGATTGTCTGCCTATGCTTTTACAAACGTTTGAAGCATTCAAAATATTGTCTTCACCTGTTACAAAACTGCAATTAGTTTAGAGGGTTTTAGGGATTACAGACTCACCAAGTACAGCCTGAATGGCAAATGACTATGTGAATAGGAACCATCATTTTGAAGAAATGCTTTAGAAAAAAGTGTATAAAAGCAATTTGTAGAATCAATAAATAGCATACTAAAATATTCAGTGCACTTCCTCAAATGCGTCTGCATCACTGTAACTACACAGATCCTTTAGAAAATATATGTCTGTTCTTCATGTACATCAACATTTTGTTATTTCAAACAAATATGAAATGATACACAAACACACACATTCATCATACAGTTTCACTAACATGATCACTTTTATAGTTTTGTTACTTAATGTAACTATTATAAAATAAAGTTGATATGTGTTTGGGAACAGAATGTGATGAGACTAAATAAAAGCATACAAGCATACTCCAGCAGAGAGAATGATATGGTTATATATGTATCTTCATCCAATAGTCCATGACTGCTAGTCGTAAGACACGGTGGTACATTATAAGTACTGAACTCATTCTCAGTATTAAACAAAAATTCTATGATACTGAGATTACAAATGAGCTGAATTCAAGCATGATCAATAGTTATGCAACTCTTAGTAATTACAGTGTACAAGCTGTTTCCAGTTTTGCAGGCAAATAAGTACCATGCACCTTCATTTAATATATACAAAAACAAAGACAGACATGATAGGAAATTACAACACTGTCCAATATTGCTAACAAATTAAAGTCTAATATGGTGGAAGAAGTATAACCTATAGTGCATGTTCCAATATTGGTGAATAAGAAATTGTATGCAAGTGCTGGAAATTCTGAGATTCTCCTCCTAATTCAATTTAGAGACAACACGTACACTGAATGAAATAATATCAAAAACCTCACAGAATTGGCCTGCTATTAAGCTCAAGTTTTCCATAAAGCATTAGAGTACTCTTCTAATTTTCCCACTTTTACTAAAGAACAATCCTGTCTTCTTGCTACTTTCACTGGTTAGCTGCCAATGTAAGATTTTGTGGATGCAAATAGTTTTTCAAATAAGCCTACACTATGTAAAAGAGTACATGGACTAGTTTCAAATATACTTCTTAGAAATACCCTACATCAGCAATTTGCAAACAGTGTTCCACAGAACACCTGCAACTCCATGTTATGGTTTCCGCAGGAACACACGGAAATATTTAAGAAAAAAGCATAACAACTCTTCCACAGCATTCTTTGTGTTATGAACACTGTACAAGCTCATCTGATGATTTGTTGAGTAGAGCTACCACCAGGTGTGTGTTACTCAAACTTTAACCAAGGGTTCCGTAAACAAAAAAAAAAGTCAGTCACAATGAAATCACAGCTACATGACATAAAAAATTGTCAACAGAAATATTTACAAATACAGCAGAAAACAGGATGACTGAGAAACCAAAACAATATAATTTGTGTGATTCGAACATAATTCTGTACTTTATAGTTGTGACAACAGTTAAATTATGTTATGCACACTTGTATTAAATGTATACATATTTGTATCAGCTGACCCACCTAAGTTTCATCATGAAGTAGGTAAGTATGTAACTTTGTACAGGTGCACATACAAGCGCTCTGTATTATTATTGATCACATTTGAACATTTGAAATAGGATGTGATGATTTACTTTAAGAAACAATATTTTTTAAAAATCTTAATATCACAGCTTCCGACCACTTACGTCTATAGTAACAAAACAGTAGACAACACCTGAAACAAAGAACCATATGTGTAAATCTAAATTAGCTATCAGGCATATGTAATGAAAATTCATGTAAATGACATACACATCATGAATCAAGCACACTCATACAACAAACTCCAGACTGTTATCATCAAGAGTTACCTTAACCCTCAACTACCATGGTGGGGTCTTTTTGGACCCAACATAACAGTAGCTACAAAATATTTCACCAGACGACTTATGTTGTTTACTGCCCTTGCATGTATTCTAAGTGTGAGTTGCAAGTTTACCAAAGGCGATTGATTTTTGTTTGCTGATTCCTGTCATTGTCTGGAGTCATTGTTAGGTAGGGGGAGTGAGTTTCTTTGTAATACTTGAAATGTATTGAGTAATGATTAACACAGAATTCTTTTCCATGAATTAATTTTTTTTAGTGCAAATAGTACATACAAAAATTTAGTAATTTTATTACTCCAAATAACATATAAACAACCCCCCCCAAAAAAAAATGGCAACAAGAAAGTGGCAAATATAGGGTTACCAGACGTCCAGTTTTCCCCAGACATGTCCTACATTTTAGTCTTATGTCCGGCGTCCGGGAGGAATTTGAAAAATATCATAAATGTCCTACATTTTGAGAGTCACATAATATTAATTACGAAAATACGTAACAGAAAAAAATCATGCAAGTTACAAGTCTATGGACTGCGCTTCCAAACTCAATAGTGAAGTTTATTTTGATTGTCACTGCCCAAAAAGAAAAAAGTTTGTCTTGCTTGATGGAACAAGGTGTTGCCATTCTTATTCAATATATTGATTGTAAAGCAGGGGTATAGAGAACAAAGTTATTCAGGGTGTCTGCCAGTCAAGAAAGTCGTGAAAGTCAAGGAAAAGTAAAGAAATCAACAAATAGGTCAAGAAGTCAATAAAAAGGCAATAAATTATTCTTGTGGTCAAGAATTTTTGCTATCATAATGACTGATTGGCTGATTTAGTTTATTTTACTGAACTTTTTTCTGTCCTTTTAGTTAATCGCGAAAATGATAATGAATGGCTGTAAGGTAAGATGGATGAAGGGACAGTCACAAACATATGTGGGGCTTGTGTCGGTTGTCCCTATAAGATTATACTGGCTTGAGTCCAGATGCCAAAGCCTTGCTCGTCTGCCAAACACAATTCAGGATGCATTAATACAAAAAAGCAGATCTAATTCTCTTCTTAAATTCAGCTTCAGTTTTCATCTTAACTGGCCCTATGGTAGGGGTTTTCAATAAATAAATATTTATTTTCTTAATTACTAATTTCCAATTTTACCTAAGTAGGGGTTGCATAAATAAACGTTAAGAAAGATGGGAAAAAGGTCTAGAAAAGTCCAGAAAAAATCAAGAATTCTGGATGTGTTATTTTGGTAGACACCCTGTTATTGAACTAAAGACTACCCAAGATGAAACTTCTCTAATTTTAAATTACAGTAATTGCTGAATATTTGTTTAACATTACAGGTCATAATTCAAATATTCAGGGAATACTTTTATTACCATCAGCCCAACAGACTAACAAGATAAATTATTTTTTCATAAAGTCTGTAAAATGTCTGTTACTGGTCCCTATAATTTCAAAGAGTTTGACTGTCCACTCTAACATAAATATAGTTTGACAGGGTGGCGACAGACCTGGAAAACCTGGAAAACCGGGAAAAGTCAGGGAATTTGAGGTGTCAAAAATAGTCAGGGAAATGTCAGGGAATTTCGTCTTCCTTGACTTATTTTTTTATTTAATTTAAAGATATCGTTATGGAACTCTGCACGGGAACAGAAAATTGTTATAACTCGGGCACTATGGGAGCAATCTACTTCGGATAAGTTTTGTTTTGCAGCTAAAACATCAGCGCATGCAACCGTGTACAATTCAGAACGCCTAACCGAGGAAGGGGGTTTGGGGGAGCCCGACCCCCGAATTTCAATGAAAAAACATAAAAATCTGAAGTTTGCCCCCTCTTCTCCCACTATTTTGGGGAGAAGGCGCGAAATTTAGTATTCTTTTCAAAGAATGGACATTTCTCAAGAGAATGAAACAAGTTTCATGTTCTTGGGTGCCATACTAGTAGAATAATAAGTCAAAATGTGATTTTTTATTTTTACGAAAAATAGGTAATTTGCATTTTTGGAGGAAAATTGTTATAACTCGGGCACTATGGGAGCAATCTACTTCAGATAAGTTTTGTTTTTCAGATAAAACATCATAGCATGCAACCGTGTACAATTCAGAACGCCGGACCGAGGAAAGGGGTTTAGGGGGCGCGACCCCAGAAATTCAATAGGAAAAAACAAAAATCTGAAGTTTGCCCCCTCTTCTCCCACTATTTTGGGGAGAAGGCACGAAATTTAGTATTATTTTCAAAGAATGGACATTTATGAAGAGAATGAAACATGTTTAATGTTCTTGGGTGCCATACAAGTAGAATAATAAGTCAAAATGTGATTTTTTATTTTTACGAAAAATATGTAACTTGCATTTTTGGAGGAAAATTGTTATAACTCGGGCACTATAGGAGCAATCTATTTCGGATAAGTTTTGTTTTGCAGCTAAATCATCATAGCATGCAACCGTGTATAATTCAGAATGCCGAACCGAGGAAGGGGGGTTTGGGACCACCGAATTTCCATGAAAAAGAACAAGAATCTCGACTTTGCCCCCTCTTCTGCCACTATTTTGGGGAGAAGGCGCAAACCTTTGTATTCTCTTCAAAGAATTGACGTTTCCAAAGAGATTGAAACATATTTCATGTTCCTGGGTGCCATACAAGTTGAATAATGAGCCAAAATGTGAAACTCTGTTCGGAAACGTGGCATGGATATGTGGCGGAGAGGGGAGAGGTTGGTCATCAATATGAATTTCCCAGGCTTGCTCCAGACCTGTGTCAGAGTTTTCACCCAAACATAAGTGTATGAAGGTCCAAAAAGCACATTCATTTCGTAATCAGCACCATGATACCATATGGTATCATCGGGGGAGTAAATGTTAAGCCTCTAAATATTACGCGGAAAATGCATTGAATTATAATTTTTTTTCTTGTCCGTATGGGAGTAGTAAGGGGACTTGTCAACAGATGGAGGGGATAAGAGTGGGTGGCGCCGTCCGATAGTTGTCGAACGTCGTAGTAAGGCATTTTGTTGGGCAAACTGAAGGAACATGGAAACAAATAGGTTCCATTGATACATACGATTTTTGTCGAATATCGCCACCCGACAAAGTATCTCACTACAACATGCGACAGAAATTGAATGGACTGCAACATCCAACAAAAATCGCATGCATAAACAAGAAGAGCTTTAGACTGCAAATATACTGCTGGAATTTTATTACTCTTCTGGTTCACATCATCTTATTTAATGTAGCAGTGCTTACAAAGGTTTTCTTTCATGATCCTGACGTATTACTGGTTTCGCACAAGTTAACATACGTTTACAATGACATTGCACTATTCTTAGATATCAAGAAGAATCCAACAAAACCGGATATATATTGAATACCATCACGAAAAAGTTGAACATAAATCTCCATTGGTGAACGCTATAAAAATTGGCAAGTGCATGCTCCCAACCTCAAATTTACTGCAACACTAATATTGCAATGAAATTAACACCACTCTCTGTCCTGTCTGTTTAAACTCGTGAGAGATGGTCATTAATCTCTCACTGAGTAAGGTTAATGTCCAATATTATGAAATAAAATACTAATAATAGATACGTAAATGTTTGAATATCATATTTACTCGAATCAATCAAGCAAATCACTTTCTTCAAGAATTGACTTTTCTCTGCCAGCCCTGCTAAATTTTTACTTTCCATCTACTGATTTATACGAGGGGTGGCCAGAAAGTAATTTCCAATTAGTAGGGACATTGATTTTTCGCAAACGCGAAAACTGTGAAAAATGGTAATTGCTGCGAAGTTATGTTTAGGAATGTGCAGTAATGATGTCTGGACACATTTTTCGCCCGTTCGAAATAATGTGAATTTGGCATAAAATGCGAATTGTTGGCGTTTTTAGCGATTTTTTTTAAAGAAGTGTCCTAAAACAACGAAAAATTCCATGAAATCCAACATTCTTGTCTTTTGTAGGCCATGTTTGTGTACATAGAACATGCAAGGTTTCCAACATTTTACTCAAGAGTAAACTATAGAGTTATACGTACATGGAATAATTCCGACAGCCACATTAAATCATGTATTTCCCACGATTTTTTCAACTTAACAAGTGAAAAAAAGATAATGCCAATTTTTGGTGCCATAATATATCGGTATCTGTCACGTGAGATTGATTGATTTTAATTTTTTGGGTGCGTCGCCACTTATGGTCATTATGCACCCTTCAGTATATACGTGGAAAATTCCATTATCTAAAATCCTTACCTTAAAATTAAAAAAGGGGTATGGAAAATAACTTTCCCGAAATAACTTTCAAGATATCAAACTCTCACGAAGAGGCGTAAGCCATTTGAGTTACTTTGAAACATTAGTTTAAAAACACCATGAAGGTATAATTTAAGATATTTGCCAGAAAATGCGCTAAAATGAAAATGTGAATTTTGGGGAAAATAACACCGTGTAGTAAAAAATAAAAAATAAGAAAATACACCAATTTTTAAAAAAATAACAAAATATCAAGGTCCCTACCGATTAGACATAAATAAAACAAGAATATCAGTTGTACTTTATTACATTAGTAACAGTGAGTCCTAACCTAATTTTCGGCATAATCACCACCGTTGTTCTGGCATTTGTCGTAGCATGGCACTAAATTTTGTATGCCCATGTTATATGTGTCTGACAGCAAAGACTGGAACTATATCTACCATAGTGTAGCTGTCAAATCCTTGCCCTGCCAGAAACCTCTTCAGTTAAACAAAGAGATGAAAGTCGGTACATTCAAGGCCAGGGCTGTACAGGGAGTTGTCCAAGATCTCTCGCCCAAAGTGATGCAAAGTACCCATGTGTACTCAGTTGTATGGGGTTGTGCACATTCGATTGGCCTTCCGTGAATTTTCTGCACCATCGTCTGACCTTACTATCACTCACGACGTCCGGTCTCCACACCTGACACGACGCAGTCGGTGGGAGACTATGAGAGCTGCAATCTTTAACCTAGAACTGTCCTAAAACGGCTGCATTGCAACTGTACCAGATTACAGCTACATGCCACTTCTTCCTGCCTGCATGTGAGTGTGTAGCTCTCCGACCACTAGTGCTGCGTATAGGCACCTTTGGAGGAGCTTTTTTCAGGATGCCCCTCGTATATGAACTTTCAGAAGCTTTTATTATTAGAGTGTTCCTGTTTTAATGTGTGGTTAGCTAAATCAGGTACCTATACAATGCAAATCTATAAATTCCTTGCGTTCAATTTCTAATACCTACATACCCTTTTCGTCAGTATTAATGGTATAACTGCATATTGTCAGTTTCACAGTACTTCACTTGGATATATTGTACTGAAGCAGAAATCCCATTGATAATGTAAGGAAATATGACACTTTATTTTGTTCGATTCAATTGTTTCACTTATATGCAAGAGTTAAGTTGTTTGCTTTACAGAGAAGAGAGGAGTAGCTTTATGCATTGAAAAATGAGTCCGCACTCATGGTTCTTGCAATCAGAGGGTTCCAAACCTCAGTGGAAATATCAACATATAATACGGAGAATGTATAGCTAAGGAGACTGATAAATTACAAATTGTATTTCTTAATCATTCACTCTTCACTCTCATCTCATTTAGTCGTAACTTTAAAAATAATCAAGTATTTTATTTGAAACTTACTGCGTGTGACAAAATTCCGTAATCCTTCCCTAGCTTGTGAATTGTAATAATTTTCCAAATTCACTATTTTGCAGTTTGAATTCAAATCATAGAGAATAGAGAAATTAAGTCAATTTCATAGAAGATAATATTGGTACTTAACAAAACCATACGTGGATCTGTGTGAGTTTATTATTTCTATTTGCAAAAAGATCGATTTAGTTAACTTTGTAATTGTCAGGGGAAAATGTAAATTTTGTCCTGGAAAACCTGGAAAAGTCAGGGAATTTCATTTCTGCTTGTTTGTAGCCACCCTGGTTTGACTAAACCTGAAATTTTGATAAAAATTGTCTCCTCAGAGAAGTACCACTTAAATCATGTAGTAAGAGGTGCATTGATTAGTATGAAATTTTGCATTTAAAAATTCATTAAGAATTCATTTTTTTAAAACTGAAAAGTGTAATTTTTCAAGTACTTTCTAACGTGCTCTATAGAAATATGAATTATTTATTGAGAATATTTTGTGTCCTACATTTTGACTTAATGTCCTACATTTTAGGAAAGCATGTCCTACATTTCCCTTACAGCGATCTGGTACCCCAAGCTAAATACCAATAGCAACTTATTATTGTAGATTTCTACATGACCAAGTTCAAAACATGACCCCATTTCCTAGAAGATTTAATGAACAGTTTCTACTGTAACTACTGACAATAATGATATATCAAGCTGATGTAGTTGGTACACAATGGACTTAAAATTATTTTTATTATTGCTTGCTTGATTGTTCAAAAACTTACATTTTCTGCACTACTGCAAAAACATTGATTCTTTTTCAGAATAAGAGTATCTTTCCATGACTTTAAAAAAAAAAAATGCATATTCGCTAACTTTTCCAGGTTTTCCAGACTGTTAGACACCATGACACTAATGTGGTCTGTCTCTAAATGAGGCAACTAATAATTCTAACTGAAGTATTTAATTGGGAATAATTCAAGCATGTAAGGATATTCACAAATCAACAAAGGAAATATGTTAAGTATGGAAAAAAGAAACGTTACAAAAAAATATTTTACTCACCTCTTAAAATGAAGAATTTACCAGGGCCAGCATGGTTCATCACAATAGCGTATCCACGCATCAAGCATGCCTTCATTAACCTGCATGAGTGCAGTGTATGCAGTCAACTGGAAAATATAATTTCAATGCATAATTATAGCATTATACACTCCTCACAAAAAGTTTGGAATATTGTTAAATTAGGCACAACAAGTTTGGAATATTATTATATTAGTCAATAGGTGATAGGCAAGGTGGCATATGTCGGCGAAAAGTCGAGAACGTCCACCAGACAGATACCATGTGTTGTTGCATTCCAAGGACGTGTCTATCACCTATTGTCTAACGTAACAATATTTCAAACATTTTGTGAGGAGTGTATTATACAGGGTAAGATAAACGTAACTTACCAAAGAAAAAAATAACAAAGAACAACAATTTCCTTATCCTTTATAGTACATTTCTTCATAAAGTTTGCTTGAAATGGAGACCATGATTCTCGATACACAAGGGCATCAATTCTCAGTTAGCAGAACCTCCAGTGTTATTGTGTGTCCCTGAGGACTGGTAGAAACATCTTGCATTTTGTGTGGCACAGAATGGGCAAACATATAGCACACCTTGTAGGATGCCAAATGTGAACTACAACTGTCAAAATATCCTCACCAAATAAAGTTGAAAATCTGGATGTAATTCCAAAATGGCGGCTTGCAAGATGGCTGCCATGATGCACACTGGTCTCATTTGGTGTGCTCCCACCCCCATTACCCACATCCAAAGTTTCATCGTCCTCCGTCAAGCCGTTTTTAAATTAAAAGAGTGGTGCTGTACTTTTGCCTCACCCTGTAGTTGTTCACAGGGAAAAAAAGCAAGACTTGATGAACTCCAATCTTGCCACAGAAGTTTCCAGGTTCAAGCCTTCGTCTTCACATTGGTATTTGTGAATGTCTCTTCAACAATTTAATTTAACCTTCATTCATCCTCATCACCAGAGAGTCAGAAAAGCATGTAAAATAAGGAATATACAAATACAAAATTACAGCTTATTTTTAATTTTACAAGACTCAAGGGAAGGGTGATCTGTTAATTTTAGACATCAAGTGGTGGAGACTGTTGAGTTTTGACATGAAAGAGGAAGAAAAATCAGCATTTACGAAATCATTAGTTCTAATATCTTGCAGAGGGCACGCCAGCACACCTCCAGCCTTCTCTTAACCTTTAGCGGTTGGACCTCTTGTGCACATGTAATCCATTTGAAGTCAGTGCAATTTCAAGTGAATTTCAAGTGCACGCTTTTTAAACTTGCCGAGAATTACAAAAAAAAATCATAACTTGAGAACTACTTGTCATAGACAGATGAAATTGTTTTTTTTTCTTTCTTTCTTAAAGACAGGGCTTTTAGCAGAGTAAAATTTATACATTGTACCTGCCAGTAATTAGTGTTATAGCTTTGTGCTATATAGCATACAATTGTTTGAGAGATCTTCCCTTTCATATGCCAATATGGTCATGCTTCCAAAGCAATTTTACACCTGCTTTGTGAAACCACTTATTGTGTTTATATTATGATCCACATGAATAAATGACTCCAATGAGTATTTACATGTCCAACCCAAATTATTTCATAGGCTGAATTAACATTTGTTCAATTTCCAATCTGAACAAGCGTCATTGCACAACAACAAATTCACTTGTCTGTGCTAGGTTGCAAAATTAAAATACATCAAAATCTGCATTGCGTGAACATTCAGTTGCACAGAAGCTACCTTTTATTCCACATGTTAATTATTTGTTCTCTAAAATAATCCATATATATCTTAAAAAACTTGTTTTGCGCAACAAGCACTTTCATAACACTCGGGAAGTATCGTTATTTTGATCAGAACATCGGAAATTCACTTTATTTTAAAGATAACAGCATCGCCCATTTTGTTCTTTCCCAAGCCCTTTCTGCAGCTTTACGTCTGCTGGCAACAACGAAAATTGCTCAAAATTCACTCAAGTTCCGTAACAAGTAGCTGTACTGAAATTGTAACTTACCGCTTTAGTCCAAGGTGCATTCAGGCAACCTTATCCCAGACAGAAAACTCTTACCTCCTAGGTAAGTTAATATGCGTGGCAACCAGAATCCCAGGTTCACCTTTTTCACTCTAGAACTCAGCAGTGAAGTCCTGCTTCCTTGATTCTCTGTAACCGATACCTCTCACTCGAAGTATCAGTCAGGTTGAATAATTATTTTTCACCGGACAAAGCAAAAGTTCCCGTAAGGGTGCAAAACTTGCATCTGCACTTCCCATCTCAAATCAGGCGTCCATTCACCTACTTCCGACTGATCTCGTTCTTTGTTCAAAGATCCATCCGCTGTCCTGCTCCTGAGACATCTAGCATTGTTTACGCGAAACTTTCACCCCTTACAGATAGCAGTCTGTATGCTAAGGACATCTACCGATGAGCACGCAAACTACCTGGACATGAAAGCTCGTGAAAGGTTTGTACAACCAAATGAACATAATACATACAATTTATGTTAACATCGTTATTTGATTTCACAAAAGGTATTATGGCGAAATATTGTCATAATATGCCGAATTTTCATTGCTAGAGAAGTTTCTTGGTATCCGCACCTGTGTGGGTCTGTTTACTGGCCTAGTGTTGAGTCGCTCACACCCTGTAGGCTTTCTATACTGAGTAAAGTTGATAAGGATGATCTCAGGTGGATATTTAAGAAGTTACAGTGTTTAAATCCGCAATTACCTGGTTTCTCCGTCTCGCGCTCCTATCTATCCCGATGTACACAAATTGACTTACCCTAATAAAACAAGATAAAACCTATATTCAGTGGTTCGAGTCGATCTTTCTGCTCACCTGAGATGGTTCCAATGCGGACCTTCGGAGTTCCCATGAAGCTGACTACAGGAGCTGAGGGAAATTAACTTTGTTTCTGCAACTGCGTCTGTCTGTTTACAGACACAGTGTCGAGCCACTCACACCCCACAATTGTGGGAACAGAAGAATAAGGAAATGCTCGATTGGTGTAAAAAGTATGACTAACGTCAAAAAGAAGATTGTGGGAACGTAACAGATCTTTCTAAGCTGTGTCGAAATGGGCAAATAAAACCTTGATTCAATAGATTCAGATAATGATGGTTAGGTACTGAGTGCAGCAGCGTTCAAATATAAGATCCAAGATAAGGATTTGAATATTGGATCCAGGATTCGAACACCCATCCAAAGTTATGTCATCTCGGTTTGTTTGCATGTGTAGTGATTTTTTTTCTTTCTTTTCTTTTCAGACTGGAGAGTGGAATTGGCTACTGGGTGTTCGCAGTGAAATGCATGTTGCCACTTTTGTGTGAAAACTCCCATAGCTTTCTAACAACATTTAGCATATCCAAAATAAGAAACTCACCTTGTTGAGAACAGGCCTGGTAGATAGAACATTGTACAAAGTTTCCAAAGGGTGTTCCCTTTTTAGTTGATTTAAGCAGTGTGTAGCTGGCATTCTACGATCATCATAAAATGGTGGAGACATCCAGTGGTCATAGTTTGTTTGCACTAAATACCAGGAACTCTTATTTGTATGCAACGAATCCTCAAGTCTCCATATATCAAAACCTTTCCTGTATCTCGTAATTATACTTGCCTAAAATGTAAAAGTACACACGTTTGTCAATGAAAGTTAATAACTGTTTAATATGAAAGTAACAATTTAACTCTATATTTCTTGAGACTCAAATAAATTTACAAGAATAACAGAATATCAATTTAAAAGCAGAACAAGAAATTCCTATGGATGACAATCTCCACATGCAACTAGAGTGGAGGCTCAATTTGAGATGTTTCAGGGGACCAAGCTGAAAAAACTCAAAATACAGGAAAATGCAAAATTCTGGAGAATTTTTTACAACATTTTGCTACGTTACGATCATCAAGATTGAATGTATAATGCAGGAAAATGAAAACCCCGAAATGTAAAATCGGGGTTCCACTGTATACCACTTCTGGACAGGCGCACATGTTTCATCAGTCAATGGGCAGCCATGATGTCTGGTACACCTCTCCTCTTTCTCTCGATTCTTTTGTACCTTGTCTCCTTACTTTTTAAGGAATAGGTTGTTGGCCTATTTTTTTGTGGAACAAAGCTTTCAGGTACATGTCTGTTATATTAAAAGTTTTTTTTTTTTATTATGTCAGTTTATACATGAGAGCACTAACAAGAGGTGGTAATGCTTTGTAATCAAGGGGTTATGGGTTTGATTTGCCTGGAAGTACATTGTACAGTAGTTGATATCACACTTTAAACTGCATGTTTGGTCCCAATTAGCCAATCTGAGCGTAAAGTGGACTTCAAGCAACTAGCACTAACAAAAGCTAGTATTCCAGAATGTAAATGTATCAGAGTTAAGAAATTCAAAATTAATGACAATGCCCTGGCTTCTGCACAAATTTATATTCAGTAGAAAAGAAAAGCAAAACAAAGATACACATATTCAGTGTTTCAATAAAATTACAAATTTATAAAATATTTTTGACTTTATCCAGTGGAAAGTGAACTTATAATTACAATAAAACACCAGTAGTAATTTAATTGAAACCATTTACATTTCATACACAATGGCCTTTTTTTGTGAATCTCCTTATGTATAATTTCCATGATATTTAGGTTGTGAGTGTCACAGAGCATTTTGTGACCTTGCAAGATACTTGGAATTTCAGGAATGCATTGGCTGATATTGGTAACTGAATTCAAGATACTTCTCAATTACCTTATTTGATGTTTTCTGAAGCAGACAGTACTTTTACTAATAACGTATTTGTTCAACTTTACAATAAAATAATGACATTTGAAGTTAATGCTTACCTGCCTTGATTTGTTTCCTCCCAAAATAAAATAAACAGGTGCAACTAAGGGTCTTTTGGCCAGCAACTTTTGGGCAGTGATGTAACCTGTAGTGTTCTCAAAAACTTCCCTTGTCAAAAATCCCAACCAATTCTGATGCCGGAGTCCAGCAATCCATTCCAAGATTCCTACATAACCTCCATTCGCCAGAAATCTCTCGTTTACTGTCAGTGTGAAATGGTGCTGCAATAAGAACATACTGTTAAGTGTGTGTTGTTTCACAGAAATACATTTATCATTTAAAATATTACTACAAGAGATATTAACACTGTATTTTTGCATTATAAAGCATGTTGATTTATTAACTTTATGTTAGGCATTTAAGATAGTTGTACCTGGCACTTACTGCTGATAAACCTCCTACCAAAATCATCTTGCAAGACTTTTTTATAAATCTGAAAAAGTACCACTAACACAGCAACTAACTACATGGCAGTTAGAAAACTTTTACAGTAATAATATAATAATATATCATAAATAAACATCATAATATCCATCTTTTTATCATTTTGACCATTGATTGGTAAAGGGGTGTAAAGGATGAGAGAGAGAGGAGATTGTTCGAGCTTCTCCACTATTAATTGCTGGCATAAGATGATGTTCATTTCAAAACTTAATTTATAGCTTTTTGCATATTATTTCTGCTCACCATGCAAAAGTGTGTCATTTTTTTCTTATTTGCACCACTGATATATACCACCAATATAATATTTTTTTACCACCCTTCTAAGTTTTTATTTACCATAAATTTGTGTCGCTAGTAATTATAAATATATATCATGGGTCAAAGATTTATAATGAAAAATATAAAAATTCTTGTTTCTTTTTTTTTTGTTTTATTAATCAAATTTAGGACTGTGTATTTTCCAACAGTTTAAATCCTATCAATAGTATACATATTGTAAACTTGCTGTAATTAGCAGCTGAGCATCAAATACATTAGCTGAATATAAATTAATGGAAAAAGATGCTGTGCACTCACTTTACGTTACCTTGGTTTTATATTGCATTCCATTTATTAGCATATTTGCTCAGATTTGTACACACAATTCTTAGCAACTTCACCTGTTTCCTGGTAAAATTACAGTTTGGATGTCATGAAATATAAAGGAAAGTAGAAAATGTGTTGCATCCTTTCCAGACAAGTGGTATTCATGTTAACATCATGATTACATTATGGTGTACACCCTGATAACAATTAACTTGAGCGAGACTCCCCTCACCCCAAGATTAATGTAGTCCCAATTTTTTTTTATGCATTTTCTTCCTGTAGTCAGATATACTCTGTCCAGCCATGGTTCGTAGTCCACCTATTGCGTCACTGTACTGTTAACTAATTCCTGTCAGCAGATTACAGTGTCTTACAATTTGAAAATAATCTGTCAGATTTTTAGAAATACATTTACAGTATATACATATTGTGCTCACCTGCTTTACCCCAGTAAGAATTCCAACATAACCTGCAAAATTTATTGACTGAAAAATGGTCTTGTTGTTCCTCACAAAATCAAGTTTTACAACCAATGGCTTGAGATTTTCAGTGGTTAGCCAAGTTTGATTTTTAGTGTCCCACCTAGTAGAAAAAGGTATATTTTTCATTAAACTGTAGTGTTGCTTATCTTTATAAATGCACGTAATAGGTACATGTACTTTGTTGTTAAATCCAAGGGAAAGAAAGGAAAATTATCACTTTCAGTAATACTTCCGAGGGGAAATGACAACTGATCTGTGAATACCAGCCTCCTACTGGTATTGGGAACAAGTTATTCCTTCTTAGACCATGGCATCGAACAAATAAGCAGAAGAATTAAAATTAAGTTATCTAGGATTCTGAAATGCCTGTTCTATAGCCAAACAAATAGATGTTGGCCAGAAAACCATTTCCAAATGCATTCATATTGAATTGTGTTGTTGTGCCTCTTGCTTATTTAACATTCCTTCTCAATCATTTACCAACCTCCATGGTGGAGTGGTTAGCACATCATGCTATGAAGCCAGAGAGGTTCCAGGTTCGAATCCCAGCTTGGTCATGGGTGTTCTTTGTGAGTGTTCGTTTGTCAATTTCATCATATATCACTCATTCTCATCATTGTATTTAGCCAAAAGTGGCAGAAAAGTGAAGTATAATAAACCAGATCAATCAACTTCTCTATCTTCTAGGTTAATTGCATTGATCCGATTCGATGAGTCTCTTTCGAGGACTTTGTATGGCACCGAAATATTTACCCAAACCAAATTTATTTTACTATGCAACTTTAAACATACCAAGCAGATATCTACCTGTAGAAAAAACTCAGAAAAACTGCGAAATCAACACAGCCTCCAACCTGACCATCTCCGATTCACATGAAATTTGGGGAGTTGAAACTATGCATGGAACTTAGTAACTATGAAAATTTTTAGTCTCGTGCGTCTTGTAATTGTTAAATTATTCAATGTCAAAGTTAGCAGAAATTGCCCTTTTTGAGCTTGCTTAGCTATACTAAATGTGCTGTAACTCCGCCACTATTTCACCTAGAAAGCTCAAATAAAGCTTATTGTACAGGGAATTGAACAAGCTTTCAAGTGATATATAACAAGCCCACCTTTCGATAAAAATATAATTTTGTCACGTGACCTTGACTTTTGACCTTGAATATCTCAAAACATGTCATCACCAAAAATTGTGAAAAAAATATATTTCGTCCCTCATGCCATACTCTAAAACATATCAAAAAATCATTCTGGGACTGCAATGGGATTAGAAGATACAAAATAATATGTTTAACTATGTGACTGATAAAAGCCTCATTACATGAACTATGACGAGTCAAATGTCCTTTAACACCCCCTACAAAATGTAAAGGGAGTTAGCCTGGTCATGAAAGAAATAGGTTAGGCACAGGGAGATCTCCAGCTGTGTGTGTCAAGCGCAGGTCCGGCATATTGTTGACCGCCATATTGAATTCAATGTAAACATTTCAAAGGAAAGTGGGTGATGTGAAATATCAAATCAGGCTAGAATTTCACGAGAAATGAAGGACCAAAGGTTTTTCCAACTTATTTTTAGGCAGCAAAACGTTATATGCATATCGTTCACTTACGATATATGCACATAATAGTGTTGTCAATATTCCTGTGAGCACACTCGTTGACGTCTCTCACACTCACATAGAACATTTGGCAATGTAGCATGTGCAACATCGCAAGCAGCAACTATGCCTTCTCTCAGATGGTCAATATCAGGGACTTTTAGTGCATGCACCATTCTCTTCAAATGTTTCTGAAGGTAAAAGTCCTCCTAAGATGTTAGATCTGGAGAATGTGCAAGCCTTTTAATAGATCCCCATCTGCCCATCAATCTACCTAGAAATTTACCATGAAGAATGTTCACATGGTGTGGTCACACACTGTCCTGTTTCAAAACTCTGGAAAAGTGCCATACCCCGTAAGCAAGGATGAAAAACATGTTCACTTAACATAACACATCCAAGAAGCCCTCACCATTTAAGGTTCCGTTGTTGAATATGGACCAACCCTTCCCGTTCTCCATACACTATACCACATCATTAGCTTACCAGCAACAACCATTCGGCTGGGATCTGTCTACTGTAGATTATCAAATCACAGGTATTGCGTATCATTTTTATTAACTTTACTGGGAACATAAAAATTAGCATCGTCACTGAAGAATTTTTCATTCCAAAGGAAGTGCCACGCAATTGTTTGAGATACTTTTCCCAATATTCATCAACTATTCAAGTATTTGGTGAATGTTGCTGATTAAAATCATATGCAATGGTGCGTATACTTCTTTCTGTCTCAAGATGTCAGCGTGATCTCGACGAGTTCCTAACACGTTAGGAGCATTCTTAATTCTTTGTTTCTAACACCTCATAAAGGAGAAAATTATTACAAGCATGCAGTAATAACGTTTTGCTGCCTAAAAATAAGTTGGAAAAACCTTTGGTCCTTCATTTCTCGTGAAATTCTAGCCTGATTTGATATTTCACATCACCCACTTTCCTTTGAAATGTTTACGTTGAATTCAATATGGCGGTCAACAATATGCCAGACCTGCGCTTGACACACACAGCTAGAGATCTCCCTGTGCCTAACCTATTTCTTTCATGACCAGGATAACTCCTTTACATTTTGTAGGGGGTGTTAAAGGACATTTGACTCGTCATAGTTCATGTAATGAGGCTTTTATCAGTCACATAGTTAAACATATTATTTTGTATCTTCTAATCCCAATGCAGTCCCAGAATGATTTTTTGATATGTTTTAGAGTATGGCATGAGGGACGAAATATATTTTTTTCACAATTTTTGGTGATGACATGTTTTGAGATATTCAAGGTCAAAAGTCAAGGTCACGTGACAAAATTATATTTTTATCGAAAGGTGGGCTTGTTATATATCACTGGAAAGCTTGTTCAATTCCCTGTACAATAAGCTTTATTTGAGCTTTCTAGGTGAAATAGTGGCGGAGTTACAGCACATTTAGTATAGCTAAGCAGGCTCAAAAAGGGCAATTTCTGCTAACTTTGACCTTGAATAATTTAACAATTACAAGACGCACGAGACTAAAAATTTTCATAGTTACTAAGTTCCATGCATAGTTTCAACTCCCCAAATTTCATGAAAATCGGAGATGGTCAGTATCTGTGTTGATTTGGCATATACTATTTTGTTTATAATAATTGCAAAGACAATCAATCCATTATGACACTTGTGAATCCTTGTTGCTTGATTCCATACATCATTTATGACAACTGTGAGAGCGATAGCTTCAGAATGATGACTGAACCTATCAGTGTTAAGATGGTTGAAGCTGAGCGTGAGCAAGTCATGAGCTCAACCATCATTGCATGTTGCGTTGTGAGGCAGCAGAACTGGATGTTCTCTTCACAGCTCTAACAGAATTAGTTCTGCTTCTTTCTGCATCATATATCCCAATGACCCTGTCATTTGCAGTAGCTGCTGATTGCATTCCTTGCTAGACGTAAACCATGTGGATGATTCTTGGTGCAGTTACCACACTGAAAGTGAGAACATTGTCTGGCATCGGTTGAGTTCTGAAGTTGATAGTCGCTGCTCTGTCTCGTTTGGCCCAAGTGTGAACTTGTCGAAGGGCCTGTGTGACGTTCTGGATTCTTCCATATCAAATTTGAGTTGGTAGCGAATTGTACGTATTCGAAAATAATTTCACTTCTAGCTCTAATAGCTCACAATGCGATGCAATTTCTTGACATTTAGCAAATGAAAGATCACTTTCAGACAATAATCTTTTTCGAATAGAATCTGAACATGTGCCAACGATGAATTGTTCAACAAGTGCCTCATCTAAATATTGGTCATACTTACATTTGACTGCTTGTAGTTAGATTCTTACCACGGATTGAGTTTGTTTGGGTCTGAAGTGCTGAAACATTTTATCGTGAATGATAACATATGATAGATTATAGGGCATTTCAGGAGCCGTAATATTGTGAAGTACTTGGAAAGTTTTAGGACCAATGACTGCTAATAGAACTGCGGCTTTTCTTTCACTTGCAACATTCTGGGTGAGACCAAGTTGATCAAAATGCATGAAATAATTCTTGATATCTTCATTTTCTTCAACAAATTCACTGAATGTTATGTTGAGAGTTATTCTGTTGAAACTTCAGATTACATTAACTGAAAGAAATCACTTGAATGTGTGAAAGTTACAATGTGTAACTGGAACTTGCTTTTGCAAGAAAATGAACAAACTTAATCGTTACTTGTAAGACACTCTCTTGTTGATTTGCTACATGAAATATTTTTTGACACTATTCTGTGCCAATAAGGTCATGTTGATGATATGATGAGAATCCTTCCAACCTGCTGTCTGCAGTGCCAAAATGATAGGTTCGAGTGAGGGACATGGTAATACAGGATACTATTAGCAGAATAAGATGATGATGATGATGATGATGATGATAACAGTCAATGAACAAACAAAATATTTAATTGAAAGCTGGATGAATGTCTGAAACATTCATGTACAATGAAGCACAGTACAGAAAGATATACACAGATTATATCTGTTTATGGTTGCTCTTCTTCTAGCCGTGAAGGCCAAACCTAGTAGCCATGTACTGGTCTGCATCAGAGAGTTTGTGTGGTGACACACCGTGGATATTGTTTATAATATGTTGATGGGGACAGATGGTAATTAGATCAAATACATACAAGAATGGATACAAAGGCCAGGACTTCAATCCGGGCCCTTGGAAGACAGATCCTACATCGAAGGAAAAAAACAAAACAAAAAACAACGTGCTTGGCCAGCAAGATACCAAAAAAGTCTGTTATAAGGCCATTCTATCAGTTAAGCTAATCACTACTGGACCTGTCTCCATTTACAGTTGAATCTGAACCACATGTGAGCCCTTGATTACTATGCAAGAGAGCCACTACACTATTGAGGACACTCCTTCCACATGTCAAGTGCAGTGCTCTTGTCTGTCTCCTTATATGTCCATGAGATTTCTTCCAAGCTCTCTTGCATGCACACATGCACTCTCTTTTAATTATGACAAGGATAAAGTAATATAAACGAGAATACAAACATGTATTCAGAACTTAAAACTCATTACATGATACCTTACCCTATGTTTCTAGTTACACCATATTCTCACCCTCTCCAGGTTAACTGACACAATGATAATGAAACATGAAGTGTGGAAATACGAAACACTCAATATGCTGACCAAGGCAGAAATTTATTTTATTATAAAACATAAACTAAACGTAACATTTCAACCTTCTAGCAAGGTCTTCATCAGACTCTGCACCAAGTACAAATGTAACAAGGTACAAAACAGGATGATATGTATACACAAACATTACTCCCCTCCAGACTATTAGAAATTTGTTCTGGAAAATTCTAGCAGGTGGCTTTCCCTTGTCAACTGTACTTTCACCTAAAAGAAAAAGGAAGTGAAATGTAAAGAATGTCAGAGTGTGTGTACATAGGAGAAACGAAAAAGAGGCTGAAAGACAGGTTGAAACAACATAGGGATGATGTATGACTTAAGAGAGAGAGAAATGCGATATTTAAACATACGAGAAAAACAGGACATGACATAGAGTGGGATGAGGCTAAGCAGATAGCAAGGGAAAAGAGAATACTAGTGAGAAAATGGAAGGAGGCCAAGGAAATAGAGAAGAAAGGTGAAGAAGACACAATGAACTGGAATGGGGGACTGAAGATAAACAAAGAATGGAAGAAGGTGTTAGAAAGAGTGGAAAGGACAAGAGAGAAAGATGAGAGAAGAATGAAGGATGGAAGAAAATATGTTTAGCCTTTTAGGTGAAAGTACAGTTGACAAGGGAAAGCCACTTGCTAGAATTTTCCAGAACAACTTTCTAATAGTCTGGAGGGGAGTAATGTTTGTGTATATATATCGTCCTGTTTTGTACCTTGATACATTTTTACTTGGTGCAGAGTCTGATGAAGACCTTGCTAGAAGGTTGAAATGTTACGTTTAGTTTATGTTTTATAATAAAATAAATTTCTGCCTTGGTCAGCATATTGAGTTTTTCATATCATGGAAACAAGGTTTAATGGTGTTATAAGTGGAAATACGCAGTAACAAACACACATCCATGCCTTAACCCATTTTTGAGCTTAAAATGCATGGTCTCGAATACGTTATGCCACAGAAGCCAACTAAGAGAGCATAGTATGAATACTGCCATGGAGAGTGTGAACACGAGATGTCAGTGGAATTAAGATGGTCGGAAAGCTGCTATTTAAACATAACAATGAATGGACTCTTGGAAATCAAGGTTACAATGTACTACTTCAGTGGAATATGGGATGACCTAATAAGTAATTTTGTCCACTCAAAGTAGGTTAGAGTTGGGTTTTTTTAAAGTTCACTTTATGCACAGTAAGGCTAATCGGGACTGGACCTACAGTTTAAAGTGGGATCCGAACTACTATTTGCCTCCACCAGGTATCGAACCTGGGATCCCTTGATTACAAGGTGACAATGCAACGACTGCAACATCCGAGAGGCCCTAAAAGTAGGTTAGAGATTAGTACATGAGAAGTATATCATAATTACACCCTGCGTGTTCTTACATACTAATTTTCCAAATACTCGCCCCATGAGACTCTAACATTACAATAATGACTGGCTTCCATATTGTATTCTTACTGGAGAAAACAACATATAACCACTTTGCTACTTACCCTAAGAAGAGACCAAAATCAAGATTTCTCCCATGATACAATCTGCCATCGGTTCCTTCAACAACTATAGATGTGCACAGACTAAAGAACTCATAGAAAACATTGAAAAGCAGCACTTCTCCTAGAGTAATATTTGTGGTATCTGAAATTCCCTTCATTTCATCAGCAAATGGATATGGTAGTGTTTTGGATAGATAGGGAAGAAATCTATCTATCAGTTTAAATACCACATCACCAAATAATCCGGCTGTGTACTCCTTAATGTTCACAAGTAATCTATTTATCTGAGAAAAAATAAAATAATAATTTAATTAACTTAGGTGTTAAGCTTCACAAATGGCAAACCAAATTATTGCACTTTAATAACTTTTTAACTGTGCACATAAATCTATATTACATGAAAAGTAAATTTTCATATCCAAATTTGGAATGGAATAAAATAGTATTTTTGTAAATTTGTAGGGATGGACTGATAAGAAATTGTAGCCAATACTGATAAAGTGCCGATATAAAATTTACTGATACTGATATTCTACCGATCCAATATAAGATTCCAAATGGCCCTTGAAGACCTGAATGATTCATTGACCTCCTTAATAAGTGTGTTTTGAGATGACTGCAATGCAAAAGAAGTTACATATTGACACATTTACTTCTTTAAAAAAGCAGGGCATGGAGATTATCCATAAAACTTATAACAAAATGGCAAAATTTTGCACTTAATTATAAGATATTTATAGATATATCGGATCGGTAAAATAATTCATAATTCTACCGACAAACCAATACACCGATATGCCTACAGCGGCCAATACCGATTAGTCTGCCCCGTCTCTATAAGTTTGTAATACAGACTAAATAATTTTAAAATGTGACAAATTTATGAACAATTCAGACATAAAAATGCTGAAGTTTAGTAGATGTGGGACATCATGAGGAGCAGTTCTGCTGTGCTTTACACTGTGCCATGAAGACACACAAAGGATTCACAGGTAGGGTTCCATACATTCTCGACCACTACCATAGAGGGATCACACTCTGACCACCTTCGTCACCTCCCTCCACTCAACACCTACCAATGAGAGCCTGGGTGTGTGCTATACCTTTTTGTGTAGATGTAAGACATTCATGTTCATATATTTACTTTCACGCGCAAAAAAAAAAAAATTGGTAACAAATATGATTTACTCACATCATCCTTCTTGTCCTGAACTACTTCATGCCATCTTATATTTGGAGGCAAATCGAGATTTATCTTGTATGTAGGAATCCTGTCCCTGTAAAAACAATAAGAAATATATTGTTTCCACACAGATTAGAATTGCCACAAATATTTCTTTCACATACAACACATAAATAGAACTTTTAAAAGTACTCTACTCTAACTGTAAGGAAAGTTGACGTAAATTTGCTCAAAACTTACATTGGATACCATACCCATACTCATAAACAGCCACGTACATATATTTCAGGGGGGGAGCACTCAAACCAAGTATATCAGGAATTATAATAATGTTTAAATTAAAATGATTATATTAAATTATAATATAATGCTCATTAAAATACATAAATCAATTAATATGGTATTATTAATACATGGACAGTTTAAAACACTGTGTAAGGATAGATATAATAGCACGAATTCATTATCTAGCTTACCTGTAGTTAATTTGCATAAAAACAAGTGCCCTGGCAAAGAAATTAATGTCAAATAGATGCAGAATTGATTATTTATTGAATAACAAAAAAGGATGTTAGATCCAGTCCACAAAAAGTAAAGTTTCCGATTAATATTTTATGCACATTACCATATTGTGCTAGCATAAATTGTTGGTACTGTCCTTCAAAGTTGTATGATCCCAATATAATCCTTGCCTCCCAATAAGTTCAGAAGAAATTAATAACCATCATTTTAGTACCTGGTAAGTCTTTCAGGGTGGGTGAAGTCTGGGCCTCCTGGACCCCCCCCCCCCTTCCCTAAATACATCCTTGCTCATAAATGAATGCAAATACTTCTACCTTCACATGACCTTCAAAAAACTCCAGCATTGAATGGTGGATCGAAACCTAGACTGTTGAGGTCAACCTTAGTTGGGAAAACCTTGTCTTTATATTCTTACGAAATTTGGACCCCCAAATAACATTTAAAAATACATTGTGTCCTGCCAATATCAGTACATATGAGAAAAATCTTACCTCAGGGGCCATTTTAAGGAACAAAGTCTGTCAATTTTTCCTCCCTGAATATAAGTAGCATGCCAGGAAAATTATAAAGCTGGGTGCCTATTAGCAGTCAGGTCATTATTTGGAAAATCTCAATGCATTTTACTTAAATTAAGAAGATAAGGTGGAATCAACTCCATCCTAAGCTTACTTTTAATTTTACATAGCATGTCATCTAATGTAGTGGTCCTTTAAAAGTATACATATATATGAATACACACCTTTTTTCTGGAGGGTAGGCATGCATTTCACATTCTCGAAACTGAAATTAGAAAAAAAAATAGAATAAATATATTTCTGACTGTATATACAAGATCTACAAGGAATATTAATATCAAAAGATGCAATTATGATAGTACATACATGCACCTAAGCTGCATTATTAATTTTGGATTTTTTTAATCTTTTTTTAAAATTTCTGTCTGCTATTTAAAGCACCATTACCTAGTACTACAGGTATTACTTAATATCACAATTATACAATAGGGTCATTCCAAGTGAAATCACCCAGAGCAGGTTGCATCGTAGTCATGGATTTGCTTCATTTTTTTTTTTTTAATAATAGATACTTGGTCCAAAATGACAAATATGTATTATTAGACTTGTCCAACAAATACGTCGAAAGTTACGAATTTTTGAAAAATTGAAGATTGTCAGAAATTGGGTGGATGAACGAACGCACCATGTGGCATAAAACATGTCTGAAACTATGTGGAGTATTGTGATGATTTAGGTATTGTTGGAGAGGAGGAGGACAGTCCTAACAGAAAATGACTATATTACCACTCTTACCTACTCAGAAATTAGAAAAATCTTTAAAGAAAGTAATTTGTTGTGATAAAAAAAAGACACTCAATTCAGGTAATGTTTGATAGGGAGTCCCAGGTTTTGCCACAATGAAAATTGTTACACAGCACAATCAATACATGTCCAACATAATATTAAAAAATCAGAGAGGTAACACTTTTCATAGTAAAAATATCACAGGTTTCAGTATAGAATGTATGATCCAATTTTCCACTGGCATACATTATTTTTTTTTTACAAATGGCCCTAAAACACTCACAAATTACCACTAATGTGAGTACACATAATATTGTTAGAAATGTTGAATAAGTCCCATACAGCACACAAAGTTTCAGACATATTTCAGAAATATTACAATATTTCATTAATGTTTCTAACATTCTGGTTTCGCGTTGACATTACAGAAAGCATGACATGAAGTCCCAGTTTTGTTTCTGAAACATTGGAATGTTATAATTTCATTGTCTAGTTTCTGCAACGTCTCATTTTTCTTACATCTCTGAGAAATGTTTCAGAGACATTTCCGCAACGTTGGATTCGGTCATCATGCATGCGTGGCGGCCATCAGGGACATTTTCTGCGGCGGCCATGTTGTTACCTTCAACGCTGACCGGGAGTCGTGCACATCTTATGAAGAATAATGTTGTTTATTGCGTGGTAAGTTGAATATTATTAATGCCAAAGTGTGTTTAATTGTGTTATACTTATGCACGCTATATATTTAATCCGTGTTGTATAACGTGTGTGAAAAAGTGAGTGGAAACAAGGCAGTTCAAGCCAGTGTTTAAATAAGTATTTTGTTTTGTTTGTTTAATTAAAATATGTGGACGTAAAGAAGCACTGAACTTCTCCACTTCATGAAACTATAATCGCGAGAAATAAGTTGTCTACGTTGTGTGTAGTGAAAAAGTGAATGGTCGAGACGCAAAGTATTTCCCTGCATGTTTTTACTGTTAAAAATAGCTATATAGTTCTCGTTTACGGTATATGACCCCACCCCCCGTAAATTTTGCACAAAGTTTGTCCTCTTTTTTTAAAAAAATGTTGTTTCTCACTTCCCTGTGCGTAGAATACCACGTAAGTTGTTACGTTCAGAGCCTCTATCTAATACAAATTACGAATCAACTGATTTGTTCTGTGACATCGTTACGTAATGTAAGTCTACGGCAGCACCACAGGCACGGTCATACTTGTTAGATCAGCTCTCGATTGGTTGCACAAGCTATCAAGAATAAAATTATCCTCTGAAAAAACCTTTAATAATACCTCAAATGAACATAGCAGTCATAATCAAAATTCTGTTTACAATGAAGTGCAATTATAAACAAAACAAACATGATGCTGGCTTAAAAAAAAAAACACAGCCCTCTGAAAGTGACAGTATGCCATGACTACTAGTAGTGTCACAGTGCCATGACTAGACAGTGTATATTATAAAAGAATGACAAGCTATGCCAGGCTATCAAGCTAGTGTTTATATAAGTATTTTGACCTGTCTCATTATCCACTATAATGTGAGAAATTCTTGTGATGAAATACATGTAAAATCAGAAGAGATTTTATTGTATACTTTCATCTTTTCATGCTCCTTATCAGGTCAGGTAGATAATATGCAAAGCTAGCTTTTCCTATATTTCCAGCCATCAATCACCACATGGGTAATTTTTGTGTGACAAAACTAAATTCCTAATTATATTTCTCTCTTAATCACTTGTTAGGTTACTCACTTATGTTAATAATCTCTCTCTTTCTCTCTCATGTAGTCTTGTATAGTTTTGTTTCTCATGAGGCTTGTCATGCCCTCCATATACTATATTCATAATTAGGTAGGTAGAATTATAGATTATTGACAAGAATAAAATAAAAGGTTAAAATGTAATTATGATGCTGCACGATTGCACAAGTTGCAGATGTTGTGTTTAACTTGACATGCTAAAAGAAAGATGAAACATGAATTTTTTTGTACGGAATGCCCAGGAATTTTTAAAAAAGTAGATGGAAACACTGATTTTCACTAATATTAACGATTTGGATGTTACATGACATATTGAGCATTCACTAAAACCTTTATGCTAGTTCTGAGCAAATAATATGAAGTAAAAGCAATTTTTCATGCCAAAATTCAATCTGTTTTACGGCATTCTCCGAGGTTACATTTATAAAAAAACTGATTGGTGCTGACATGAAGAATGTAAATTCTTGATGTTGCTTTGCAATTTTCTTCAAGGCTATGATGTTTATGACTCCCACAGTTAGTTTTTATGCAGATTTAGCAGTAATTGAGTATTTTATGGCTGATTTAAGATTAGTTTCTTTCGCAAGAATGATCATTTTTTGACAAAATTTGGATTTCAAGTTACAGTAATTCAAAACTATGAAACAATACAAGTTTAATATACTAGATTTGGGTCATTTGTGGCTCAATTGTTATTATTAAGTTTGAATAGGTAAAAAATTGGTAATATTTAGTTGTTTTTGTGCTAAAAATCTATTCAATCATCATTTCTTTGTAATTAGGTAGGTAGAATTATGGATTATTGACAGAAATGAAATAAAAGGTTAAAATCAAATTATGATACTGCACGATTGCACAAGTTGCAGATGTTGTATTTAACTTGGCATGTTAAAAGAAAGATGAAGCATGAAATTTTTTCTGCGGAATGCCGAGGAGTTTTCTAAAAAAGTAGATGGAAACACTGATTTTCACTCATATTAACGATTTGGATGTTACATGACATATTGAGCATTCACTAAAACCTTTATGCTAGTTCTGAGCAAATAATATGAAGTAAAAGCAATTTTTCATGCCAAAATTCAATCTGTTTTACGGCATTCTCCGAGGTTACATTTATAAAAAAACTGATTGGTGCTGACATGAAGAATGTAAATTCTTGATGTTGCTTTGCAATTTTCTTCAAGGCTATGATGTTTATGACTCCCACAGTTAGTTTTTATGCAGATTTAGCAGTAATTGAGTATTTTATGGCTGATTTAAGATTAGTTTCTTTCGCAAGAATGATCATTTTTTGACAAAATTTGGATTTCAAGTTACAGTAATTCAAAACTATGAAACAATACAAGTTTAATATACTAGATTTGGGTCATTTGTAGCTCAATTGTTATTATTAAGTTTGAATAGGTAAAAAATTGGTAATATTTAGTTGTTTTTATGCTAAAAATCCATTCAATCATCATTTCTTTGTAATTAGGTAGGTAGAATTATGGATTATTGACAGAAATAAAATAAAAGGTTAAAATCAAATTGTGATACTGCACGATTGCACAAGTTGCAGATGTTGTATTTAACTTGACATGTTAAAAGAAAGATGAAACATGATTTTTTTTCTGCGGAATACCGAGGAATTTTTAAAAAAGTAGATGGAAACACTGATTTTCACTAATATTAACGATTTGGATGTTACATGACATATTGAGCATTCACTAAAACCTTTATGCTAGTTCTGAGCAAATAATATGAAGTAAAAGCAATTTTTCATGCCAAAATTCAATCTGTTTTACGGCATTCTCCGAGGTTACATTTATAAAAAAACTGATTGGTGCTGACATGAAGAATGTAAATTCTTGATGTTGCTTTGCAATTTTCTTCAAGGCTATGATGTTTATGACTCCCACAGTTAGTTTTTATGCAGATTTAGCAGTAATTGAGTATTTTATGGCTGATTTAAGATTAGTTTCTTTCGCAAGAATGATCATTTTTTGACAAAATTTGGATTTCAAGTTACAGTAATTCAAAACTATGAAACAAAACAAGTTTAATATACTAGATTTGGGTCATTTGAGGTTCAATTGTTATTATTAAGTTTGAATAGGTAAAAAATTGGTAATATTTAGTTGTTTTTGTGCTAAAAATCCATTCAATCATCATTTCTTTGTAATTAGGTAGGTAGAATTATGGATTATTAACAGAAATAAAATAAAAGGTTAAAATCAAGTTATGATACTGCACGATTGCACAAGTTGCAGATGTTGTATTTAACTTGGCATGTTAAAAGAAAGATGAAGCATGAAATTTTTTCTGCGGAATGCCGAGGAGTTTTCTAAAAAAGTAGATGGAAACACTGATTTTCACTCATATTAACGATTTGGATGTTACATGACATATTGAGCATTCACTAAAAACCTTTATGCTAGTTCTGAGCAAATAATATGAAGTAAAAGCAATTTTTCTTGCCAAAATTCAATCTGTTTTACGGCATTCTCCGAGGTTACATTTATAAAAAAACTGATTGGTGCTGACATGAAGAATGTAAATTCTTGATGTTGCTTTGCAGTTTCCTTCAAGGCTAAGATGTGTATTTTACTTGTGCAAAATATTGTTTTTTGAAATGAAAATTCTGACCAGAATTGATATTATGACATTATTTCCTTTCAGGAAAAAATGAATGTTACTGCACTCCAACAAGAGGTTATAGCGGAGAACCTGCAATGAAATACTTCTTAACAGAACAGAAGCAATTGTATTTTGACAAATTTAGACAAATAAAGAATATATTTTATGAAAAAAAAAATATTTTTACGTATAATAATGTTTCTTTGATGTGATGCATGTCCAATTTTTAGAGTTCAATGGTGACATGGATAGTGTCTGATCACTCGCTGGTGTAAAAAAATGTATCAAAGAATGCTTATTTATATTTATTTGTTCTTTGAATTGATGCTTTAAGTCCACTTTATGCATAAATAGGGTAATCGGGACTGGACCTACAATTCAAAATGGGATCCGTATCACTGCAATGTGCCTCTACCAGAGTTTCGAACCAGAAATCCCTTCATTACAAGGAGCTTAATTCAATTTCTCAGTGTATTCTGAAACTGACCAACCCATCCTAACCACTATAACAACGTTGAAAGTCAAACATGGGTGAAATATAAATTATTAAAAAATAATAGAAATGAGAACGTATTATTATATCTTTGAAGTAATAATTCAATGGAAATTGCTCACAAGTAACATTAAGAGAATTAATTTCTCTAACTAGTAACCACAACCTCTGATAGACGCTGCACATTTAATATTATAGAGAATGTCAAAACTTTTCATTGATTTATAAATTTTTAGTTATTATTCAATTATATTATTCGTATTGTTACTGCTTAAAAATTGCTAAAGTTTAGCTTGTCTCCATTTTACACCTGTGAATTGATATTTATTTCCCAGTTGTGGTTACTGGTTCATTTACTGAATTTATTTTGTGGTCAAAGTGTATCTACATTTCTCCAATTATGTAAGTATATAGGATATTATTACATTCATTTTGAATTTTTATTTGAGATACGTAAAAGGTGAGAATGTCACATAGTAAATTTTAGTATCCGAAAGTTATATTTGAAGACATGTGCTCAATTTGTGATGTTTGAAATTAATTTGGAATATTGCTGTGTAATTCTGAAAGTTCGAACACCATATAGGTTGAAAACCATACATGTGGAGCATGTATTCTGTCCAGGAAAAATGTTTTTATTCATACAGACACATTAGAGTAGAATTTTCAGATGACCGTGACTCATAGAATCATGAATGGATTTCATACAACACTAAAATGCTTCCAGCTTCTCATCTATTAGTAGAGGGGACGGGAGCATTATGCTGATCACAGCACTCAAATCCCACCTTCTTTGTTGGTTGGTGCTTTTAAGTCTACTTTATGCACAGTAAGGCTAATCGGGACTGGACCTACAGTTTAAAGTGGGATCCGAACCACTTGTGCCTCCACCGGGTATCGAACCCGGGACCCCTTGATTACAAGGCAATGACGCTACCACTGCGCCATGGGAGAGGCCCGACCTTCTTTGTGACATGGTGCAACAAACCACGGAGAGCTTTTTATTACATGTAAAACTTTACACACATTTGAAGGTAGTTTAGGATTTGGTGGCGAATACGAGTATTTTTCTTTTCTTTTTTAGTTGTAACTGTTGTCTGGTTAGAATGAATGTGTATTTCGTAATTTTATGCACTTTTTCCCCCCTCGAGAATAATTGTAGCAATTGAGATACGTGGTCATTTGAGGAGAGGTAAAATAAATATAATTAAATATCATTCCTAATTAGGTATCAAACATTGTGAATTTTATTTTCAGGAAATGATTTACAAATAAATATTGAAATAAAGGGGCTTAACCCCAATAGGCCCCCTTAAATATTTCACTCGTGAATACAGTACTGATTCGATTCAATATAACCGTAATGTAAAATTATATCACTGTAATGTAGCTGAAATATCACAAAACCTTACGGAAATGTATTTGTAATGTTACACTGACATGTTTCTGCAATGTTACATTGACACGTTTCTGTAATGTTGCACTGATATGTTTCTGTAACATTACGAATGTTATGTTAGATTCGCGGACATTTTTACATTGCTGAAACATCACAGTAATGTTTCGCAATGTTGCTGCAATGTTACAATGTTTCACGAGTTACGTATCCGTAACATATCTGAAACCATGTTGTGCTGTATGGGGTGGGAGAAGCATTATTATGATGTTCATCTACTTTTAGTTCACAGAAATTGTACTAAGACCAGAGTTCTTGTCCAGAATGCATATGGGTCAGTCCATACCGAATGTTCAAAAACTGGTTGCTTGACCACTTTTAAAATTTTCAATATTTTTGTTGTTCTAACACCTCGCAGTCCTTATTTTTCTAAAACTTGACTTTCTATGTTTAAAAATGGTGGCCATTTTTTGTTTCATTTTTGGTCTTTGCAGACAGTTGTGAAAATTACGAACGAGGGTGGGCTGAAAAGTAATGCCTGCTATTTTTTTGTGACTGTGTAAATACATTTTGGATTTTGAGCAACCATGCATTGTACTCTTCAGACTTTCCCCCTTCTCCATTCCAAGTTTCAAACTTCTATCACGCTGAACTAGAGTGAGGAAAATGGCAGCATGTAACCATATTATGTCGGTCAACCTGAAACTGGGTGTGGTGACAGAGTTTCTAACTGCAGAAAGTGTGTCCCCCCCAAAATAGCAGGCATTACTTTTCAGCCCACCCTCGTATGATAATTTGGCTAAGAAAAATCATAGAAAGCTGTGTTAAACAACATAGTTTTCAGTACATTTCAAGCTTTATTTTATGTTCTGTGCCATTTTTCAAAATCTCTAATGTAAATGGCTGGAATTTAAGGTCAACATTGATATTCAATTTTGAACAAAAGTCAAAGTTTAAAATTTTCTTAAGTAGGGAGGTAGCATAATATCAGAGCTATATATTTTTAGATAAAACATATACATCCCAAGTTTTGGCAGAAAATATTTGCACTCTCCTACTGGATTCTTCTTCTAGTTAAAGCTCCTTGAAAATGCTAATTTTCATTTTTTTTTAAAAAATTTCAGACCCCTATATCTCTCATGGGGAAGTGTCTTTTTCATCACAACAAGTTACTTTCTTTGAAGATTTCTCTACTTTCTGAGTAAGTAAGAGTGGTAATATAGTCATTTTCTGTTAGGACTGTCCTCCTCTTCACCAATTCCTGAATCATCGCAATACACCATATAGTTTCAGAGATATAACACATTTTGTGTCACATGGTACATTCATTCGTTAACCAATTTCTGAAAATCTTCAAATTTTCAAAAATTTGTAACTTTCAAAATATTTGTTGGACAAGTCTAATATTACATATTTGTCATATTGTACCAAGTATCTATCAGTAAAAAAAATTGAAGCAAATCCATGACTATGAAGCAACTTTTTCTTTCAATTGGGTTATTTCACGTGGAATGACCCAATACGAATGTAACTACAGCATCTCTGTGGTCTATTTTGTAGCTTGCAAACCATAAATTGTCTATTTGTCTGCTTACCTGGAGATGAAATTTACTAATGTCCAATGAAAATGTATATAAATAGTATTTATAAAGTACAATTATTTTACTTTTATTAAAGAGTGAAAAAAAACCTAACTAACATAAAAATATCCATCAGCAGAATTTAATAGAAGTGTTTTGTTGATGCCCTACGCTCCACAAGGGACATAGGAATTCAGTCAATCAAGTTACAGAAAAAATTGACATTGAAAAATTGAATTTTCTCTACTTATAAAGATTACAAAGAATCAAAATTATACTAACTGGTGGGTATTCTGGAACAGATACAATCTTCTTAAGAAATTCTGTTTCCTTTGCTTGGGATGGTAGAAGGCAAAAAACTACCACGAGCAGAGATATGAGGACCTGTGTGGAAACAGTCATCACTCTTCTGTAAAAAAGATATAGGCATGATCAAAACAAAAGTAAATATTCAAAGATAAAGTCACAATATTTATCAGTGGTGTGGCACAGATTTCATACAAGTGTTACCGGTCAACGATATCAAAACTTGTCATTATTATCATCATAACAGCTTGTAGTATAGATGAATACAACACAGTACAGTTCAACCAATAATTGAGAACACTGGGACAATTTAATTTATTTATGTTATGACTCAATGGCTACTGTAATTTAAGGAAATGCCAGTTCCCATTTCAGAAGTGGGATTATAGTGTGTCAGCAATTTCTAATACGTCAACTCATAACTGAAACTTATTTAGATTAAAACTGTAATATTCAAAAATAGGAATTGTAGCTTTCCTGGCGACTTGATTCCAACATGTGTTCTCTGGTTACAAGCCAGGTTAAGTCGATGTTGGCTTACAACATTTCGAGAGGATACATTGCTCTCATCATCAGGGAATATTTCAAAATATGCGCTCGAAACGTTGGATGTAACATTCAATTCTCAAAGTAAAAGCATTCCACCCCTATGATAAAAATGTGTATGTAACCTCTCACATTCATCAATGTGAACAATTTCAATCACACAAACATCCTCCACCAAGAAATTTCCACTTCAAGTCCTAAAAGTCTGGTCTCAATGGAAAAGTCAGAACAATTGAAGTAATAATAATTTCTTGCAGGTAAACGAATATAGATGAAATGGATGCCAGGGATGGAACATACACTATGCAAGAGAAAGCCTGCATGCCTCAGGTCTCTCCCAACGGCAAACATACAATGAATTTCACCATTATCACCCAAACAAACTGAAACCTGGACAACTATCCATGGGAGCACCTAAAATCTGTTGTGTACAACACACGTCCAAGTTCAATTCATGATCTCAAAGAAAACATTCATGCTGCATGACATGCTATCACACCAACAATGTCACGGAATGTACAAAGAGCTTTCCATTCTCGTACCCATACCTGCAGGGCTCAAGAGGAGCATCAATTTGAACATTGGTTGCTGCCAGGGTGCGAAATCCGGGGGGGGATTTCCCCCACCAACAATCTTGGCCTCAAAAATCCCCCCACCACATATTACTGGGGGGGAGAGTTTTTGTTCCAACAAAGAAAAGATAAGCAATTATTTTTAATTTCAAGTATACTTTACTAAGAATAATATTGAAAACACACAAAGTAGTGTAGTTGCGAGTGTTCAATGCCATTTCTCTCTTAAGAGATCATTAACATATCTACATCAATACGCACAATAAAAGTAAAACAAGAATGGAAAACAATAATAACTGTGAAAACTAATTGATTTATATTAGCATAAAGCAAAAGGTAAATAAGAACTTAACATAATAAAACCACTTCAACTAGTATTTCACAATTTAGTAACATCTTTAACCAGTTACTAAGGGAATTAGTTTGCTACGTTATATCTGATATATGTCAAAGTAACAAATTATTTTCTTTGTGTAATTAATAATAATAATACTAATGTATTTTACATTTAGTAATTAATTTTTACTTTTAGTAACATTATAAATATGTATATCCTCTAATTTATATGTATGTTTGTGGGGAGGGGGTTTGTAGATTAAGATCTTTCTCCCCCCACTAGTCTTAAATGATTTCGCACCTTGGTTGCCATAATGATTTTCCTACCTGAAACAAAGACTATATTGGAATTGTACCTTTCCTGGTAACGTAATTCCAACAGGTGTTCTCGGGATTGGAGTTAGCTTCCAACGTTTTGAACACATACGTTGCTCTCATCATCAGGGAATATAGAAATGGTGACCAGTGTGGGGTTAAATATATGATAATTATGGTGCAGAATTTGGGTTCTGTCTTCTTATTGGCTCGCTCTGGATCCTGTTGTTCTTATGGGCTGCAGCATTGTTTTTACAAAGGAGCGAATTCCAGGCGTGACTGAGCTGGAGTCCCATCTCCCTGTTGAGATTGGTGCTTTCCCGTGATATGGCTATGGCTTCTTTTACTCATCCGGCCCAGTAGCCGGCACATTTGGCTATTATTTTTATGTCAGAAAATAAAACCCTGTGTCCCTCTGTGATGCTGTGTCCTGCAAGTCCTGACTTTTCAGGTTGGAATAATCTGATGTTACGCTGATGTTCATTGCGCCGTTGTTCAATGGTGCATCCTGTTTGGCCTATGTATGGTGTCCCACACTCGCAAGGAATACGGTATACTCCTGGAATCCGTAGCTCCAGGTTATCCTTGACCGAGCGGAGAAGAGCCTTGGTCTTGAGTGGTGGTCTATGGATGGTTCTCACTCCGTGTCTTGCGAGAATTCTACTTAATTTCCCAGAGGTGTGCCCAATAAATGGTAAAACTGTTGTAGTGGGACATTCTCCTGTGTTGCTGCTAGCAGGGGGGCTGTGTGGTGAAGGGACCACACCCTCATGCTTGGCTGGTCCGGGTGGTGAAGAATCGGCCCTTTTTAGGACCACACTGTTGTCCAAGGTTGGTTTCCGCTGAGATGTCACTGCCTTGTTGATGTCCCTGATGTTGTATCCATTCTGTTGTAGCGTGGTTCTAAGATGATTGAGTTCTGATTCTCTGTGGGCTAGTGTGTTGAGAACTGCAAGACGTTGAGCCTTGTGGTGGAAACTATGGGTATTAAGGTAGAGGTCGGTGTGCGTGGGGTTTCTGTATTAAACCATGCCCGAGTGTCCCATCTGGCTTGCGGCACATTAGGATGTCCAGGAAAGGGGGGCAGCCATTTTCTTTTATCTCCATAGTAAACTTGATGTTTGAATGGCGGTTGTTAAGGAATTCAAGGAAACTATGTAATGTCAGTCGTCCATGTGGCCAAACGACGAATGTGTCATCCACATATCTGTAGAAGCAGGATGGCGGATGCGGTGCGTCCTTCAGGGCTTCATGTTCAAAATGCTGCATGTAGAAATTCGCTATGGCCAGTGAAAGTGGTGAACCCATGGCCATTCCGTCGGTTTGTTCATAATATTTCCCGTTGTAAAGGAAATAAGTCGAAGTGAGCGTGTGGCGAAAGAGGTTTACTATGGGTGGTGGAAAGTGGCTTCCCAGAAGTTCTAATGTGTCTTTCACCGGAACTCTTGTGAACAAGGAAACAACATCGAAGCTGACGAGGATGTCATTTTCGGAAACCTTGACTTTCTTCAGTTCCTGGATGAATTCAGTTGAATTCTTGGCATGATGTCCACATTGTCATCCCAGATTACAGATAAATGAATGGCTACTTGCACACAAAGAATCATATAGGAGTATACGGAATGGAAAAATCGTTCTCCAGAAAACGTGCAGTCAGTAATCACTAAGACTATGAAGTATGTGTTAACAGACATAAATAGACATAAAAAAACATTGTGTGCCATCATTAGTTCAGTATTAAGTATTCATTGTCATCCAAGATGACAGATAAATGAATGGCTACTTGCAAACAAAGCATCATATAGGAGTATACGGAATGGAAAAATCGTTCTCCAGAAAACGTGCAGTCAGTAATCACTAAGACTATGAAGTATGTGTTAACAGACATAAATAGACATAAAAAAACATGTGTGTACCATGATTAGTTCAGTATTAAATAATTGTAATTTGGGCCACCTGAAGTTTGGAATGAATTTTTTGCACAATTGCTGCTTCCCGCAACTAAAAAACAAAATTTACACATTCTTCAAACTTCAAGCATTAATTCACACTCATTTCAAAACTTTAACAGGTAAGGATGTCGAATCGACCCTTCTTAATAGAAATATGTATGATACATCGTTGGAAAGGGAATGAATCAAGGATTCCAGAAATGTAAAATTTAAGGTGAGGAAACAATTCGAAGTGGGAAAAAGTAGTATTAATTGCCAGCCCCCCCCCCCCCTGATTCCAGGCTCTGCCCCTGGGGTAATTGACCTACCGCCCCCTACCACTACCGCTGCCCCGTCTCTGCTCCGCTATGCTCTGGCTACCTGCCTTTTTCTATAGAGTCTCTTTGAATGAAAACATGAAAAAATGATTTTAAGAAAGTTGAATCCTAGTGGAAATTCACATATATATTCACGTTGAAAACCAAAGTTCGACCTGGCAGTACTGTGTGTTTACAATATGGATTAGGTTCAAGGAAACCAGCTATGGCAAGTAATGTAGTAGTAATTTTTTTATTATTTCATAGAAATGTAACTTCAAATTGAGAAATGCACAGTGGCAATTCAAAAACGCACCATTAGCACACATTTTTTTTTACTTTCCAACGGTAAAAACAAGGGTCGATTGTGCAGTCTAGCCATTTAAAATTTATCTATGACAGTAACTAGTTTATTTTCTAAGGGTCATGAGACCCTCACCTGTTCATTACCAAGTACAGATCCATGGGTAATTGTTGAAGTGGATCCCAACTCCCAGGTTTTTGGATATATTATTATGCCTAATATTTTTGAAGACTCCAATTTTCTGTCTTTTATCACCAAGTTTAATAGGTTCGAGAAAATATTATTTATCGTTTGATTTAAGCCCACAATGGGAACTGGATTAACAGTTGAACCACCTGAACCACTGGGCAGGGGATTGTTCTAGAGGGCCCTTACGATTGACTGATTGAGTTAAAACTTTGGAGTGCTTTGCCATGTATGGCCATTTTGCACCCTTCTAAGTAGAGAAGGAAAAATCGGTAAATTTCTCGTATCGGAGAAATTACTTACCGAATGCAGTTTCTTTATAGTTGTGGAAGTTCGGGGAAGTGTTTTCTTGCATCGTTCATTGAATTTTGCTGGTTAATAATCTTTTTTTCGATATAAATGTGTGACTGTTGCACGAGAGCTCGTCCATCGATTTACTTCCAGGTGGATGTAGCCTGTGTGTGATGATGTAATCCGGGCCAGTGTTTTCAAACACACGTTTATGTAACTGGTCACACGTTTAAATACAGGTAGCCCCAAAAACCATTGACATTAGTCCAAAAATTCATGATAGCCCCACGGACCATCACGGGGACGAGGTATGCCTACTAGGTTAGGTTAGGCCTGTTAGGTTAGGTTCCATTAGCACTCCCAAACATCAACAACACTACAGAAAATGATTTGTGTAAGTACTTTCTCCTGTAAATTTGAAGAAATCAGTCTCCGGTAAATTTCCGACATTCCTCCTCACCGGTAAATAATGAGCAATTGTGCCGATCGCAGATCACTCAATTTCGCTTATCTTGCACTTTATACATGTGGTGGGGTGGAAACATTGCATATGGACTACGGTGGTGAAACTGTGATGGCCATTTCGCATGTTACGGAAGGGAAGAAACAACCAAGAAAACTTACTCGATATGTCACAAATATAGCTATTTTCGGTGAAATAAGCGAAGTGCCACCTTCAGCAATGTTTCTCAATGCAAAATACGTAAGTACGAATATTGAAATCAAAAGAAGTAGGACATTTCAGCTGTCTGTCCGATACGAGAAATTTACTGGAAAAATCCCCTTATCTATCTTATATAAAAAAGGGATGTAAGAACCCCTTGAGAAAGGTTAAAAGTGTAAGTTCATTAAAAGCTAGTCTAAACACTTCCTCGGAAACAGTGCAAAAGGCCCACTCTTCTCAAAAAGCTAAAAACATGTCATCATTATTTCCCACCATGGATGATACATCATTAATAATAATAACAGTAACACTTTACTATACCTGAGACAGATTTCTTCAAATTTACAGGAGAAAGTACTTACGCAAATCATTTTCTGTAGCGTTGTTGATGTTCGGGAATGTAATTTTGATTCATTTTAATGCGAATGCATGTGGTTTTGTACGAAAATCTATTTCCGACGCGCTATTGCTGCTGCCGCCATTTGCTTCCTGCATGAGAGCACAATACGCTCTCGTATTGTCCGTATATGATAAATTGAACGAAAGGAATGCTAATGGAACCAAACCTAACAGGCCTAACCTAACCTAGTAGGCATACCTCGTCCCTGTGATGGTTTGTGGGGCTATCGTGAATTTTTGGGCTAACGTCAATGGTTTTTCTGGCTCAAGGAACGATCAACGGTAAGCTATCGCCATGTTGTGTGTGGAAATAAACAAGAACAGTAAGTACTCGTAAATGTAAGAAATATACATTACTTTCCTAACAAATTCAATTATTTCACCTAAATAAGTGTTCCGGAATGCAGAATAGTACGTTAGCAATGTAAAATAGTGCGAAAGAAATGATTCCCAGGTGTCTCAGGTATAGTAAAGTAGTACCATAATAACCTGTGGTGTAATAATAGCCCATTGAGGACCCGGGCCTACTTACAGACTGCTGGCCTCACACCCTCCTGATTCTACTCTCACTCACCCGAGGTGAAAGATCATCCAACCAGTTACGGTGTGACGTGTGGTCAGCACGACGAACCCCCAGTCCTTGTTGTAGGTTTTCATGACCAGGTTACACTACACAGGCGGAAAATTTCAGGAGAAAAGTTGTTACGCTTCCCCCTGAAGACTCGAAGCTTAGTGCATCCCGTAACCATAGTCCAAAGCCTTTAGATGCAAGATATGATACATCATTGGGAAGGTTAAAACTCTGTTTACCTCTAGAACATGGAAGTCAGCTTGGTTAATTTTTACAGTATGATAAATGGAATATTGTTTATACAAAACAGTGCAAATGTACGTTCGAAATGATTCTCGGTGAGGTGAGGCACCCGACAGAAATTCAACCCTCCCAACTGTAACTTGTGGATCCGCCAATGTTAGTTATGCACATCAATCTACAATAGGGTAAGAGTCTATCGATTGTTTTCAATCTGGGAGGTGAAAGGACAATTTTAGGTGGTCCTAATAATCAGGATGTTATATGAAGGCAGGTGAGGGGAATTTCTCCCTCTGGTTTCAAATTTTTGGCCGCTGGATAGAAGGATAACATATAATATCCTCATGGTTCGAAGTTTGTGCAATAACCCCTTTCCACTGGAGCTTTTTTTATCCGTCACACCGGTATTAAAAAAATTAACAGCAAAATGGCCATAAATCAAGTCTGTTAAAAAATTAGGGTCTCACTGCAGAACATGGGCTGCTTTTTCCCTCTAAATAGACGAACGAAATTTATATCCCCTGAAAGTACGTACCTTCTACTTCCATTTTCTGGTGTTCCTTTTACGATTACTATTATATTATTACTTTATTATATTTATTATTATATTATTTTACTAAAAGCAATGCATTTCTCCATTTGTTCGCATCCATATTGTTTACGCACTCAAGTGTTGTGCGATAAGTGAGACCCTTTATTTCGCGGAATTCGAGTTGATTTGTCGCTCCGGATTCCACCCACAGACGCACAGTTTCTTTCATTATTTCAGACGAGGAATGCTTACAAGGTTAGGTTACGCCTGTTAGGTTGGGTTCCAATAGCATAAATACAATGAAAAATGTTTTTCCTGCTACTAAAAGCAATGCATTTCTCCATTCGTTCGTGTCCATATTGTTCACGCACAGTTCCTTTCATTATTTCTTCGAGGAATGCCTACAAGGTTAGGTTAGGCCTGTTAGGTTAGATTTCATTAGCATAAATACAATGACTAATTATTATTTAGGCTAAGTGAACTAAACCTAGCTACCTAACAACACAGGCATTTTTTCCTTTCACTAGATTTGTGCAGGAATATGCCTTTTCCTTCGCTGCTACGATTTCAATACCGCCCAACCTGGACACGTTTTTTTCTGTTGTTTTTTTTTAAAGAAAAAAAATTCCGCACTTTAAAACTTACTTTTCCCAATTACTAACTACAAAACGTTACCAAAAAATTATGAACCGCGTTCCTCCTAAGCAGCCCCTATTCTGCAGTCTTACCAAAATTAGGGATGGTTGTGATAATTTAATTCTGAGGGGATAAATTACTGATACAAGGTTATGATCCTAACGAGAAATATAACACTGCTGTTCGTTCAAGTTGACACTACGAAATTACTACAGCATACAGACATTCACGATTTTCTTTATAGAGTATGAGGTTAATATAACAAGAAGTTTACCGAATCACAGTTGCAAACGATTACCAGTACATAAGTTAAATTACGAAAATCAATTACATTTTTTTTCTCGTTAAAGATCACAATTTAAAACACTAGTATTGCTTCTTCCGTTTTGTTCTGTCACATCTAGCATTGTCTCTCTGGCATTGTGTTGTGTAAAGCACAGATCATATATGTGTAAACAGCTGACGGCAAATGTAATAATACGCGAATTGTCCATGATCATTTCTGTTTTTAATCCACTCTGTTTTCACCAATAGGAGGGGCATGAATTGAAATAAAAATTCCAACAAGAAGAGGAAAACATATTCAGCATAATCAGAATTTCATTCCTTAAAACAACACAGAATGTGGAGTTAAAAACTGAACAAAGATAACGACGTACAATTTGAGCCGTCGATTATACTACAGCGCTGTAATTATACCTTGTATTTTTCACGACACTGTGAAACTAATATATACATTACGATTTTCCACAGTAGGAAAGATAGCATTATAGTTCTTGTGCGACGTGTTGACTGTAGGAAAGGTAATTTGTTCTCTCCAGTTTTTAACCTTCCTTGTGTGACTAATAATTGGTACGTACAGAGAATATAAAAGTTATTGGTTTTGAGAAAATATATTTTTAACAATATCGGTTGATACACCACTTTATATAATTCGGCTGAACTTCCAAATACTGGATGTTTCCGTCAGTATGAGAGGCTTTTTGATGTTTTTAGTATGTGTACGTTTCGAACAGGTTATTTAAACTTGTGTCGATTTGTGGATTTAGGAATTTTGGATTATCTTTTGGGTACTTGTCTGATAAGGGCCGAACACCTCTCACTCGTTTATTTCCTTAATTTTACCATTGATACTTACATATTCTGCATTGCGGAAGATCCTTTAAGGTGAAGTTATGCCTTTTTCCATAAAATAGTGCCAACTTTTCATATTACAAGTCATTATTTGTCTTCCTTGTTATGCTTGGGTAACAGACAATATGGCGTGCAGTCGTGCTTGTGTTTTGTCGATTTGAAGTGGGTATGCAGTGTTTCAACCTTCTTAACCGAAAAATACCTACTTTCGTGTTTATTATGTCATCATAAACCATTGACGGATAGCCCCAAAAACCATCCATGATAGCCCCACGAACCATTGACAGATAGCCCCAAAAACCATTCACGATAGCCCCACGGACCATTTCCGGCAAGGTTAGGTTAGGTTTGGTTAGGTTAGGTAAGCATAGTTAAAAAAAATTCTCGTAAAAAAAAGGCACGTTTGGAAACACTGCAGAGATCGCGTGACTTTCGACGCTCGCACCATCTGCACGTACATAATGGAAACAACGGCCTAATGTTACAGAAGATGCAAGTTCCTTACATAACAACTGATTATTTATTGTTCTGCAGCATTCTATGGTGAAGTTTTTAGTTTCCGCGAAAGAAAATACCTCGAAGAACCTCGACAATGATACAGAAAGTGATTTCAGTAAGTAGTTTCTCCTGTAAATTTGAAGAAATCCGTTCGGGCGATATCAGACAGTTGCCATTTTTTGTAATTGTAAAGACTTTTCTTAACTTCCATTGTATTGTCTGCATCATTTTAAAAACAATTCAATTAGTTGCCACAAATGTAGTAATTTATAATTTATGCCAAGTTTGTAGGTGTTTAATTATGGGTAACTGTTACCTAATTATGTGCACGTAATTTATTTTTCCTGTCAATTAGCATAGCCATTGTTTAAATAAATCTGCAAATAGTGTTCTCTTCGTGTTCAAAATTTCGATTGGTTTATTAATGTGACTTTTTGAAACCTGAGCATTACAATGATTATAATTCATTAAATATTAAGTATCCCCGAAACGTCTGAAATTCCTTTATTTTCTTCTTTTTCACATTGGTACTTTCGTATTCTGCATTCCTAAGGATTGTTGAAGGTGCCATTTCATTTTTTTCACACAAATAATCTCAATTTTCGACATATCGAGTAATTCTTGTTTGTTCATTTTTGCTTGCGTTCACGCAATATGGCGGAGAGATCTTGACTAGCGTTGTCGATGATCAGTGGTTATAAAGTGTTGCAACCTTCATCCTCAAAAAATACCTACTTTCGTGTTACTGATTTGTATTTTTTTCCAGGTTCGAAAACCCCACGAACCATGCACAGATAGCTCCACAAACCATTCATAAATAGCCCCATGAACCATGCACGGCAAGGTTTGGTTAGGTTAGGCAAACATAGTTAAAATTGTCATCTTCAAAATTGTCATGTTCTTGGAGAACAACTGTGTGGTTGGAAACACCGACCGGGGGTTACATCATCGAGCACACGCAACATTTGATTCACGTAGTGGAAGGCCATAAGAGGCAAGAGCTTTTGTGCATTGGAGAGACCTTTATCTTAAAAAATACATGATTTACCGGCGAAATAAATTAAGCGATGGGAAAAAAGATTTCCACGACCTTTCAAAAGTGTACGGAAAGTTAGTTCGGTAAGTTCTTTCAGAACGAGTTTACAATGCCGGACGGACCACTCTCCAATTTCTATGAAATTTCACCTACTCACTAATTGTGAACTCCTAATCACGAATCTGCATGTATTAATTGGCGGTCGAGTATGGAAATCGAGAAAAAAACTAAATAAACTATGTTTTCTTAACGTAACTTAACCCTACCATAAGAACAGTAGCTCCACGGAACATGCCATTTTCCCCGAATCGGTGTCACTTATCACACAACACTTTAGCAACATAGTATTCTGACATCACAGAAGAGCGCTTTTTCATGTTAGGCAAGACAAAGTATAGTTCTCTTAGCCAAAATATTAATTTTTCTTTGTATTTATGCTAATGGAATCTAACCTAACCTCGTAGGCATTCCTCGTCTGACGTCAATATTCAAGATAGCAAGATTGTTGTGCGTAAAGGAAGACCATTAACGAATTGCGAAAGAAAGATGGTTCCGAATGGACAACGACCGTTGTAAATCGCAAGGTTATTTTACAAGTTCTTACGTAAATGTACAATTTTAACAAGTGACCGCCATATATGAACTACAGATACGTCATCAGGACACCGAAATTAGTAAGTAGGCGAAATTTTATAGAAATTGGAGAGTGGTCTGATTGATTGATATGTTGTTTTAAGTCCACTTTATGCACAGTAAGGCTAATTGGGACTGGACCTACAGTTTAAAGTGGGATCCGAACCACTTGTGCCTCCACCGGGTATCGAACCCGGGACCCCTTGATTACAAGACGACGACGCTGCCACTGCGCCATCGGGGAGGCCCGGAGAGTGGTCTGGTATTGTAAACTCATGCCGTTCTGTCTCCTGTAAAATTGAAGAATTATGTTTCGGGGATACTTTAATTTTACCCTGAAATTGCATGAACTCAATCATATACCCCAAGTCCTCTAAGTATCACCAGTTCGGCATCTTTGACAGAACCCCAGAGGAAGCAGACAGGAACCGTATCTGGTTTCGAGCCACCACCTGTTTTTCGGCAAAGCGCTGTTGTCGCTTTTGCGTGCAGTGTTTAGACATCCATTCATTCACTGCGACGTTTTACTCCCATGTTCTTTATATTGTATTAAAAATATTGCACAGTACAATAACACATCCTAGCAAAGATAAAGAATCGCAACCTCGTGTTCAAAAATCTCTAAAGAAACTGAATTAGCAACATCTCATTTAGTCCACGTGGAGTTGACGAGAGCTGTCATTTCTTGGACGGATGCTATTGGTGGAAAAGGTTTCAGGGGAGGATTTACTGGACTCCATGTGGACCTGATATATGGTTGTAAGGGGGAAAACTGATCTTTCGGAACTTTCTTTGAAGTAAAGTGAGGTTTCTTTGGGGACGAGCACTATAATCAATTGATTCTGTTGCATGAAATTTGTCTTTACAGGAAGGCTAGTAGACGTTTTGCAAATTAATCACACAGCGACCCAAGATATGATTGTTTAATTCTGATTTTTATCTTGGTGCACAGGCATTTTTTACACAGTTCGATTTCTGATTATGTCTGTTAACACAGTGATTTCTTACTGCATTTTCTCTTGAGAAACTCCTGTATGATTCTTTGCAATCAGCCATTCATTTACGGACTGTTGTATGTAATTAACATGCAGGGTGCGAAGGGGCAATTTGTCACTAAATGCTTTCGTTTTTAGGTTAGGCTGGTCAGGTTTAGGGCTGTTAACATTAAAATGGCACCGCTAAATGCGTTAAACACCTGATCAAGTAATATCTGGTCTGGGATGACCCATTCCCCTTCAAGTCTCGCATCATAAATATCCACGAAAACTCCTGTCGACCTGAAACCAAGGATGCCTGCTCGCATAAGCTATCGGTACTATCGGTACTATCAAATCATCATTTCTCCTGTAACTGATACTTAGTGAAACTCTGCTAATAAGTTTCTTCAAGCTTTGGAACTTACTCCAACAACTGTGTCCAGTATTCTAAAGCATTTCCTAGTACTGCTATAAAATTTGCTGAAAAACATTAAACATTCGGAAGTGATACCCACATAGCTTTTGTGAAATTGTGTGCACAAATTACTAACACTTTTTTGAAGACTTTCCCACCCCCTTTGCAGTGAGTCTATAGTACAAAACCTTAAATTGTGCATAAGTGCTGAAATTATGATGCACAATAGTTGTTACTACTTTGAATAAAATTCTTGCTTACAGGAAGTTAGATCTGGCTACTTTTATGCATTTATAATGGCATGCTTCAGTAGCGGCAATTAGGTGCAAAACTGGGGAGGCAAGCGGAGTGTACTTTCTCAGTAGACAAGGCTTAGCATTAAGATGCTCTAGTCCAGATGCTCTAGAACAAAAAAGGGGGGTTGCAACTGACTCCCATGCCCCTCCCTCCCAATCTCCACCACTGGCATGTGTTTTATATGAGTTTATGTGCAACTGATCACCCACTTATTTACTTCTTGTATTTGCACACTAAATTTTATGATAAATATTGTGGTGAGACCTGCATACATGGTATGCAAGTAAATTTTACCAAACCATGAATTCTTTCTGCAGATTTGTCTCAACAAATTTAGAATCATAAGGAGTTAAGGAGAGAGAGCACAAGGTGTAGCTAAAAGGAGGGGAGTAAATTATCCCCCAAAGCACTGCTTTAGTTTGAACAACAGTCTGTACCAATTTTACATGTAATTATCAGTCCCTTATAATAATTAAAACAGTTACAGTGACTGAAATAAAATTATATAGAATGTATAATTTTGGCTGGACATTCATTTTCCAAGGTTGCATGCCCTCCTCCTCTGAATGCCCATGTATGTGTTGTAACATCATGTCTTGGAAGAACTGCTGGAGATTATATGAACCAAAATGTATGCATCTGCCTGCAAACAGTGGCCAAGAAATACAATGTGAATCTCCACAGCAAGGATACACATTCAACAAGCAAGAAATACAGAGCAATCCATCGGTGTTTGCACTGTCGGCAAGTGGGTGTCTAAAAAGATGTATCAAAACCGTGTGTGCATCAAATGCAACTAGTTCGAACACCTCCTTTTATAAATCTGGTAAGTAAATTCCTTTTTAAAATAATTACGGAAACTGTTGTGCGCTTGCTTCATCGACACACTACGATGCCGACAGACAGCCACAAGTGCCTGGCTTGCTGATAGTGCAAGCAGTAGTGCAGCAATCTACACTTCAATGGATCACATTGTATAAACACAGGTGAAAAAAATATTCTGTGCTTTCCATTTCCAGTCCAAATGGGCTAAAAGGCTAAGAGGAAAATACAAAGACCTAATCTTGTATTATAGTTTGTGAAATCTTAAAAACAGAATAAGAACCTTTGAACATGTTTAATGAATCCTTTATCATCATATCCTGATGAGAGGGTTCAGCGTGGCCCATATGAGTCTTTGTGCTTACTGCAGGAGAAGAGAGGAAAAATTTCTGAAGTGATGTAAAGGTGCTTCACACCAGACATACCAAGACTTTATTAAAAGTATTTATATTATTTGGCATCACTTTTGGCTAATTATGATGATAATCAGATGAAAGAAATGAAGGTGTGTTTACAAAGTTGCCAGTCAGTGAATCCAACCCAGAATCTCCAGTGAGTCAACCACTCAGTATGCTTGGTCACCAAGATGACAAGTCGGGAAAAGTGTAGTGTTTGACACTTCGTTCATTACCTGTGATTTCTGTAATTCAGTCTCGGTGAGGGGGGGGGGCTTTCATTTTAAATATATATAAATATAAGATAAATGCCACATTTGGCCTCTCTACATATAAATCAAACTTTGTGAAATTTCACGTTTTTCAGATACTGATTTCTTCTGGCTCAGCAAATGATATCTGATGGCCACTAAAGCTGGAGATGATGTGGATCCTGTGCGTGATGAACGAGCAGGGAAAGTAAGAGAAGTTGGATCACAGGCTATATGGAGTCTGTCATCTTGTAAACCAGGTAATGATGTGTAAAATACTATTAATGCCATTTTCTTTAATTCATCCCCAAGAATCTTTTTAATTACCAAACCTGACTAGACATCTGACAGTACCTCTTGCTTCGTCACAAATCTTTGTAACACACTACTTATTGCATTATACTAAGGAAAACATTATGACGATTCTTTTTGGTCATGCAGAGATTGTGCGTAGGACGGAAGGGTGTTTGATTATGATAAACAGAAGTTAGGCGTAGGATGGAAGGGTGTTTGGTTTCAAAGAGTGTATCTGCATATTTAGTTTCGAGTGTTGAGCAATGCTCCTAGGAATAATGAAACCAAAACAACCAGAAGAATGGGTTTGGCATTCCATCGTGTCAAACCAGGAGTTGTTGCTAGGCTGTTGCCATTGGTGGACATACAGTGGTGTGATTTTTTAACTCCAATTACAGTCTTCTGGGTGCAATGGTGTTAGTAATGGAAAAGTACGTGGACAGTCCAGCTCCAGAGGCAGAAGCGTTACACTCGTATGATTTTCCTTGGTTGGCTATAGTTCGATCCGCCATCTCGACACAAAACGACAGTCAAAAGATGTGATACGGGGAAAAAAGACACATTACGAGCCAGTAAGACCATAGATATAAAACGCAAGTGGATGGGTAAGTACAAAGAACTTTACTCAACTTGGTTATTGGATGTGATTTCTGCCAACAAGGAATGTTGCGAAGGCCAGGGGGAAGGGATTAGCTTCATTTAAAGGCAATTTAATTTTGCATATTTCATACGATATTGCCTATATTATTTCATAAATTCCAGATATTGCCTATTTTAGGCATTTTCTTTAAAATTGGGACATGGCTGAACTCTGTGCATACAATTTCCTGTTCCCAGGATTAGTTTCCGATGCTTCCAAGAAATTAAAAAATGACAGTATACAGTAGAAAGCTGAATGGCCTGCTCAAGGTCAAGCTCCACCCTGATTCATTGGAAGAATGTCGCCAAGGGGGTGATTGGCCTCTCACCCTCCCACTTCCCTGGGCTGGCTATCTGAGTTGCATTCCACAGGTGCACATAGTCTGGAGAAAGCTCTTCAAAGGATTATTTTAGTTTTCTCTCCCGTGGTTTGTGGTGGAAATTTTGTGTGTATTTTTGACGACTCTCCTATATTACTTCTCTTTGATTCATAATGGTAATACCTGGTGGCCATTGCCTTGATTTTGTCTTCTTAAATAAATGACTTTTTAACAGACCGCTTTTCTAATTTTGTTTCACAATAACATCGGAGAGATTTCCAAAGTTAATTATATGATGAACTTAACTGTGTGTTCAATTCCCTTTTAATATTTAAATGTGATGCACAAAATAAATATTCTTCTTTTTCCTTTATTACAATTATTTGACATCTTTGCACTACATGTAAACATTTAGGCTTTCCAAGAAGAAAAAAATACATGGTGCAAACAGGTATTGTTAGTGTTACATAGATTTGTGTTCAATGTTAACAGTAATGTAGTTTTAATCTATTAAAAGATAGAATAACAAATGTCCTCTTGCAGGGTTTGGTGTGGATCAGTTGAGAGATGATTGTGTTGATACATATTGGCAGTCAGATGGACAGTTACCACACTTAGTAAATATACAATTCAGACGTAAAACCACTGTCCAGGACATATGCATTTACACAGACTACAAACAGGATGAAAGCTATACTCCTAGCAGGTATTTTCAATATCAACATTTTAATTAAATTCGCTGTGATGCTCTTCCAATTTTATTTTTGGTGGCCCAGGGTGTCTACCAGTCTGAAAATGTCAGGGAAATTTACTCTTTTCTAGAAAAAACTGAGTTTTTGTAGTAGTGCAGTAAAAATAAGTTTCTGAACAACAAAAATTGGACAAGCAAGAAGTTTTGAATTTGCTGTGGGATGACTACGCTAGATTGATGCACTGAATATTATCTGTAGTTGCAGTGGAAATTGTATATTATATATGTGTCTTGATGTTTGGTAGATTACTTAAAGTAATATGTTACTAAATTTGTACTATAATTACAAATTCTTTGTTAATCATTTAGTGCACTTCAAGTATCACAAAGAAGTCCACTCCTTATACTTCCTTCCCTCCTCCGTCATCTGCCAGTCAGTCAATTACTGTTCAGTTTCTCTTGACATTATTACCTTTACATGTAAAATTAATATTCTGAAACTTGGTTAAGTGCGATTCTAAGTGTAAGTGTTAAGCTTCTTCTAGACTGTTCGTGTGCACTAATTGCCCTAACGATTTGGTCTGGAAAATTCAGAGAATTTTGTTGTTATGAAACTGTAAACACCTGACAAACTTTCACAGCATATCAAGAGACAAACAAACATCGAGACCTTGTTTCTACATTATGATCCTTCAAAAAACTGGAATTTCCATCCTACATGTATCCTTCACTGCAGTAGAAATTCACAGTTGCCACTTTCAGTTTTCATGATAAAATAGTATACTAAGGACAGGCTGTATAACCAATCAGTGCAAGGGCCACCTTCCAGAGTGTGAATACCTCTCGACAAAACTTACAAAGCAACAACATGAAATAGATGTAAGTTCACCCTATTGGCATCTGCTGATGTAACACTGCCAGAACTTAGTCGCTTTTATTGTGTCTTCCATCAGAAAAAATAAATTGATGATGGCAACTGCAAGTCTGTGAAGCATGGCTACATACATAAAGGATAACATATGCCAATTTTCATGATCTCGCTTTGCCAAAATGAAATCTTGTCAAGCAAAATGTTGCAAGAAAAGTAATTTGTCTTGATGTCCTCTACATGCTGTAAAATCCTATTGGTGTTGTACATTGGCACTCTGTGTACAAACTGGATACCATCTGATGATATGTTCTGAGAAGGAGCAGTAAAAAAAATTGTTACCTCTAAAAGTATTGAGAGGCTACATAAAAACAAAACAAGAACAATGCACATAAACAGATATAAAGAATGCATTGTGCAGGCATGTCAGCAAATTTCTGTGACTGTGATCCATACAATGTTGCAGGAGGGGAGATTTCGTCTTCAAATGTGTATGTGATACAGTGTTCAAAGTGTTTGCTATTGTATTTCTACAGGTTTTCTCCTATGGGTCCAGATTTATGTATCATATTGATTTTGTACTCTTGCCTTACTTAGTAATATGGAAGTTTGTTTCTGTACGTATTGTACTTGCAAGAGATGCAATTTTCTATCCTTAAATTTACAAAACTAATGCTCTTGACTTCTAGTTGAGGTGTTTCAATCCCTGGAGGAGGTGCATTAAACTTGACAGTGTATTATTCTGTATAAATGACACCATGCTATTAAATGCATTGGCACTGTGCAGTCAGGCCCAAATCATGCACCGCCATGTTCAATTAATTTCTTTTGTGCAATATTTCATGCAAGAAGTGAAACAAAATCATCAACAGAATTGAGGGTATATTTTGCAAAAGTATCCTGTGCAACCATATAAATCAAAAAAACTGAAGCCCAATTTGCACCAATCTATCTTTGAACTTGACTGTACATGTAAATCAAAATTATTATCGATATATTGCTTTAACATGATACTAAGTTAATTGAACTTTATTCTGTGAAACATTTCTTTCAGGATATCCGTACGAGCAGGTACCAATTTTAATGACCTACAAGAGGTTGAAGTAGTGGATCTGAATGAACCCACAGGCTGGGTGCTTATTCCTATAAAGGACATTCATGAGAAACCCATTCGTACATTTATGATTCAGATTGCTGTGATAAGTAATCACCAAAATGGACGTGACACTCATATGCGACAGATAAAGATTCATTCCCCAATGGAGGACAGAGCTATAGCAATTGAGAATTTTGGTAATTTTGTTACTGTAGAGTGCAAAGAGTATAGTTGTATTAGATAAAGTTACAGGAGACAAGTACAAAAATTCCAGATAAAAAAATGTAAGATAATTTTTTGTGTGTGTGTGGATTGAAACAGTGTAAATTAATAATGTCCATATTCTGAAGTAATTTTGCACATTTTTAATAAAGTTTTTTTTTTTTTCCAAGAAAAAGTCTGATTATTATAGAATTATAGTTTTGATCATAAAGTCATTTGCACTTGATTTGAAAGCTGCACCACATTAACTTATATCCTTAATTACCTAACAATGGATTTATTTTGCAAAGATGTACTATGTAATATCAACCAAGTGAAATTTTCTCTAGAATACTAAAAATGGAGATTTTTTTTTATTGCTCCCAATTCTCTCCAAGTCATTGGTTTAAGATGCAAATGGAAAGTTTCCTCTTGCTACTATGTTGTTGCTATTATTTTGATGATCATGAATTGTTGTTTGAAATTAGCAATCACTAAATGTAAATTTCTGTATGGCACCTTACTGGAACTACTATCAGGTTTCTATGTCTGGAGACTATGGAATTGTGAGTCTTATTTTGTGACAGAAAATGTGTTTGCTATCTTGAATCTTTTTAATGAAAGGAACATGGTTTAATTGAAATTTACTTTTTAGGAAATTTAGCCATTGTCCAATATTAAGTCTTTGTCCAAATAATTTTGTACTTTGCTAGCTTCATAGCGGTGGCGTAGCACAATGTGGGGTGCTATGTTTTCTCTCTCTCTCTCTCTCTCCCTCCCTCCCTCCCCCTCCTCTGCTCCTGAAATTTTGTATAATCCCAGAAATTCAGCAGAAAGTGTCGCTTATTTAAAAAATGGATTTAAGAAACAGAAATTTGCTTCCCAGTAACATATCATATGACAACGTCTGCGATAATAAGCAGTGACATATTGTCTCAACCAGAAAGGCCCAGGCAACTTGACATCATGGGTCTCACCTTTGTAGCCATGTAGTTTTCATAAACTTAGTGTAGTACAGTTGTGTGAATCGGGTAGAAAGTTTCAGTTGTTCAACCGGTCGAGGCCTTATTGTTACACAATACCTAAATAAACAAACTTAATTCATGACCTTTTTTTTACCATTACCATTTAGTAATATTACATATTTAAAATGTAACTTCCCAAGAGGCCCCAAAGCCTCAGTATGAGATTGAGATAAGATACGAGATAAATTTCCCACATTGTTCACACCTGTTAAGATTTAACTTCAAAGGGGCCCAAAAACTCAGGTGGTGGAGCCCAGGGGCAATTATCCCTTTGCCCTAGGTCCAGTAGCCCCAACTTCACCACGCAGGGTATACAACGTATACAGTGCTCAAAGTACTCCAATCGGCATTTCATTGAGTGACAAATTTTCAGTGAATAAAGGTCAGTTGCTTAATTTTCTGTCTCTCAAGACTTGAGTCCACTGCTATATCTTCGAAGCAGATTACAATTGACCTTTTGATGTTAGGTCACCATCGACAATCTAAATGTCCAGTTCAACCCCCATTACTGAATTTATAAGTTTGCTTGAGTATATAACTCACCATTAGTATTAGAAGCGTAATGTGAGTAGCTCTTACGTTGAATCATGGCCTGGCATAGCCAGAGGATGGTATTTTTGGGCTGAAGGTGCATCCACCTCTAAGTCCAAAAAAGGAGTGTTTACTATCCTTTAAACAATTTTACCAAAAAGTATTTTTTTAAATACGAGGCTTGTCAGGAAAGTAAAGATACAAACGAAGAAAAAGATATACAAGAAATGTATTGCATGCAACTCAAGCTACACTGGTACAGAGGTTATTTCTCCACATAACTGCCAACATTGACCAAACATTTGTTCAAACGCGGAACAAGGTTTTGTATCCCCAAATCGTAAAAATCCGCCACCTGCATCTGGAACCCTGACCTCATCATTGTTGTCAAAGTGTTTTCCACCAAGATATTTCGTTAGGTACAGGAACAGATCGTAATCACTGGGTGCAAGGTCAGGGCTGTATGGTGGATGTTCAAGGACGTCCCACTGAAAATGTGCAAGCAGATCCTAGGTGACATTCACTGAATGGGGCCGGGCATTGCCATGAATAAAGCAGATTCCACGTAACGTGCCCCTCCATTTGTTTTGAATTGCACGTCGAAGATGTTTCAAAGTCAGTAGGATGCCGTAGCAATCCCAGAAAACGGTTGCCATCAGCTTGCGAGTTGAAAGTGAGGTTTTGAATTTTTTGGCTTTTGGAGAATGGGTATGGCACCACTGCAGTGACTGCTGCTTGGATTCAGGCGTATGGAGGAACACCCATGTCACACACCTGTCACTATGGAGCCAAGGAATGCATCTCCATCTTCTGCGTAGTGCATAATAAAGTCCAGTGTGTATCCCACTCGTTTGGTTTTGTGTTTATCAGTTAACTTTTTTGGGACCCAGCGTGCACACAACTTTCTGTATCCTAACCCACTCACAACTTCATGAATAGTAAGTAACCCACTCACAACTTCATGAATAGTGTTTCTTGAATGTCAGGAAACATCATACACAATTCTCTAATTGTCACCCACCTGTTCGCATGAACCTCTGCTTCAATGTGATTGTGAATGTCGTCAGTGATCACGGACGGCATCCCGCTCCTCTCTTCATCATGAATCACACAGAGCTTCTGCAAAGACACGGCATCACTTCGCCACATTTTGCCGATTCATTACGTTCCCATACATAGTCACTATTTCTCGATGGATCTCCGATGGATACTTTCCTTGTGCCTGCAAAAACCTGATGATGGCATGCACTTCACACCTGGCAGGATTCGGTACTGCCACTGCCATTTGCAACGCGTGTTTCTCACACAAGACTCAGCGCAGCAATGACGACTCACTCCCAATCCTCGTCGCATGGATCAGGGATGTGTTGCCAACTTTGGTACACATTTTTCCCCTAACGTGCAAATGTGTTTGTATCTTTACTTTCCTGAAAAGCCTCGTATATGTGTATTATGTGTAACCTACATCTTTAAAAAAAAGTTTCGAACAAAAAAATACAAAGGATCATGAACAAAATAGTTTGCTGTGTGAAGCCTCCACCCTCCTTAAAAAAATAATCCTGGCTGTGCCACCAGGTTGAAGTAAGAGAAAATATTTCTAATTTCTTCATCCAGTTATTTATCAGAGATTCAGACCACCCTATCACCTTATTCCTTGTTCTTTTGTGTAAATTGGCATAGGCATGAAGTAATTCTGATTGCCAAAAAGTGTACCTGAGGAAGAGACTAGTTGTGTCTCAAAACGTTGTGTTTTCTATAAAACATATACTCACGAACTGTAAGAAATCATTTTTATAGTACTTTTTTTAAGTACATATATTGTACTTAAATTTGCAATCTAATGGACAGTCGATATAATATATTGTATGTTTTATAAAAATAATTTGATTTAAAAATTGACTCATCATATTTAATGACATTATCTATGTATGTGTATGTATGTATATATATATATATATATATATCTGTGTGTGTGTGTAAGTAAAAAGTTGGTTTGCCGGCAGTAAATTAGGTAACTAACATGGGAGAATACCCCACTGATGTGAGTGGAAATTAATTATTAGGGGAAGTGTTTGTTCCAGCATTGAGATTAGGTGAATGGATTGTTTTAGGTATCTTTTCCTAGCTAGGGGAGATGGTGTTCTTCCACTTCATGCACTCGGTGCAGGCCAGTAAAAGCCAATGGAATTTACAGATTTAAGCCATTAAACATTATTCTTCTTCAATACAGTTTATGGACATAGTATTCGCATCTTGTTCAATCTAATACAGCACTAAAGTCATATTTCAAATCACAGGAAACATTCAATATGTTAAGATAGCAGGCTTTGATTTATTCTAAATGAAAGTGTATTTGATGATATACAGGGTGTCTCAAAAGTAATAGCACAAACTGACAGAAGTGAAAGTACATAAACTGCTCGCCATTAAAAATGCAACACCAAGAAGGAGTAATCGGAATCGGACGAAATGTGCACAGTGTGTAGAGGAGAGGTGCAGAAGGAAATTATTAGTTGTTCAAGGCCGTCATGTGTGCCTGCCACGCCCTCTGGTAAGTGGTACCTGTAGCAGGTCAGATAGGTGCAGACGAGCAGTGAAAGTGCATGGTCGTGAGTGTAGTGTGTTAAAATCGGTCCACAATGCCACGTCGTCAAATACAGCAGCGATTCCAGCAGGTTTCCCAGTTTGATCGCGGCCGAATTGTTGCATACCGTGAATGCGGATTATCCTACCGTGAGATCGGTGCCCGTGTAGGACGGAATGCATCCACAGTGATCCGTGTATGGAACCAGTGGGTCCAGGAAGGCACTGTAGAGCGACGTAGAGGTTCACAACGTCCGCGTCGGATGACTGAACGAGCGTACAGACGCCTGATACGCATGGCCCTTACAGACAGAACGGCCACGTCAACGAGGATTGCGCATGAAGTACGGGATGTTTTACAACGTCCAGTGTCCCCACGAACCGTGCTTCGTCGTTTGGCGAACCGGGGAATTTTTTCCCGGCGCCCACTGTTGTGGATTCCTCTGACACTAGAGCATAGGCGTTTGCGTCTCAGATGGTGCCAAGACCGTCGTGCATGGATGGCGGAGTGGAATGCTGTAGTGTTCTCTGATGAATCCCGCTTCTGTATACAACATCATGATGGACGTACATGTGTGTGGCGGCACTAGGCTTCATGACGCCTGCATCATGCATCATCACACAGGGCCTTCATTGGGTATCATGGTATGGGGTGCCATCGCCATAGATGTTCATTCGCGTCTCGTACGCATTCAAGGGACATTGAACAGCCAACGGTACATCACACAGGTTTCACCCCTGTTGCTGTCCCATTAATCCATGCACTGGATAATGCCACTTTTCAACAGGATAACGTGCGCCCCCATGTTGCAAAGAATGTCCTCGCATTTATGGAAGCTAACCACGTTCGCCGGATATGTTGCCAATTGAACATGTCTGGTCCATGGTGGGTCGCCAGCTGGCCCAACTCAGGTTTCCGGCACGTAATGTTGAAGACCTCTGGCACCGTGTGGAAGCCGCTTGGGACGCCATACCGCAAGCAGACATCGATAGACTCATTCTGTCCATGCCTCACCGTGTTGCAGCAGTTATTGCCACCCGTGGAGGCTGTACACGCTACTAGCTCCTTGGGGTTATGCAACCATGTTCTACGTGTCACATGTCACCACCGAGCTCTAACTGTAATCATTTTCTTATCTTATTATGAACTACATATTTGCCAAGTTTCGTGTTTCTATTTCATTTCCTTCTGGGTGTTGCAATTTTAATGGCGAGCAGTGTATAATAATAGAAGCAAAAAAGTCTCAGTAAACATGGGTTTGCATAAAGTAGAGATAATCGTGAATGTGTGATTACAAGATGCCACTGACTTCATTGTTTGTAAATGTCGCCCTACTTGGTAAAATGCTAATAATGTGTGTGAATGTGTGGGTACAAGCCATCACTGACTTCAGTGTTTGTAAACGTCATCCTAGTTGGTAAAATACCAATAATACAGTATGAAAAATCAGGAGATCTCATTGCTTTTATTGAATATTCTACTTACTTTAACAAGGAATACAGCACTACTTTACTAGTACGTATGTTCTACGTGACAATTACTGTACACTTGTACCTGTTAAAGGAGGTGTTCAAAGTGTCGTCCTTCCATCTGGATGCAATACTGTACATGATTTCACATTGAGTTTCGAATTCTTTCAAACACCCCCGGGTCATTTCGGAATTGGTCACAAGCATGTACGATTCTCTGTTCCAGTTCTTCAACCGTGTCAACGGGAGTGTTGTACACTATGCTTTTGAGCTGACCCCAGACACAAAAATCCAAAGGATTTAGATCCGGTGACCTTGGAGGCCATGGTACAGGCCCACCTCGACCTATCCATCTTTGATGATATCTGTGTGTTAAATGTAGTCTCACAGCAGCAGCAAAATGTGCCGGTGCTCCATCATGCATGTACCACATACTCTGACGTGTATCAAGGGGAACATCCTCGAGCAATCCTGGAAGATCATTTCGCAAAAACCGAAGGTACCTCGGTCCATTGAGTCATCTTGGAAGAATGTTGTGGTCCAATCAGACGATCACGACCTAGTACCCCTAAGGACACATTCAATGAGAAACGTTGCTGATGTGGTGCCTCATGAACAGCATGTGGGTTTCTTACACTCCAAGCATGAGAATTATGAAAATTAAAAATACCATCGCGTGTGAACCCCACTTCATCTGTAAATAAAATGTTACTTCCAAATGAGGGTTGAGTACAACCTGTTGTTGCATCCACTGACAAAACGTCACTCTAGGAACACAATCCGTATCACTGAGACACTGAACTAGTTGGAAGTGGTAAGGGTAGAGAATTGCGATGTAAAATTCTCCATACACTACTGCGGCTTACTGGCACTTGTGCAGCAATTCTCCTCGTCGAGGTTCCTGGAGTGTTTACTGCTTCCAACACCATATCCTCAACTTCAGGTGTAATGTATGCAGGTCTACCTGCTCTCCTACCATGTTTGAAGATCCCATGTTCTTTGAGGCGCTGATGTACCCTAGTAAATGTGTGACTCTCGGAGTGCGTTCAAGCAGGGTATTTTTCTTGGTACAAACGTGCAGCCTCCCTTGCATTGCCGTTAGCCAAACCATACAAAATGCATATCCGCATACTCTTTGTTGCTGTAAGGTTCCATTTTCACTATGCAGTCCAGCACAACTGACGTGACTCCCACAGTACGATTAGACTGTGTACTGATTGTATCCATACGTCACCTCTCGGAAATGTTCTGTTTGATTGCAACGACACCTCTCGGAAATGTTCTGTTTGATTACAACGACACCTCTCGGAAATGTTCTGTTTGATTACAACACCACCTCTCAAAAATGTTCGGTTTGATTACAATTCCACCTCTCAGAAATGTTCTGTTTTGTAAACAAACAGCAAGGAGTAAAGCACTCGGTGTTTTCAAAATGCAATCAATGACGGCTTGTAACCACACATTCGCATACATTATTAGCATTTTACCAACTAGGACGACGTTTACAAACAATGAAGTCAGTTGCGGCTTGTAATCAAACATTCGCGATTATCTCAAATGGCTCATTTGCAGACCCATGTTTACTGAGACTTTTGTGCTTCTATTATCGTGTACCTTCACCTATGTCAGTTTGCACTCTTATGAGACACCCTGTATTTATATAAAAGATACAAATAAGAAATACATTAGTATAAGTGCGTCCTTTCCCTAAAGGTTTAGGGTTAGGGTGACCATAATATTTGACCCAAAAATGGGACATTCCAAGGTCAGTTTTCAACCCTCCCCCATTTCCTGAAAAATCGATTAGGCTTAATTATAAAATTAAGCTAACTTAAACAGTAAACTGTTGGGTGCTCGAATGTTCTCGCCGATAATGGAACATTTTGATTGTTATGTAGAGTAAAACACAGTCCAAATTACATCAACATTTTTTTTTAGCATGAAATGTCTCTCAAATTTGGACTTGGTTTTCAAGATAAATCCCAGCTAGATTGGATTGGATTGATTTGTTGTTTTAAGTCCACTTTATGCACAGTAAGGCTAATCGGGACTGGACCTACAGTTTAAAGTGGGATCAGAACCACTATGTGCCTCCACTGGGAATCGAACCCGGGACCCCTTGATTACAAGGCAACGACGCTACCACTGTGCCATCAAGGAGGCCAAATCCTAGCTAGACTTTTATAAAATGGGACAAATAGTGAGTTTTTAATAATATCGACGGGATGACCGGTACATGCCTCTGAAACGGGACTGTCCCAGTCAAACAGGATGTATGGTCACCCTACTTAGGGTTGCTATGGTGACATAAAGATAATTATATTAAATTAATCATCATAAAATTCTCTTATGATCATGCATTCTTGTATATGTATTTGTTTTTCTCATCTATAGAAAAAAATTTCCAGTATGGCATACCATTGTGTACTGCCAGAAAAAAAGCACTTGCTATAATCAAGAACTTATTGCTACAAGAAAAATAGAAGAAAGTCAATCTGATGCAGCATACTCGCGTGCTTTTGATATAACCTTTTGCCACGTCTTGTGTGCTCACTCAATGCTCCTAATGTCTTTCAAAATATTAGCATTTATTGTTGGAGGAAGGGGAACGAATAAGTAGGTTCACTTAAATTTGAAAAGTTTAGAATGTAACATTGTGTGTGTAGACTCAAATATTGAAAATGTTAGTTTATTTTCTTAATAATAAACTGGGCAAATAGTTAGATGTTTTATATTAACTACTTCAATAGGGACACCAAATTGGAAAAGCAACATTCACTTCTTTTGTATTTTTTACATTTTTAAACATAATTTAAAAATAATTGTTTTCCTTCATTTCTTGCAAATTCCTACCTTGCCTCTGTAACAAATTATGATGTGCATATTTGGAAATATATGAATATTCAAGTATAACTCACTGTAGTTTTTGGGGTGATAGTCAATGAGCATGTTACAGAAAATGTTATCACTTATTGAATTTTTTTATTATTGTCTTTGAGGTAGAAATGTTACTAAGGACACTTTACAGTAAATCTTAGATATATTACACTGCTACACATCAAAAAAGTTCATACAAAAGTAGAACTACTTCCATAAAATATAACTACCACATACATAATATGTATAAAATTAAAAAAATATCTAAAGATTATTACACAAGATTTTCAAATAACAATGACATGAGTTCATGTAACTTTTGGTACTGTACTAACTTAAATTAAGAATTTATTATTAGTATATCAAGCCAATTTCATTTTGATGATGGGATTCTTTTAAGCATTTAACTAGAATCCAAGTATTTTTTTTTTCTGGGATGTCCAGTAGTTGAGATATTAATACAGTAACACATGGATAAGGGGAGAAATCAGAATCAATCATGTTGGTAGTCACAAAAATCTGACTTACCTGTAAAGTTAAGGTCATTATGGTAGCATGATCCTACTTTCCTTTAGTATTTTAACATTCTAAATTCATGGAAGGCTGAACCAAAAAATATTCCAACATGTTGGAAGATCTGGAATTCAACCACTTCTAAGTACATTTTTTTTTTCTTGGACATGTTTTATTTTGTTTGCATATCTTTACACACAGTTCTGAAAATGCTAGTCCTTACAATATATCAACTGGCCCCACCATAATTGCACACTGCATTCTTAATATGGACAGAGACGGAATATTTGTCACGAAAATACTTGCCACACATTCCACACTTAAAAGAACGTATCTTTTCATGTCTTCTAATATGCTTGGTAAGTTCTTGCTTCCTGAAGAACAATCTTCCACAAATATCGCACTTGAATTGACGTCCTGACACATGTGAATTCAAATGTTTCTGAAGGTCATATTTTTCACTGTAAGATCTTTCACAAAATTCACAATAGAAGCGTTCTCCAGTATGTGTCTTGATATGGTCCCTCAATCTCTTTGCTCCATTAAAAGGCTCTCCACAATATTCGCAAATATGTTTTTGAGTTACAAGGCCTGGAACTGCTTCACAATAATTTTCCTTGTGAACTCTCATGTGGCTGGTAAGGCCACTTCTCGAGGTGAACGAACTAATGCAAATACTGCAAGTGAATTGTCTGTCATTAGTGTGTAGCCTCATGTGTGCAATGAGTGACCCCTTGCGAGGAAATAATTTCCCACAGATGTCGCACGGTCTGTGCCGTTCTCTGGTGTGTAAAGCCAGATGTCTTTTCAGATTGCCTTGCATTGTGAAGAATTTTCCACAATGTTCGCAACTGAATGGGTATCCACTTTTGAGAATGCCACTATCCTTAGCTGGAATTCGAGACGATGACTTCTGGTTGGTTCTCTCATGTTGACGGCATGTTTTAATGTGTGTTGATAGGGTATTTTTTCTAAAGTATATTTTCCCACAAAATGTGCAAGAACCTTGGAACTTAGTGTTGTGTGTTCTCAAGTGTCTACCTAGATCGGATTTTCTGAGGAAGGACTGTCCACAATAATCACAACAAAATTCACTCTTTGTAATGATTTTTCTTCCACATAGTGATGCATTATCTGTTTGGAGTCTTGAAAGTTCATGGTGTTGGAGAGAGTCTCTATCAGGAATTACATTGTTTACTCTGCAAGGAAAGAAATTTGAATTATATATATTAAAAAAAAAGTATTATTGATTACAACATAAATTCAATCAGTCCGAAATTTTTGTATTTTTCCAGTTACATGGATTGGATATCTCAAAATACAGTGTAGTGAAAACTGCAGTAACAAGTGCAATTCAAAGAAAAAAGCAAAGTACGCATTATCTACTTAGTTACTGGCAAAAATAACCAAACTCTGGATACACCCTTGCATAATGATATAACTAATAATGAAACACAACTGCAAAAAAAAATATCAACACTATGTTACGAAGTTTGAATGCAACAATAGCACCAACTAATTTGCTGCACTTTTTGACTCTCTCTGCCCTCGCGTGTCTAGTTGGTTGCATAGTGCAAACAGGCCCGTAACCAGGAATTCTTTGTAGGGGGGCGAAGTCAATCCTAGAGGTGGCAAATTTTTAATATATTGTGTCGCATTGACAGAGATAGCAGGGTACACAGAGGCACTTTTTGCTCTTCCCAAAAAGATATAAGTGTCAGAAAAGGGACGATATCTTGAAACTGCAACGAACAAAAAAAACCTTCCAGCAACATCAAATAGCAATAATTCGATGATGACCTTTCCAGATTGCTAAACAATATAGAGTTTAACATAAATAGGCTAATAGGGACTGTATCTACTTGATATTTACAGGTCGATAATGTTAATAGGCGAATTAATATGTACTACCAACAGCTTTGGGCCTCTCTGCAACTGATTAAGGGAGCCCTTTATAAATCGTGCTTCATAATGTTTCCCTCTAGTTTCCAGTATGCAAGATTTTTATGCACAAAGGAATCGAACGAGAATCCAACAACACCATTGTGTTGTGTTACGTAACAAAAATCAAATTAATTAAATAATAATGGGTACATATTATCTACACTTTCATGAATTGTGTAAAAATTTGTAGTACTTTTTTTGTACTTGCTAAAACATTAAAACATGGGTCCTTAGTCCACCACGGACTCCATTTCCTTCAAAGGAGAGACTCTTGCATCACTACAGACAATGTTTGCCTACTGGTTATGTTAACCATTTTGCAAAATAGTGTGTAAATTGTATTATACTATAGTTGAAATACATGTTTTGACACCTGACAAACAAATAGGAATCCTTTGATTGATCAATGACTTCTTGGATTACAGTGTCATCATTAATATTTCATATTAAGTTTCATAGAAATAAATTGTTTTAATAGGGCACAATAATTTACGGAGCACCGTGGTATTCTGTTTAACATTTTTTTTCATATAGATCGTTTGGCTCCCAGGGCCGACTCCTGCCGCCCCATATCTTTGGCTCTGAACTTGGACTATAAGAATAGCAGACATTGCGAGCGAAACGAGGAAGAAAATTTTACGAAATGTATTTTTATTTGTATAAATTTTGAAATCGATAGGGGGCAATTGACCCTCTGTGCCCCTTGCAAGTGCCCTTGACCATCTGGAAGAAAAATGCAAGGAACACGTAAAAACTAATTCCATCATGGATATCCAGTTGTCCTGCTATTCTTAGATTCTCCTAGTCTTGTTTTTTTTTTTACTTCAATGTTTGCTTCCCCTAGAATGAACTTCCGTCCAAGGTCGCAAGGGGGGGGGGGGACAATGCCATCTGCACACCTGTGGTTGCGGCACTGTTTATGAATGTTTCTTTATCAATTTCACGTCATTACTCATTGTTGCAATTAGCTAGAAGTGGCAGAAAAGCAACGCTAAGTAACAGAAATCAAATATCCACTCCCTCTCTCTCTACCACATGAATCACCAAAAGATAGACTTGGGAAACAAAACTTTAAGCAGTTCCAAGTTCATAGCAACACATCGAAGAAAAACATCCGAACACATTAGGCACCTTTAATACAAAAATACTCAAAATGCCACAACTGTTCTAGATACTGAAAATTGCAAAATCATTTACCGAAGTCTGATTCTGGAAGGGAATCCCCCCCCAGATAAGACATTATACGAAATCCCATACACCCTAATAAATCCCAAAATCTTTGTTATGTTGCTAGAGTAACACATAATATAATTGTAAAGATTAGTGAGAATTCCAGGTAGGAATGTGTTCTGTATTTTTCACAGGGGGGACAGTTGCCCCCCCCCCCCTCTAGCTACGGGCCAGGGTTCAACACAGATTCGTCTACTTCGTTGATTTGGTGTCTGCACTACATTCTGGAGCAGTGTAGTATGTGGTGTATGGTCATATGGTGAGTGCTAACGAAGCAGCAGACAAGCATTTGATGAATCTTCTGAATTTGAACACTGCTATGCTATCCATCTACTTGGTTGAATTTCATTTCCTTGCATCAGCCTGACACCAGGATACACCTTTACTACGTCTAGTGCCAAAAAGTGCAGCAAACTATACTGATCGCAGACTCAACTGGCAGCTGACCTACTTTTTGCCTCGATGAGTGTCAACAAACTCATTTGCAAAGTAAAAGCTGTTGGGGCAACATCGCTCTCCCATTACACTGTTGCCAAGTGTATGTCTGTTTTTGTCAGTTGTTTTTATTGGTTTATTGTACAGTGTTTTGTGTACTAATTTGCCATGCTCTATGCACTATTGTACAACATTCATCCAGGAACGGGGCTGAGCAAAACAAACAAACAAACAAAGAAACACACACCGACACACACTCACTCACTCACTCACTCTCACTCTCACTCTCTCTCTGATATATATATGTATATGTTTTACAGTACATTTGGCAACTTCTGTGTCCCGCTAGCAGCATTTGGTACATTGTGACACAAAAATGCCCGATGTCAGTAGAACAGAATTCAACTGATCGCTGATTCGTTGTTTCCCAGCCAGAATTGCGAGCGGTATAGATTGGGCTAATACTACAACTACATACTTGAAAATATAATTTACACTGAAATGACTGCAGACTTAAATAAGAGTTAAATTCATGTAAGCTATTATAAGATTAAATCTGTGTTCAAGATGTATAATGACCGGAGAGACAATATGAAATATGACAATTAATAAAAATGGATGGACTCTGGAGAACTGAGTGTTTAGAAAGGTCTCTATTTGAGCAATCATCATCATAACAAAAACTAAAAGGGAAATAATCATAATAGTACATATAAACTTTGTTTAATAATCTTCACTGCTTAACCAGGTGCAATGGAAAAATAACCTCTTAAATATTAATATTATCTGAAAATAAAATCCTTCCCATGGTATAGTTGTAATGTCACCTTGTAATCAAGGGGTCGGGTTCATTACCCAGTGGTTTAGATCCTACCTTAAATTGTAGGTCCAATTCTGATCAAGACAAAATTCTACATACACTTATCTTTCATTTTATGTTAAGTATTATTCTGGCATACAAGATTAAAAACTTCTTGCAATGAACATACCTTTCACTTGATGCATCCAGTTCATCTACATCATATTTCATTTGTGTGTGGGCACATTCCTCAATTACAAAGTCATTTAAAATAGTGTTGTACAACTGAACATTAGCCTCCTCAGAGCTGGACAATTCATTTAACCCTAATTTTATTTCACTCACAATATTGCAGTGAGATTTATCTTCAAATTTTTCATCACTTGATTTCTCAACAAGTGGTTCTACAGAATCTACATCCTTTAACATTCCTGTATTCTCTGCATCCCATCTCAAATTTTTAAAGTTTTCATGATAATTCATATTTTTGAAAGCATCCTCATCCATTTTAGAAACTACATCTTTGATAATGTTATAATTCTCTGATTTACACATAGGATTTATAGTTGGTAAATTATCATGGTTGACTATTCTAATATTCTCTTCTTTCTTAATTGGAATTTCATCATGCTCTTCCTCAGTTAAATTGAGTATCGGGTGAAATTCTTGCTTCACATCCATTTTTTTAAAATTTCAGAAAATACTCTTGCCTATCTGATCCTCATTATGAATAATTTATATTAGTAAATTATGAATAGAGCTTTATTTTCAAACACTTTATTTTTGTTATTCAATGTTTATAATGTTCTCTTAGCAAACCATGTTGATATGTATATTGGTGAATGTCTGAAATAAATGTTAAAAACTCAATGAGATATTTCATGCAAAATGATAGCAAGCAATTTCAAAACAGAAAAAATAAAAATGTATAATTTACTGATACAAGAAAATAACTAATTAGAACACTTAATTTTTGCTGTTAAAAAAAGTTTTAATTATAATAACAATAAGTCACTCCTTCAAATAACAAAACAAAAAATAATACTTAATTTGTTAAAAAAATAATAGAACTAAATAATAACTAACCTACACGTGGTATAGTGTCAAACTATTAACAGCCATTTCTATAGTCATATTCCAACATTCGAACAAATACTGTAGTAAACTCTGTCTTTATATTGCTTAATGACTATCTTCATATTAAAATGAGAATTAATTCAAATAGGTCAACAGACTGTACCAAGATGTTTATGTGCACTGATTAATATGACACTATTTATTATTCACTAATAAATGTGTACATCCAGTACTCGAAAAATTTTCTTCAAAGCTAGGCGCCAGCTCTGAAAATCAGGCGCCAGGAAACTACCTACTAGCAATTGTGCATACTACAGTGTGTTTAAAAAGTTGCACAATCCAAACTTTGAAAATGTATATCATGAAAATCGTAAGACGTATTTACACCAGGTTTTCTGCACTAAACTAATCATGTAGGCTATCACTGAGTAAATAAATTTATGTTAGCATGTATCCAAATAAAAACAATTACATAATTTTAAAAAATATTGTTAATTTGCTGAACACATCTGGGAATTGATTTTCAACAATATATACCAACGCAGAAATTTTCAATGAAATATTCAGGCTCGACCAGGACTACAACACAGGTCTGTGATATACCGTGCCATTGCTCTAACCACTGAGCTACTGAGCCGGCCTAGCCTCGCCTGTTCATTATTGAAGATTAGGCACACACAGGAAATGTAGCTACTACGTAGAAATTTTCACCAAAAAATGCATTAACATCTCTACGCTGGAAGGAACCAGGCAATGTCAAAGTCTACTGTGTTTCAAAGTCAAGAGATCCCGTTGAGGTAGCACTGGCAGAGACGATTCCACACAGGTAAAACAGCGACAGCGAGAAATCAGGTGAGGCCAGGTTGGCTCAGTAGCTGAGTGGTTAGAGAAATCGCATGGTATGCCAGAGACCCAGGTTCGAGTCCTACATAGTACATCTCCTGTGTGCGCCTAATCTTCAATAATAATACCAACTTAACAATTTGTGAGATAATTTGTTGGTGTTTGACTAGTTGTAAAACAGTTGCTTTGTGAGGTACAGCAGCAGCAGGGGATTTTCTTGGAAAACCTCTTGCACATGAGAGTAAGAATGAGTAGTAAAATACTCTTCAGCAATGCACATGTACTGCTCCAAAGAATATGTCATGCTGAATCAATTAAAAGAACAGGCATAGTAGCGTTGAAAGTGAGCAAAGAGAATTCAGTGTAACCAGGGGCAGACTAGGATTCTCTCAAGAGTCCAATTTCGGCACAAAATCTTGGTTCATGATTTTTCACGTAAATGTATAGCCAATACTTAGGCACATGTGTCGTGCGTCTGTTGACTATATTTCGACCTGCTAGCATTGCCACATATGTCCCAAAAATGGCCCTTCACTCAACCCATAAAATCGCCAATAATAAATTCATCAAATGTTGCACATGACCAATATTGGTCGTAAATGACAGATTCCCGACATGACCCATATTGGTAGCAAATGGCAGATTGACGACATGACCAATATTGGTCGCAAATGACAGATTGACGTGACATCAGACATCTAATTATGACCCTTCAATAATTTCTTACATATTTTTCTCATTCAAAAGTGCATTTCTGGAAAAAAATTTATGCTGCCTTCCGCCAGTTATTAATCTATCTAAATTTTCTGTATGGAGAAAACTGATAATTTTAAGCATTGAAAAATATCTCAATTGATGAGGCTTTATAATGCAGAAAACCCGGTGTAAATATCTCTTACGGTTTTCATGATATACATTTTCAAAGTTTGGGTTGTGCAACTTTTGAAACACACTGTATGAGAAGCTGAGCATCACAATATTCAAAACATCGCTAAATCATTCTAGAAAACAGGAAATGGGGTGTTGGGGGGACAAAGAGTAAGACATTATTACTGACTCTCTGGAATGTTCACACAACGTTGAAAAAAAAATCATTTGCTAACTTACGCTGTACTGCAATTTGAACTTAGAATCATCAAAATTTCGTACATATTACAGCATAAGATCACAGTCGCCAGGCTGAAATTTTTATTTGCCATGGCGACCTGGCGACCGGGATTTTTCGAGCCCTGTGTACATCAGAGACCTTCCTAAATAAAATCCACAAACTAAAACATTAACCCATATAGAAGAAATATCCCAGGAATATCCACAATGTCCAGATCAGATCCATGGATATCCCATCCTGAATATGCAGAGGATATCCAATTCTGTATATTCATGGGATGTACGGTATTGTGTCCACGTGTTATTTAAAAATTGACATACGAGTAAGTGTTCTATTTTCTGTGAAAAGATTCATTGATAGTGTGTAGTCTAAAGTTAGTTATGTTAGGACCCAAACTCTGTGATCCAGTATTAATTCATAACTCACAAACACCACACGAAGTTGTCTCCCTCACCAGCAAGGTAGTATTGAGGAGGTACCAGGTAACCAAGAAAGTTCATGCGGTTTTAGTGCAAAGAGGAAAAGGTCCAAAACAAATGTGTTTACCTTATATTTATTCTTCAAAATATCCACCATCCGCTTCTACAACCTTCTCCCATCTTTGTACAAGCCTGTAGATGCCATGATTGAAAAAGTATTTGTGTAAGGCCGCAAAAAACTGCACCACCGCGTTTTCAACCTCCTCGCGAGTTTGGAAATGTCGATTGCGCATATGGTTGTCCATAGACAAAAAAAGATGGTAGTCTGATGGAGCGATGTCGGGTGAATACGCTGGATGTGGCAGAAGTTCCCAGCCGAGAGAAGAAATCACCTCCAGGGTCATCTTTGCTGTATGCGGTTTAGCGTTGTCTTGGTGGAAAAGAACACGCTTCCTATTCACTAATGCAGGTTGTTTTTTTGCAAGCTGTTCGGCCAATCTTTGCAATTGCGCGGAGTACACCTCTTTGTTGATGGTTTTACCACTTTCCAAGAACTCATAATGCACAATCCCAGTCGTAGTCCACCAGACACACAGCAGCACCTTCCGCTGATGAAGAGCAGGTTTTGCAGTTAAAGGTGTGGTGTCATTTGACGATAGCCAATGGTATGAGCGTTTCTTGTTATCGTACATTACCCACTTTTCATCACACTTCAAAATGCGGTCCAAAATTGGACAGTTGTTGTTCCTAGTGAGCAAGGATGCGCAAATGTTCAGTCGTTGGAGACGGTTCGCAGCAGTCAGCTCGTGCGGGACCCACTCACTCAGTTTCCATGATTTGCCAAGCTCATGCAAGTGCACACGAATTGTTTCAGCACTTACCGCAAATCGTTGAGCGAGTTCCTGACACGTTTGACTTGAATCCTCTTCAATTGCTGCCTTCAGTTGGTCCACATCGAGAGATTTCGGTCTGCCCGATCGAGGTTTGTCTGCCAGTGTCTCATCGCCACTCGAGAAGGTCTGAAACCACTTTTGCGCTGTCCGTTCACTAATTGTACCTTCTCCAAACGCTGCACATATTTTTCTTGCTGCTTCCGCTCCTTTTATGCCCAACTTGTACTCATACAGTAAACACGCCCTGATCACTGCATTCGACACAGACATGGTTCACTGCGAATACTTGCTCCCGAACTATCGACTGCGACCTGTTATCTACGTTAGCCGACGTGCCAAGGAATGAGCTTTCCGCCAATCACACATACATGTACCCCTGGCGGCTGAACTGCGTACTACCCCACGAAAACTACGGGCAGTTGTAAAAACTGCATGAACTTTCTTGGTTACCTGGTAGTTACAGTGTGCGTGCCTGTGATAGTGAATAATAAGCTCAAATTCTGTGCATACTCTGCTTATCATGGATACACATGTGAATACAAAGCATTTTTTGAATGTGTAGATGTATAACGTCCTGATCACATGGATCAAGTCATACTGACATCTGAAGCATGTCCAAAAGTCATCTATAGAATGTCCAAAACACGTCCAAAAGTCATCCATAGAATGTCCAAAATATGCTTAAAAATGATCCACAGAATCCCTGGATATCCAGAATTTTGAAAAATATCCAGAAGATATCCATTAGATTAGATATTACCTGGATATGTGTGTGCTGTATGGGAAGCATGAAAAAGGATTAGGAATTGTTAAAAGTAGAAATACGTAAGTTTGCATAAATTATGCCATCTGCTTTCTCTGCAGATCGTGCAGCAAAAACAGTAGACTATATCTGGTTTCAGTGTACCTTCCGTACTTTATTTCTTCTATCCTCCCATTTAAATCTTCCAGTAAATAAATATCACTCTACTATTTTTAGGTATTGGGAAGTGGCAGAATTTTTCACTGGAGGTGGGGAGAGTATTTGCACATGTTTTCAATAAATTCCACCTATTTTTGTCTTTCTTTAACATGTTCTGTACAGAATGTGAAATACTAAAAAAGATCAATGAAAATTAAGCATGTTTCAACCATTGGAAGCAAAGGAGCACATCCAGTGATGAAATATTTTGCTGCAGTACTTTTAACACCAATCCAACAACAGAGGATTTTATTTTTTCACGTTAGAAAATATATGGACATACACACACACATAAATTAGAAGGAAAAGCACAAATATTAACACAAACTGGATAAAGAAAAAATCATTCAACAACAATGACATAGTAAGTAATCACGTGCATATACAAATGTTGTTCAGAAAGTAATGCCCCTCTTATTTCTCTCACTCCCTAGAAGTAAGATATAAATGGAGGAATTTGTATCCAGCAGGTTAGACAACTTGCATATACTTGTGTGTAATTTATGACTGTCTTGACAGATCAGATCAGTCAATGAAAATGGCAAAAGTGAGAGATACCAGTTAAAAACGGGGAGCATTGCATTTTTAGTGAAGGAAAGCAAAAGTGTACGAAACATTCTCAACATTGAGTTCTGTCTACGGAAGTGCTCCACTTGATAGGAGTACAGTAGGATGCTGGGCCAAGCAAATCAAAATGGGAAGAGGCGGTGCTGGATGATTTGCCATAATCGGCATCCACCCACAACTACTAACCAAGACATTATATCCTTGTGGATGTGCTGCCACAAGGTGCAACAGTTTACTTTGACGCTTACATCAGCACCCTCCATAAACTCCAGAAGCAACTCCGGCGAGTGCAGACTAACAGGTATCCCAGAGAGATGTTGCTCATACATCTCAATGCCCACCTGTACGCAAGCCTGAGGCAATCCCGTACATCCCTGATATTGCTCCATCAGATTTTTGTGTGTTTGGCCCAATGAAGGACACAATGATTGGATTGGATTGATTTGGTGTTTTAAGTCCACTTTATGCACAGTAAGGCTAATTGGGACTGGACCTACAGCTTCAAGTGGGATCCGAACCACTATGTGCCTCCACCGGGTATCAAACCTGGGACCCCTTGATTACAAGGCGAGGACGCTACCACTGCGCCATCGGGGAGGCCTGAAGGACACAATGAGTGGAACAAGGTTTTGAAGACAAAAGTGTTATTGGGCCTGTCAAGAGATTGCTACAGAAATGAGATATGACCTGTTACATGGATGACATTTGAGCCTGTCAAGAGATTGCTACGGGAACGATATATGATCTGTTACAGGGATGGCATACATGCCCTCCTTCCATTATGGTGCAAAGCCATCCCACTTTAAACTGTAGGTCCGGTCGCGATTAGTCTATTTGTCCATAAAGTTGACGCATAGAACCAAACAGGGACTTGCATTATTGTTGAATGATCAGTTCTCAAGAAAAAAAAAAATGTGTGGGGCATTTTGTGTAAAGCATTCAAATTATGTAAAGTAGGCACATTCATAATAATGACATAGCACTCAGCAACTAGAAGTAAAACTGAATAATTCTGCTTTATTTGGAATAACTCTGTATGTGCATGCATGCATGCCCAAGGTGTTTATAGTCAGTGGTGTTCATTCTTCGGTAACTTGCTTATATCTACTATAAAAACATGTTAGTGTGCATCATGGAAAAGGAAAAGTTACAGACATATATATCTACAATATGGTGGTGGGGGTTCAGATGGAGGGGAGGGTCAAACTGGTCTGTTGACCGACCACCACTCTAGAAATTTCCATCCTTCAAAAAAAAAAAAAAAAAAATAGTATTCAAACAGAATAATGAAGCAAAAATCAATTGAATGAAAAATTTTAGCGTCAAATACATATAATGTTTCATCATTTAAACCAAAGAATAAACGGTTAACCCTCCATTGGTATACGTGTACCAGAGTAACGCAGTTGATATATGGTGAGCGTGGTTTCATTGTTTGTCATTTTTTCTAATATTTTTTTATATTCCATCATTTCAATCATATTAAGATAATTTATAAATACTTATGTGAAATATGTATCACTTTTTGGAACTGAAAATTATTTTTTTAATTATGTAACAAATACTTTCTTGTATTGTGATATTACTCATTACATATTATGAGATACAAGCCATACTTGGATCTGTTTTTCATTCTTGCCAAATATCTCATTTCAAAGTTTATTTAGAGGGAAATATTAGCAGTAAAAAGTAAATGGAGACAAACAACAATATAATTACCAATGAATATCAACAGAAAACAGTGAAAAACACAAATTTGATGGCAAAAGTGATTGAAAAAATTGGCTACACGGTCGGTATACGTGTTAGCATGGCATTCACAAAACAGGGACTCAAAATGGCATGTCTACTCAGAATGAGAGCAGTGCTTTGGCCTACAGCTGATATTGTCTGGCCAAAGACATTACAAAAGACAGCTACACAAGACCACAGAGTAATACCATGATCTCCGCCTGAAAAACTTACGATTGTATCCTAGGGTGAGGATCACACTTAGTTCCCTTAGCATTTTAATAATAACCCTAAATGCTTTCACTGTTAGCTTAGGCAGGCGAGGTTTAGTTTGCTTAGCATTTTAATAATAATCCTAGTCATTTTTTGGTTAGGTTAGGTGGGTCAGGTTTAGTTCTCTTAGCATTAAAATAAGATCCCTAAATGCGTTTCTACTATTGATCACAGCCAAAATGTTTGAAGATTGAACACTACATCCTTTCGTTGCTAAGTTAGGTGGGTTTGGTTTAGTTCTCCTAGTATTTTAATAACAACCCTAAATGATTTCGTTGTTAGGTTAGGTGCAGTGGCGACTCGTGGAATTTTTGGGGTGTAGGAAGTTATGGTAACCAGACTGAGGGAAGTTTCGAAAATTCGTTCAATTACACAGTGACATGTATCGCCTGTACCTTGGATTAGCCATTGGATTTGTAATGTTAGCTGCAGGCCCTCCCTGCCTGTCATTTATGGATTAAGAACAGCTTTGCCAATACCAAACTCCTGATAAGAAAAGGTGTGGTAACAATTCCGTATATCGGAAACACATTTCTTCATTTTTACAGAAGAAACTACTTACGGAAATGAGTAAGGTTTCAAACGTTTGTGGAGGTATTTTCTTTCATCATGGAATCTATTTGACCGGGATATCATGTATTTTTCAAGAGAAATATCTCACCGACGCACAAGTGCTATTGCTTTCGCTAGGTGAACCAGATGCTACATACGTTTGATGATGCAATGCCCTGTCAGTGTTTCCAACCCCTTTTTTCTTAAACTAAACTTGCCCAACCTTATCGGAAATGGTCAGCTACCCATGCATAATGTACAATTTGCACACGTGACAAACACAATAGTAGGTATTTTTTGGTGAAGAAGGTTGGAAACACTGCATACCCACTACAGTAGTCAAGATGTTTGTCATATTGTGTGTTAAGGAAGCGAAAGAAGGAATAAGAAAAATTACTCTCTATGTGAAATATTGTGTTTGTTTTTATGTAAAAAGCATAATGGCACCTTGAACTATGTTCCGCAATACACAATTGGTAAGTACGAACCATGCAAAACACAAAATATCTGATTTTAATGTGTTTCCGATATACGGAACTGGTACCAAAGATGCTGTTTCAACTCATAAATTATGCTAAATGTGATAAAATTATGCTAGGGTTTTTTATTACTATTATTATTATACAATTATTGTTAATTTATTATCATTTTCTGATGACTGTAGTAGTTTTAAGTTCAATTTTATTTTGCTATTTTGGAGTTGTGAACTGCGTTATTGATTATTTATTGTAGTTAAGCAACATTAGGAATTTCGACCATTCAATAAAATGGGTTTAGCATAGTGCTTGGAAAAAGTTGAAGAAAATTCCATGACTGGTAATGGCGTTCGTTTGTTTTATTTGTGACCTCCAACTCTTTCTACCGATTTCCTTTTATGAAATGTTCCTCCCTTGTTAAATTGGGGAGGATAGAGTAAAGATGAAAACAAGAGGATGGATCTGAGCCTGTAAAAGCTTGTCCCTTGGTCGGCATACTTCCTTTTGTTCTCACGGGACCTTCCTCGCGGACAGTATACTGGGCAACCCCCCACCCTCCCTAGCACTGCCCCCCACCCATCTGAGGTAACAGTTTGATATAGGGAAAACGCATTTCTTCAATTTTACGGGAGAAACTACATACGGAAATGAATTACTGTGGCATTTTCAAAGTTCGTGGAGGAATTTTCTTTCATCGTTGAATCTATTGGACCAGGAATTCATGTATTTTCGAAGAGAAATATATCTCCGACGCACAATTGCCATTCTTCCTCTACATGGACCGGATGTTCCATATGTTTGATGACGTAACCCCCTGTCAGTGTTTCCAACCATGCCGTTGTTTTGCAAAAAGGTGATTTTTTTTTAAAGTTGTATCGCACTGTTTTATGAACAAAATTTTAACTATGCTTGCCTAACCTTGCCGGAAATGGATCGTGAGGCTCTCCGTAAATGGTTTTTGGGGCTATGCGTGAATGGTTTGGTTTTTCATTTTGGTATATTTGCCTAACCTAACTGAACCTAACCTAACCTTCCGTGAATGGTTTGTGGGGCATTTTTTGGTTAAGAAGGTTGGAAACACTGCATACCCACTGATGATCCACGACGCGCCAAGCTGTGCCCGCCATATTGTGCCTTAAAAAAGCGAAAAAAGGAAGAACACTAAATACTCGTAATGTGAAAAATTGAAATTATTTTTGTGAGAAAAGCAAAATCCCACCTTAAAGAATGGTTAGCAATAGCCAATAGGTAAGTACAAATGTCAAACAAGACGAAATGACCGAGTGAAAGGTGTTTTCCGCATACCAAAATGGTGCAATGAAACTGAAACTGCGATGAAATAGTAAGTGTTGTTTTCCATCACCATTTTCATTGTCTGTCTTCCACTATGTGATCGTCATGAATTGAAATAAAAACGCCAATAAGTAGAGCCTCCTTGTTAGTCTGTGGTAGACGATAACATGTACTAAACATCAACAGAATGCCATTCCTTAACACAAAGCATCATGTGCAATAAAAAAAAATGAAAAGACCGATCTAGAATTTGCCTATTACCTTTGCGCGCTCGATGTACGAAAAAAAAGAAAAATACAATTGGTTGTTTGGATCTTACAATTCGTCCCACGTCGCACAATAAACAACAGATATGCTTACAATGCAAGTTTGGTTTCTCGTTATACTTAAGTACATGTTATGTTATGTGCGATGTCACAAAGTAAATGTTTATCTTCTCCAACAAGAAATGTTATATTTTTCTATCTTTTGCGCACAGCATGGGATAATTGGGACGATGGGTTTTTAGCCTAGGTTCTGTGGCCTGGTTGCCATAACAACGTAGATGCTTCTGTGCGAAAATAGTGCAATCGTTTTAAAACTGTACTTAAAATACAATTTTTAGCTGAATGTGGTATGTAACACTTAACTATCTTTGTTGTTGTTGTTCGATATGTTAAAACAATATGGTTAGATGAATCTAAAAGCAGAAAATACTTTCCCGTAATCCCAGTCAACATTCACTCGTATATTTTTATTTAAAAAAATTAAATCAACTAATTTATTCAGATGCAAAGTGTATTTCCTCTATCGGTAAGACTCTAGTTTACGTCCTTTTCCTAAGGAATACGTGTCATATATCGTTGGAAAGCTTATTTTATAAGGAATTGAACAACGTAAATCCCAAAGCGAGGAAAAATTTCCTGGCGGAGTAAATCGAGAAAAACCGATGTTGTCCGGATATGCGTAATTGAACGTACTGAGGAATTTTTTCGATGATGAAGCACATATTTAGGGGTGAAATGAGTGCTAATGGAACCTAACCTAACCTCGTAGGCATACCTCGTCCCCGTGAATGGTTAGTGGGGCTATCATGAACAGAAAGTGTAAAAAGAAAAAGGTACTTACCCAAAGAGATGCCGGCTGCCGCACCATGAACGTGCACCGCGAACGCAAAGAAGCAATCACCATGCAGATAAGGACGTAAAGTAGAGTCTAGCCCTTATTTATGTAATTTGCCTATTACTCCAGAAATTATGTGAAGATATGATTGCAAGATAAGCTTCAGAAATATGTTAAGATAAGGCTGCAAATGACACTAATTCAAAAGTGTTCTTAGCACAACTTTCTATGACAACAGGGGCCCCGGGTTTGAATCCCAGCCTGGGCATGGGTGTTCATTGTGATTGTCCCTTCATCAATTTCAAGGTACTACTTTACTATACCAGAGACACCTATCAATTATTTATTTCGCAATTTTTTACATTGCTAACGTACTATTCTGCATTGCGGAACATTTCTTTAGGTGAAATAATGAATTTCTAACGAAAATAATGAATTTCTAACGAAAATAATGTCTATTTCTTACATAAACGAGTACTTACTGTTGTTCCTTATTTCCCACATAGCGTTGTTGATGTTCGGGAATGTAATTTTGATTCATTTTAATGCGAATGCATGTGGTTTTGTACGAAAATCTATTTCTGACGCGCTATTGCTGCTGCCGCCATTTGCTTCCTGCATGAGAGCACACAATACGCTCTCGTATTGTCCGTATATGCTAAATTGAACGAAAGGAGTGCTAATGGAACCAAACCTAACAGGCCTAACCTAACATAGTAGGCATACCTCGTCCCCGTGATGTTTTGTGGGGCTATCGTGAATTTTTGGGCTAACGTCAATGGTTTTTCTGGCTCAAGGAACGATCAACGGTAAGCTATCGCCATGTTGTGTGTGGAAATAAACAAGAACAGTAAGTACTCGGAAATGTAAGAAATATACATTACTTTCCTAACAAATTCAATTATTTTACCTAAATAAGTGTTCCGGAATGCAGAATAGTACGTTAGCAATGTAAAAAAGTGATTCCCAGGTGTCTCAGGTATAGTAAAGTAGTACCTTTTTTTCGAAACCAATTTTTAACTATTGTGACCCTACCTAACCCAACCTTACCGGAAATGGTTCGTGGGGCTATGTATGAATGGTTCGTGGGCCTATGCGTCAATGGTTGAATTTCCGCTATGAAACATTCCCACATCACACAAAACACCTTCCAGATGTTAGACAATACTACAGGAACTTATTACGGTAAGTAGTTTCTTCTGTAGAAATGAAGAAATTTGTCCGAAGGATAGTAAACTATACCGCGTTTGTTACAACCTGTCCCCTTTCCCGCGCTAGGAAGCGCTCGACAGTTTCGGTGCCAATTAGAAACGAGGAAAAAATCGTCTGCTGGGCAGCGAGGAGCGAATGGAAGCCAGAAGAGAGGCGCTTACGTAGATGCTGTTGCGACGTTGCGTATTTTAATTGGCTGCCTGGCTTTGACTTTCCCCAGCACCGAGAAAAGCCAGGGAGCAACTAGCGCGGGAACCGGGACAGGTTGTAACAAACGCGGTATAGTACCGGTATGCCTACTAGGTTAGGTTAGGCCTGTTAGGTTAGGTTCCATTAGCACTCCTTTCGTTCAATTTAGCATATACGGACAACATCGGCTTGTAGCAGCAGCAATAGCGCGTATTGTGCTCTCGTGCGAAAAGCAAATGGCGGCAGCAGCAATAGCATGTCGGAAATAGATTTTCGTAGAAAACCACATGCATTCGCATTAAAATGGATCAAAACTACATTCCCGAACATCATCAATGCTACAGAAAATGATTTGCGTAAGTACTTTCTCCTGTAAATTTGAAGAAATCCGTCTCCGGTATAGTAAAGTGTTACCATGATTGCAAGATAAGCTTCAGAAATATGTGAAGATAAGGCTGCAAATTACACTAATTCAAGAGTTTTTTTAGCACAACTTTCTATGACAACAGGGGCCCCGGGTTTGAATCCCAGCCTGGGCATGGGTGTTCATTGCGATTGTCCCTTCATCAATTTCAACATATATCCTCATCTTCATGATTAGCCAAAAGTAGCAGAACAGTAAAGTAAAATAAATCAAATCAATCAAACAATAAATTCAAGAGTTTGTACAAAATGTTCTAGTCGCAAGTGTGGTGACGTATCAATGAGGTACTTTATATTGATTTTGGATAATAGACAAATGTCTCCCGAAGAAGACTTTATTGCTCAATGTTCATAGTGCTGTCTTCAAAATATTTTCCATAAGTTTTTCATTTTTAGTATTATTAGCAGTATATTAAAGTTATTAAGAGTATACAAACTGACAATTAACAAATCAGTATCCAAAAGATAATAAAATACAATAATGTGCTGTATTCTAGCCTTTATGTTTAAATGCAATCATTAAACTATGAGTTTCATGTTTTTTATTTAAAAAATAGTCCAATATGTATGTTGTAATATTCCTTTTATGCCAACTATATCTTCAGTATTCTACCATCAATGGCAATTTTTGTAGAAGTAAATGATTTCATCCATATATTTAATGGAAACATGGTCTCCATTCAGCATTTCAAGAAACAGAACGACTTAAGATGACCGGATCCCTCTCCGATTTTCTTCATATTTGGCATACTCACTAATTGAGGCCTACTAATCACGAATCTGAAGTTAAAAGTTGTCGGAAACGTTTAGAAATTGCAAAATAAGCTCAAATAAGGCGTTAGTTTTCGGAATGGAAACCGTCGATTTTCGTGAAATTTTTTGTTTCACACGGAAATATATATATTCCTGATACTACCATGACACCAAATTTTAATTATGTTTGCCTAACCTAACTGAAACTAACCTAACCAGACATCAATGGTTTGTGCGGTAGCGCCAATGGTTCGTGGGTCTAGCATCAATGGTTCGCAATTATTTTGCAATTTCTAGATGTTTCCGACAAATTTTAACTTCAGATTCGTCATTAGCAGGCCTCAATTAGTAAGTATGTCAAATATGAAGACAATCGGAGAGGGGTCCGGTCATCTTAAGTCATACCCAAGAAACTTGGCATATGCCTTCTGAGAATTTTGGGACTACAGCACTGGTGAGATTGGTTGTGATTGGACATTTCCCTGTGGTATTTCCCCCATCACTCATATGATGGTAGAGGCAGGCAGATGCTGTACCCGCAGTTAAGAATATTTACATAAAGCATGATGGTAAATAGTGACGTACATGTTTTACCCAAAACAGCTGGTGTTTTTCTTTCCTACAGCGAGTATAACTTCAGAAATGAGGAAGGTACCCATTCTGTAAATGGGCTCTTCGTACAAAAAGGCGAATTGAGTGGTGAGCCATCTGATGATGCAATTATCCCCGTTTTATCTGGAATGATCGATGGGGAAAAGGTGATAGGTACCATCGAAAAGATGGATGATTGGCTTAAAAACAAAAGGGGAAATCATAGTAAATCCCACTCTTCAAATAAGTCTTATACGCAAAAAATTATGTTAACCAACAGAAGACGTGGATGAAAGACTTATAAAAAAGTCTATATTTTATAATCTCTTCAGAGGTCTTTTTTCTAAAATCTCTGCACTTATAAACTTTAATTCGATACATCATAAAGAATCGCTCTTCCTCGATCGCTACTACGGGCTGCCTTTTGATGAAGATCCATAGGGTAATTTCCAAGAAGTAAAGGAAAAAATAGAAGCTCGCTTTACGCAGACAGCTAAAGAATCGGGAACCGTTGAGATTCCTACGAGTCTTCCCCCTTACTTAGAATTGGTAGAAGAGGTGTCTATAGAGAAAGAGGCGTTAATGAGAATAAATGCTGAAGAAGTAGAAATAGACGGGGCAAAAGAAGCTGTAGCGATGACAGAGAAGCTCTTGGCTTTAACGGGTGCTGACGAAAATATTGAAAAGCTTCTTACACAGATGAAAGAAACAGTAAAAATCTGGGAACAAACAAGTCTTGATTATAAAGAAGGATTGACTTCTTCTGATTTTCTTTTCATCTCGGCTGATACTTTTAAAATCGACATAGGACATCAGCTCACTAAAGTGAGAAGTTGGCTAACAGAGATGGCACTTGACGAAACACATGGCATGCAGAATGAAATAAATCAATCCCTAAAAAATCAAGTTGCTACAGTTGAAAAAGCTGCAGAAATGAGGGAAAAAGCACAAGAAGCAAGAGAAGGAAAGGACGTAGAAGATCCCGATCTAGACGAATCTGAAGTTGAACCAGAAGAGCCGGGTTTTGTTGAGTAAAAGAAAATCAACAAATAAGAAATTTAAAGAAACAGCATGAAGAAAACAAACGTTTTAAGTGAAGAGCCTTATCAAGAAGATATTACGAACAATACTTCAGTAGAAATAGGGGTATTCAATTCTTTTTATGGAGACAAGGGCTCAGCTCAGTCAGTCTATCAAAATACACTGACTCTTCTGAAGACGGTAGATGGGAAAGAGACGATTCAAAAAGGAGAGGAGAAAAAAGTCTTCCTGCCAGGGGATGATGTGTACTACACGTTGCTCGCTGTGTCACCAGAAGACCTGTACCCTATCGATTGCAGAACAATCGATGACGTAATAGAGGATTTTCCTCCTGTAGTGATTCCTAAAGAAAGCGTTGACCAACACAACTCAGCGATAAAATTCGTCACCCGCATTTTCACCTTTCCCACATCAACACTTGCTAAAGAGTACGTGGAAAAGCTGCAAGAGTTTAACGATGCTAAAGAACCAGATAACATAGTCATCGACGACTGGTTAAAAACGACCGAGATGTTTAAGGATCTGACCTTTGATAAAATACTCATCGCAACCTCTTATCTCGCTACGTATCCCGTCACTTTTTTAGGAAGCAAAGATCAGGTGACTTTTTACATGTATCGATGTTTTACCGATCGCCCTTCGGAGTACATAGGAGATATCGTCATCGAGAAAAACAGCAAAAGCTCTTTTCCTGAGACCGATTCCGATCAACTCTTTACTATCTCGTACACACCTACAGGAGGAACCTCTGTTTTTCTTTCCTACAGCGAGTATAACTTCAGAAATGAGGAAGGTACCCATTCTGTAAATGGGCTCTTCGTACAAAAAGGCGAATTGAGTGGTGAGCCATCTGATGACGCAATTATCCCCGTTTTATCTGGAATGATCGATGGGGAAAAGGTGATAGGTACCATCGAAAAGATGGATGATTGGTTCGCAAGTGAAGAGGGTAGTTCTGTAATTACTTGGAACACTTTTAATACGATTTTTTTGATCGTTAGCGTAGTTGCTTGTATCGCTGCGATTATTGCACTTTTTTTTGTTTTTTACTTCAGGAACAAGCTCAGTTACCAAGTTCAAGTTGCTCAACAAGAGAGATTTAATCAGGATATGGCCCAAAGGAGGCACACTATGTAAAATAGATATGCAGAAAGCACAGGGATAAATACCGATCTGCCTGAATCTCAAGCTAAACAGAATACATTTAGGGAAAGAATAAGAATCAATAAAATTCTAGCATATGAAGCTATGGCCATGCGAAAAAACTTGAAAGAGATAGAGGCTGTTAAAGAACAGACATTAAAAATTATGGAAGAGCTGGGAGCCGATCAAGATGTTCTAGATGCCTACAAAAGTCTAGCAGATGGGATAAAAGGGGTCAAAGGCGCTAAGGTCCAATATTCCGAAGATAAGATAAGTGCAGAGGAATACTACAACAAAGTACAATCTTTTGTTGAAACAAAAGCGGAATTATTGCCAACAATAGAGATTTGGAACAGCTCATCTTCAGAATGTGACAGCAGAAACAGTTAGTAAAATAGAACAATTACGACAAGAACAGGAAAGGATCGCTAAAGAAACACAAGAGATAAGGGAAGAAGAAGAAAAAATAAGAGAAGGAAAGGAGAACGCAGAAGATTCTGATTTAGACGACTAACGTTGAACCAGAAAAGCCGGGCTTTATAGAGTAAAAAACTAATAGGGAGAAAAAATGCAGAAAAAAGAGAGAACAACTGGAGAACCTTATCCAGAGGATATCACGAATGACACCAAAGTAGAAATAGGGGTGTTCAGTAGTTTTCACGAAAAAACGGATACCTCTCAATCTATCTATCAAAATACGCTGACCCTACTGAAGACGGTAGATGGGAAAGAGACGATTCAAGCCGGCAAGAAAGATCAAGTCCTTCTACCGTTGAATGATGAGGGTGAGCTGTCTGTTATGTACTCGTTGCTCTCTATATCTGCAACAACTCTTTACCCTATCGATAGCACTGTGATCGACAATGTATTTACTGACGATTTCCCTCCTGTAGTGATCCCTGAAGAAAATGCCGATCTGTACCAATTGGCGATAAAATTCATGAATCGAATTCTCACTTTTCCCTCATCAACACTTGCCACAGAGTACATGGCAAAGCTCCAAGAGGTCAACGATGATGAGAAGCACGATACCACAATCATCGACGATTGGTTACAAACGACTGATATATTTAAGGATCTGACTTTTGATAAAATCTTTATAGCTAACTCTTATCTTTCGACTTATCCAGTCTCCTTTCTAGGAGGGGAGGATCAGGTGACTTTTTACATGTATCAATCCAATGAATCTACAGGCGTCGATTACATAGGAGATGTCGTCATTGAGAAAAACAGCAAAAGCTCTCTTTCCGTGATTGATTGCGATCAACGCTTTGTTTTTTAATCCTATGACTTTATCCTTTTAACTATTTTTACTCTTCTTTGATCACATCACCCCCATTCACGACCGGGATCAAGAAAGTGTGGGGCGTTACCCCCACACCCCCTATACGCCTTCATGGCGTGGTGCTATGCACAGGGGAGCACTTTACCTTTTTTTTATCCTTTCTTTGGACTACTATGAGGAAGGATTCAAAGTTAATAAAATTGGATCAATCAATAAAGGTTTTGTTATTTTAATGCTTTACAAAATTATAATATGAACTTAAGACAATTTTGCCTCTATATATTTTTTGTGCAGCTTGCATACTTATGTTATGGCAAAGAGCACTCGTCTTACTGTCTTTTTTCCTCTTCTTTATCCATTGTGTAATACAATAAATAGTTCAAACACAATAAAATGACATAGATTTTCAGCGAAAAATGAAGGCTCGACTAGGACTCAAACCCGGGTCTCTGGCATACTCTGTCATGAGTTACCGAGCCGGCCTGATTTTTCGCTGGCGCTGTTTTACCTGTGTGGAATCGTCTCTGCAAGTGCTACTGCAACGGGATCTGTTGCCTTTGAAACACTATAGACGTCGACGTTGCCTGGTTCCTCCCAGCATACTTAAGATATTCCAGAACAAACAGCAATCTCCTGGCTGAACTAGGGACAAGCATTCTGTTGTATTTTCTTATGCTGCATCCACCTGCTCTTTAGCCTGTTAGGCATTCTCACTATATTTCATATAAGCAATACTCTTCGAATTGGAAAATTGAAAATGTCAAACAGGGGTTGGCTTACACCAAATTCTACTTTTTTACTTTTTTCATAACAATCATTGTAATCTGAGAGACAAATTCTGCATGCTAAGTGGCATTTGCTCTCGTCCACAAAGACCCCCTTGTCCTCATAAAATCAGTTCTGATCAACTTTCTCAGTTACCCATATCTGATACTTTTATAGGATTCCAGTTGTCGGTGGAAATTCCTTCTCACAGACGTGGAATTTTCCATTGCAATGGCTCTTTTTTTTTTCTTTAAGGAGAGCTCTCAACTGGATAGCTTGGCATAGGGAATCAGCAAAGCATAATCAAATAAGAACATATTTGCATTCACACATAACAAAATGCATCAATTAACCCTTACACCTAAATTTAATTGGCCAGCTGTTAATTACATACATAAAACAGAAAGAATCAATCCTGATCTTAACAAGTTCCACGTACATCATTCCTATTGTTCATTCCCAAACATAGCAGCCCCCATAAATGCCTGCTTTTTTCTCTGAAACTGTCTCCTCCCTCAGGCCAATTATCCACTTCAACTTAACACAATTCTTGAGGTATCTGTGATGTTAATTTTTCGTGACTTACAGGAGTTCTCAAATAAACGAGTCATCTAGTCCTTGCCACTCCTCTTCCCTGACGAAACTGTGGTGAGTTGGAGTCTGGTTCTTGAAATGCAGTGAGACAATTTCAGCAAACAGAGAACTATCTTCACACGTTGATTAGGCAACACGAAAAAATAAAATCTTTTACTCAAAGGCATATTGAGCTCTTTGCTTCCTTGTGGTTCTTTTGGCATAACTTGAAGACAATTAAGTGACTCGTTGAATGATAAAATCGCTCAGAAGGATGACAAAATCCACACTGCTCTATTCTGGCCCATCTCTGCAAGAACTCTCTAGGGGATACTGATTCATGTGAAGCAGTCCATTTCCTCGAAATCTTCACCAGGTATGTGTAGTGTAGATGAAGCTTTCACTTTGTCACAGAGATCTAGGAGGGGTGGAAATTAGGAGTCTTTTGAAGAAAAGCTCAGAAGTGTAAGGAATACATCACCGGAGTTGAGAATCCGTGAGACACACTACAAGTGGACTCAAACTGGTGTAAGCAGTAGTAGAACAAACACAGTATTCTGCAACTCAGTTCATGCCATATGTTGGGCATAACCAACATTATAGAGCATACCATGCCTCAACTGGCACATTCCCATATTCTGCACACTCTGTACCTTTATAACACCATTAAGCCTTGTTTCCATGATTATGAAAAACTAAATATGCTGACCAAGGCAGTAATTTATTTTATTAAAAACATAAACTAAACGTAATGTTTCAACCTTCTAGCAAGGTCTTCTTCAGACTCTGTATCAAGTACAAATGTAACAAGATACAATAACAGGGCATTATATACACAAACATTACTCCCTCCAGACTATTAGAAAGTTGTTCTGGAACTTTCTAGCAGGTTTCCCTTGTCATCTGTACTTTCACCTAAAAGGCTAATCATATTTACTTCCATATAGAATGTGGTTGGACTTTTTATCTCACTCTCTTTTTCCTTCATTTTTCTTCCTTCTCCTCTCCTGTTTCTCTCTTGTCCTTTCCACTCTTTCTAACACCTTCTTCCATTTTTTGTTTAACTTCAGTCCCCCATTCCAGTTCATTGTGTCTTCTTCACCTTTCTTCTCTATTTCCTTGGCCTCCTTCCATTTTCTCACTAGCATTCTCTTTTTCCTTCCTATCTGCTTAGCCTCATCCCACTCTGTCATGTCCTGTTTCTCTTGTGTGTTTAAATATCACATTCCTGTCTCTCTTAAGTCGTACATCATCCCTATGTTGTTTCAACCTGTCTTTCAGCTTCTTTTTAGTTTCTCCTATGTACACATTCTGACATTCTTTACATCTTACAAGTAGTAGACTTCACAAAAGGAATTAAGTTAAATGAGATGAAGACAACAATGTTTTGTTTCAGCATTGGCTGAATTGGTTATGAATGAATGGGAAAAGAAAGTGATAGAAAAAGGAGGTGACAAAATAATTCTGTTTTGCAGATATGTGGACGATTGTTTTGGCATATGGAAGGGAACGAAGAGGCAGCTCGACATTTTTGCCAAAGAAATACAAGATGAAGAAAGAGGGATATTATTGGAATTTGAAATAGAAGAAGAAGACAAGTTAAGTTACCTAGATATATTGATGAAATGGAAGAGAGGACAAAAAATTGAAACCGCTTGTCATCAGAAGAAGTGTGCAGCAGGGGTATTCTGCCACAAAAGAAGTGAGGTGACAAAAATAAATTTTATAAAAAATATGGAGGACAGAATAAAGAAAATATGCACGAAAGAATGAGAAAAAGAAGGCAAAATAAATAGCCTATGGAAAGAGCTGGAAAATAATGGCTATGAGAAGCAGGATAGACTGGACATAAACAGAAGAAGGAAGAAAAGGGGCAGGGGAGAATTGGAAGAGAAAGAGGAAGAGAAAGAGAAAGAAAAAGAGAAGGTTTGGAATAATGAGTATGGGGAAGACCACAGAAAAGGTATGCAAAGTGCTTAGGAAAGAGGGCATTAAAACTTACTGGAAGGGAGGGAATAGCGAAGAATGCAAACAAGAAAAAGGAAAACAGAGGAAGAGGAAGGGATTATCTACGAAGTAAGATATAAAGAATGTCAGAGTGTGTACATAGGAGAAACGAAAAAGAGGCTGAAAGACAGGTTGAAACAACATAGGGATGATGTAGGACTTAAGAGAGAGAGGAATGCGATATTTAAACACACGAGAGAAACAGAACATGACATAGAGTGGGATGAGGCTATGCAGATAGGAAGGGAGAAGAGAATACTAGTGAGAAAATGGAAGGAGGCCAAGGAAATAGAGAAGAAAGGTGAAGAAGACACAATGAACTGGAATGGGGGACTGAAGTTAAACAAAGAATGGAAGAAGGTGTTAGAAAGAGTGGAAAGGACAAGAGAGAAAGAGGAGAGGAGAAAGAAGAAAAATGAAGGAAAAAGAGAGTGAGATAAAAAGTCCAACCACATTCTATATGGAAGTAAATATGATTAGCCTTTTAGGTGAAAGTACAGTTGACAAGGGAAACCTGCTAGAAAGTTCCAGAACAACTTTATAATTGTCTTTAGGGAGTAATGTTTGTGTATATAATGCCCTGTTATTGTATCTTGTTACATTTGTACTTGATACAGAGCCTGAAGAAGACCTTGCTAGAAGGTTGAAACGTTACGTTTAGTTTATGTTTTTAATAAAATAAATTACTGCCTTGGTCAGCATATTTAGTTTTTCACTCTACCTATGCATGTGCTAAACTATTAATTATACAATGAGATTGACTACTCAGAGTGAATTAAGACATATTAATTGATTGATTTATTGATTTGTTGTTTTAAGTCCACTTTATGCACAGGAAGGCTAATTGGGACTGGACCACAGTTTAAAGTGGGATCCGAACCACTGTGCCATGTGCCTCCACCGGGTATCGAACCCAGGATGCCTTGAAGACATATTAATGTTAATCATTTGATAAATATTACAACACATGAATTATTGAATATTTGGTTATTAACACATTCAAATGTGTGAAATTACATACACATGACTATGTCCTACAGTGCCATTTGTGGTTTTTCTATGTGCAAGCAGTATTGTTGATGAAATGAATGTGTATGGAACATCATGCATGTGGTGCAGAAGCAAACATTTAATGTAGACGCCATGTGAATAGAAATGCACACACACCAGAATAACAGATTTCTAGCTAAAAATGTGCACAAAATCGAAATTATTCTTATCAATCATCAGTCGGAAATACCACAGGAGTGCTATCTATCACCATTTGTGGTGGCAGTCCATATATGAAACAATACATCATTAGAAAATAAAAATTGAATATAATACTAAACAATTTAATAAAGTTTATCATTTCTGGATCATAGCATTGCCTTTTACCTTAAACCGTGCCTGAAGCACATCAGCCCAATTACTTTCTTAAAACTTGAAATTCAAGGATATTGCTGAAACCAACTATGGATAAAACCTACAAAACTCAGATAATTCAATAATAGGTATATTGTGATACAAGTTGTATAAAATGATTACTTAGTTAATTTATTTATATCAATGCCTTTCTGACAGATTACACTAATTTCTGTAGTACTTATTTTTTCTCCCTAGATTAAAATTGCCACAAGCAGTATCATTGCATGTGATAGAAAGATGAAACTCAATTATGATCTAAAAATGTACAAAATATTATCATTCAGATATTCATCTGTTGGATAAGAGCTATTCTGTGTACCAGAAAGATGTTCTTTGATGTCCATATGAAACCTTTTAAACAATAAAAATGGAGCTGAACCTTTCAAGAGTGGACTACACCCTAGTGGGTCTAACATGCCATCAGGCTATGAAACTGTTGCCAGGGTCAGGCCCAAAACAACCTCAAAAGGTACGTATTCTTATGTACTTGCTTTACAGAAATGTATGTAAGCCTCCTCTGCTATACTGTGTGGTTTTTAACATCTGTGAAATTGCCTAACTGGAAATTCAAAGTTGTTTTCCTCCAATTGCTTTCTGTCTTTCAGCTCAACAAAAGTTCCTTCTTCCCAGAAGGGTGTGGGTTAAGCCAGTTGTCACAGAGATATATATATATATATATATATATATATATATATATATATATATATATATATAATATATATATATATATATATATATATATATATATATATATATATGTATGTATGTTTCAGACTTGAAAGAAAAGTGTAGTTCAGCATACAATTGTAGAGGGCTGAGTCGTTAGTTTTGTTTATGAGATCTAGGTGTAGGAACTCCTGCATGATAAACTGTATGAGCAGTATGCCGGTAGCCAGGGTTGGCAAGGTAATGTACTCATTACGTTTATTGCGTAACCTACGCGTAATTTACTAGTAATTTACTTCACGTAGAAAACAATTTTTTTATGCAGATGAAAAGAAAAATCATTTTCATCATTTTGTTTTATGTGGATTTTCATTATGTATATCTACAGTGCGTCCATTTCGATCTTCAGCCGAGAGATCGGGAGAAGCGTGGCGGGCGGCGCTGGCGGAGATGCCGACATTTGCGGCCTGTAATGCCCGCTTATGTTTATGGACATATGCAGACAATGATATAAATATTGCAAAACGAGCACTAACCTGTGTTATAATTTACCATCTGTAATTCATCCAAGTTCTGCCCTTATATACACAAAAAAAAATACGCTTTAGAAATGATGTTAAGAGCCACAGATAATTAAACATTTTAATCATAGTTTTGGCCAGTAACATCCTGCTTAAGTTCATATCCTTGAAAGAGTTTTGTGCCGATGAAGATCGTTTGGAGGTTTCGAATGTGCAACACTGTATCAAGATTACGCTGTAGACAAAACCGTTAAAAGTCAATGGTGTTTGTGAGCTTCCTTGCAATCCGAAATCTTCGAGCTCGAGTTTTTTGTTCCTTCGCGACAGAGCTGTGAATATAGTGGCGAGCAGGTGTAAACCAAGAGCGTGTTAATTTCGTACTGTGCGCAAGAGTGTTATTCTTGGTTACTTGCCGTTACTTGTTTGTGTTATTGCAGTGTGTATGTGTGTTGTGTCAGTGAGAGGATTTTAATGCCAGCTGCAAGGTTCACGTTACGAGGGGGCTGATAAGTTCTCGGCCCGACCCAGCTACAGGCACGAAAATTTCAGGCTATTCAACGTATTCTCCCTGAAAGTCTACACACTTGGCACTTGGTGGATATCAGTTTGAACAACTCTTATAACACAGGTTAGTGCTCGTCTTGCAATATTTATATAAATGTCTGCATATGTCCATAAAAATAAGCGGACATTACAGGCCGCAAATGTCGGCATCACCGTCAGCGCCACCCGCCACGCTTCTCCCGATCTCTCGGCTGAAGATCGAAATGGACGCACGGTAGTTATTGTGCCACAATCTGGTGAATATACTTCAAAATGTAGTGTATGTGTGGATTTTTAAAGAAAATGTTTTGTGCTTGTAGTAAATTGTTTATTCTTGTGTTAATGTTCACTTGTATAATAACGAACGTAGTTACATTATAAATATATCTCAAAGCAAATATTTGAATGTAAATATTTCTATGTTGTAAAAATAATAAATACTCTCCATTTTTTCATTGTAGATGTTTCTTATTTACACACATACTCTGAAATATGTTTGTTAATTAATCTTTCATTGTTTTCTGAAATATGTTTGTTAATTAATCTTTCATTGTTTTCTAATATAAAACAAAAGAGTTCAGTTACTAAACACTGCTGCATCTGTACCTCATCCCATCCCTCCTGCTGAGAAGAAGTTATCTTAACTCGGTTTTGAATTGGACACAGCCATCTCACACATTGTCATTTCCTGCAAGAGCTGGACCCTCTGCTGTGCCGTACCTGTAGCATTGTTATAAGCATTCGGCACATTCTTCTCGAACATGCTGATTTTAATTTCCTCAGACAGATTTTTAACCTTCCCAATGATTTATCATCCATGTTGGGAGATGATGGCAAGGTTTTTACCAAATGTTTTCAGTTTTTGAAGCCTTGTACACTGTTTCTGAGGAAGTCTTTAGACTATCTTTACCTTTTTTAACCCTTCGTGGGTCACTCAAGAAAAATTACGTCGATGGTCGCGCACGGTGTCAGAGACCGGGTTCGTAAAATATGTTAAATTCATAGTCTAAAATGCCAAATCATGAATTATAATTAGATCTTTTCTTGCAACAATTGAGATTATATAAGACTATACAAATTGAAATTCTATAAAAAAGAAACCCTTCGTTAGACACGGAACAGCAGACCGGATTTTCAGTAAAAACTAGGTACGCCTATAGTCCTGCATAGACACAGACAGCAAGGGATTTCAACAAACCAAAAACAAAATTGTGGTGTAAAAGTGAAAGGTTAGAAACTCAAGACAGAGGGATGGTGTTGACAAAACAATAATTGATAAATGGCAACGTTAAAACCACACACCCAGAACTAGAGACCATGCACGACCAATGCAGGGTTAATGTGTTGTGTTTGTCCTGTGCAGGTCCCTTTACAACTTGCATTCTAACCTTTCTCAAGGGGCTCTTTACACTTTATTTTATTTTTTTAAAAAAAATATGTAATTTAAGGGTTTTAGATAAGGGGATCTTTCCCCATTTACTCAGAAGGGTGCATAATGGCCATACATGCTGAAGCACCCAAAAATTTCAAATTAATCAATCAGTCTGTAATTAATTCTCAGGTTGCTGTGGGAGATCATGATGGAATTTTGCAGCTATTTTCATTAAAAAAGGGTGACATCCAGATTGCATTCAAGACATTGCCTAGTTCAAAAATAACACGCCTGGAGTTAGGAGGAGCTCTTGGTAAGACTTGTGATGATTGTTACGAATGTAGAGTATTTTTGTATGTTTGTTTCAGTATTGCCATCCAAGGAAAAACTATTCATTAATAATTCATCATATGCACTAGTTACCAGCAGAGAATGGTACAATTTACGATTAATATTAGCAAAATCTTGTCACGTGAAAATGTCAAGATGAAACTCAATATTTCAATTCAGAGTAAAGTTATATAACCATAAGTAAAAGAAATACTCAGAATATGTAAGTAATTATATGTATGTTAATAGTGCATTAAAAAGTAAAAAAGGAAAAGTGTTCCCCTGTGCAGAGCACCACGCCATGAAGGCGTATAGGGGGTGTGGGGGTAACGCCCCACACTTTCTTGATCCGGTCGTGAGTGGGGGTGATGTGATCAGCATCACGCCCCTGACCGCCTTTACCCCCCAGGGTTTCCCCCAGGTACCCATGTTGTTCGACGCTGGGTGGGCGCCGGGGCTGCTTCCACCGTTAGAAAAGTTCCCGGATTTGAACCGGCCGGGGATCGAACCCGGGACCTTGAGCATGGGTTAATAGTGCATTAAACTAGTAATAATGTGCTGGAACTCATCCATAGATTAGCCTATATGTGCATAAAGTGAACTTAAAGAAAAACTCAAGTATGGAAATAATATTAAAATCATTACTCATTACATTTGTGATTGATTTGCTTTATTTTACTTCGCTTTTTTGTGCCACTTTTGGCTAATTTGCAAAGATAGGGATGAGTGATGACATGATGAAATTGATGTTATGAATGGACACTAACAAACATCCATGTCCAGGCCGGGATTCGAACTCGGGACCCCTGGCATCATAGGGCGATGTGCTAACCACTCTGCCATGGGGACCGGCTTCCTCATTACATAAAGGACATTGTTATCTGTGTCTTGTGATGTATTATTTGAAATGCATGTGTCAGTTGTCTCACTTATACTAAATATAAAATGTTTGTAATTTGTGGTCATATGTACTCCTATTTTTATGTGTATATTTGATGTAACTGTCTATGTCTACATATATTCTGAAGAATTTTTAACTGATAATTTGAGCATTGGTATCATATGTAAGTAACAGTTCCGAAATTGGGATCTCTTCGGTTTGAAATAGTGTGACAGGAACATATAAATGGGAGTCAAGTAGAACTAGCCGAGGATAGAGAAAATCAAATATACAGTAAGCCTAAAAATGCATAAACTCAATAATGATGTACGTTTTGCTTCATTTAGGTTAATACGTACAATGCTATGAAAGAAAACACTGAATTTTTACTTTGTAAAAATGCTTCAGTTTGCACAGTTCTTTTTATGTTGCAGGTACAGTGAAGGATAAAATATTTGTCTCTTCAGAAAATGAAGTCAAAGGTTACACAAAGAAAGGAAAACTTTTTTTGGACTTTGACACTAACCTGACTGAGGAAATAAAATCAATGTAAGTGTGCATTTTCAACCATTTTCATTTGAACTTTTTTAATTTCTTTTTTTAAATTGCTTAATTAAAATGTATACTAGATGATGATTGTTTTCTAATTAAATTTGCCTCCCCGAGGGCGCAGTTGTAGCATCATCGCCTTGTAATCAATGTATTCGATACCCAGTGGAGGCTTATAATGGTTCGAATCCCACTTTAAACTGTAGGTCCAGTCCCGATAAAGTGGACTTGAACAACAATTCGATTTGATTCAAATTAGATTTGATTCTAATTAAATATGCTATGCAGTGCTACTAAAATCAAAACCTGATTTTCTAGACCTGATGCTGCTACTTCTTCTTCTCAAGTGGCCCCAATTGTTCACACAATGTTGGAGCAACACTCATATGATATTTTGGGTCTCCCACTGTAGGATCAAACCTAGACCACATTCATCAAAGACAAATGAGGATGATTCCTGCTGGTATAAATAATGACAATGGAGTGGATAAAATAACTCATAAATAAATGTCTCACCTGAGATTTTAACCGAGAACCACTGAATTCACACAGTGCACCATAGTAGGATGATATTTGTATGTCGACAGTAAATTGCAGACACTCCTATTACTTGTACATATGTCCCCATGTCTTTATTCCTCTTCTATGTTGTTAAGACTGCATTGGGAAAATTTCCAGTCATTGCACTTGAATGTAATTAATGTGTGTCAGCAGTTGAAGTAGTGTTGTTGTATTGTAATTCTAATTCTTGAAATTGTATTTCTTAATTGTATTTTCAAGAATATTTACGAAACAGTAATTTTGAAGTTAATTGATGAAGTAAATATAGAGAACAAGGGTTTTGATTATTAAATAAAATATACGTATTTCTTGCCTGGAAGTGAAAATTCAGCTTAATGAAATAAAAGGGGTCTCCCCTGGTGGAGTGGTTAACACATTGCCATTCATCAATATCATCACTAGTGAATGGATTTCTAGGACCATACCTTTCTTTTTTTTTTGCTACATCCTAGATGCATGCTATTCAGATATATCTGTGTTTCATGTACACAGCACCCCTCTACTGAAATTCTATGGGACCTAAAAATGCCTAAATGAACTATAAATTCCTACAAATGCCTAAAAGCTCAATTTTGACTTGTAAAATGCCTTTTAAACCTTTCGCTTAACTTCAAAACTATATTTTATCAAGAACGACCGTTAATTTCCACCAGAAAGGTTTGAGACCCTTGAATCTTGAGACCTTGAATGAATCCTAGCAGCAAAAGAAGCAAAGCAACAGCATGGGGTGTCAACGCCTGGGCAAATTTCAGCCATCTTCCAGTCTGCATCATGAAATTGGAAAAATGTGGAGCGAACTGATTGGATGAGGCATTCTCTGTTGTTATATGCTGTATTTCCCAGGCAATTACAGGGACTGTACATGTAGCATACCAAACAAACATGCAGGCTGTTTTGTTTGAAATCCTAGTTTAAAAAAATCATCCAGTTAAAACAGGGCCAACATTATTCACTGTCTCCAACAGTGTAACAGCGTGGGAAGATTCCAAGAATACTTCTGTCTGATTGGCTTTTTCGAGTGCCTGCTGTGGCAAGTAGGAAAGGCAACCCTGCAAGTGACCAATCACGTCATCTATTTTCCCCTTTGACACAACAGTTAGGTGAAAGGGGGGGGGGGGTTGCACCAGCAGGAACTACAACTGCCCTAGTATAGACGCTGTTCATCAAGGAGAGAAGACCACTGCGAACTTGCTTGAGGTTTGGGTTTTGAGGTTAAGTTTTTTAGTACACTTTATGCACAGATAGACTAATCGGGACTTGACCTACAGTTTAAAGTGGGATCCGAAACACTATGTGCCTAAAACAGATATCGAAACTGTGACCTCTTTGTTACAAGGCAACGACGTTACCACTTCACCTCAGGGAGCCCAAAACCTGCCTTGGGAATCGGCAGCAGTTGCGTTTATGAAGTTTCCATCAATATCTTCCTGCGGCGTGGAGAGCAGGTTCTTCACGGACATTCTGGGTTGTAACAATCACATAGAAAGTTAATGAGATTGTTACAACCCGGAAGTGTCCGTGACTGTACAAGAGCCCACTCACGGATGATTGGAAAAACTTCACCATGGAGAACATTGAAAAGCATATGGTGGTGAGGTATTTCAAAATACGACAAAGTTTTTACAAATTGTATATTTTTTATAATCAAAGAATAGTATTAATTACCCTAAAAATAGTAACATTTGTATACAAATTGCATCTAAAACTGGTTATTTCATAAAATTATTATTAATTAATGATCATGCCTATTAATTTATTATAAGCACCTAAAAGTCGTAATGTGGAGTTTATAAAGTCTTAAATCCTTCTTTTTTAGCACCTAAAAATCCATTCCCTAATCATCACTAATTCCCATCTTTGCAATTAGCCAAAAGTGGCAGAAAAGCAAAGTAAAATATACCAAATCATGAATATATATGCACTCCTGGTTGATAGCCTGAGACAATCTTTTCATCAAACCAAATAAATCAATCAAAATAAAAGTTTTTAACACGTTCCCTACCAGGCTATTTTCACCATTCCTTCCTCCTGCACCAAAGTGATTAATGGACTCTATTTCGCAAATTCGCAAATTTTGCTTTTTTTTACCTGTAAAAAATAGAACCGCCAAAATAGTTTTATGTGCACTTGATTCCCGTGCCTTGTCGGTCATGCCTTATGTGCATCATTGTTATATTTGTGATCAACGGTAAGCTAGGGAAACAAGGTGCAAGCCACAAGGTCATAATGACCAACATGGTGTGATTGGTGTGTGCCAGTTTCGGTCGTTAAAACCAATGTGGTGAAATCTACAACAAACCAAGCATCCTTATTTTGATAGTGTGAGTAAAGAAACACTCGTTTACAATGAAGCAAAATACTATCTTTTTCCACAGAACTAACTTGGCCTCTTTCATTCCCCGAACATGGAGTGTATGCTTGTTATTGGGGAGGAACATTTAATTTTGAAGTGACAGCTGCAAATTCTTTACTTTTTATCTGGTTTTATTTTTTGTTACAGGCATGTCAGTGGAAGTGATTTACTTGTTTGTGGAGATTATGTATATAACCATTACAACGATTGCCAGGACACAAACTACTACCTGTGCAGTGATGTAGTAAAAGATGTTATTGCCCTTCCTGCTGAAAAAGTAAGCATGTAAGAAAGTGCCTGACTTTAAGGACTATTTTGTCACATAGTAGGAAGTTACAAATGGAAACTAATTGAAGTAGTATGTGTGTGGCTGTTAAAAATTTATTTGGATATCACATTATTGTTATTATTATTATTTAGGCATATTGATATATATCCATGCACCCCAACACCCCCATATTTTTACAAAATACATGATTTATGGTCATTTTGCAACTATATTTTGCCATTATAACACCTAAATCCATATTTATCCCCACCCTTGAAATTGAGGATTGTGGATAACCCCTGTTTATACACACATGCATATATATAATTTGGGAAATAAGAATCCATGCTGAGTATAAATCCCAACCTTTTGGATATATAGAATCATAAGAAAGAAAATGTATTATTTTTAGAGGTTCCATGTATAAAACTGAAATCCAATTATGGTAGCAATGCAGTGTTTGAAGTGGAAGGGGCGTCTCCCCGCTGCTAGGAAAATTTTCACAAAGCATTCCCCAACTGCCTCACTGTCACGATGTTAAACCATAGGAGCATCTTTTCTGCTAGCCCTAAGAATCTACGGCATCGACCAAACATCCCCAATTTCTACTTTAAGTGCTGTAACAATGAAATACGTAATTGCAAAACACCAAAGGAACTTATATAAATAATGAGTTTTCAGTGCATGGATCATGTAATTTAAATATCAGTTTCAGAAATAAATGTGATCTTTTCTTGATATAACTTTATCTTGCATGTGCATGTTTTAAAAAGTTCAGAGGTTGTTCTGTACTTTTTTCAAGCATTATCATCATCATTTGGTATTTTTCAAAACATTCTTCATACAGATGCTGCAGATGAGAAATCACACTGAGCTTCTCACAATTTAACATTTAGCATATTTGAATTTTTGTATTACATTTCTATCGTGTTTCCTGCTATAGGGTATTCTCCAACTACCCACCTCCCTCCTGACCATCCATTAAACCATGGAACTCAATAAAAAAAATAATTTAAAATGTGAGTGTTAGTAAAAGTACATGTTGATTTGTACTCATCATGTTTCTCTCACTCTTTCCACCAGACCCGCTCATTAGTACCAGTTTTAGCATGCGAGGATAGAATGCTTCGTGTTCTCAAAGGATCTGATGTCTTGCATAACATAGAAGTACCAAGTGCTCCAAGTGTGTTGCATCTTTTCTACAATGACGGAGGTGAGAGCGGAGAAGATATTCTTTATGGAACTGCTGATGGAAAGATTGGCCTAGTACAAATAGGAAGGTAGGATTAGAGTTTTCTCTGGTAATGGTAATTTTACTCTGTTAAGTAGAGTTTAATGATCTAGTGAATTCTGCCAAAACGAACAGTATTCATCAGATCAGTATCAACAAAAATGGACAAGGTATTAGCCCATACTGTATTTGACTCTTTGCAACATAGAGCCTGATGAAAATAAACTACTACTGCTGTTATGTTAGGAATGTTCATACATGTGATACTGATAGACTACCTATATATAATGTACATGCTATTTTCCACTCTTTAACCACAAGGTATGATTTTGCAACAAACTATAAAAAACATGTATTATGTTAGATGTGCATTATTTTGTGCTCTTAGATGCATTGTTAAACATATGTAAATACTTTTTGTAACATACATTTCTTGGTATTATCACACTTGCCAAAAAAAAGTAGGGGGATTCTGTAGATTGGGAAAATTGTTGACCGATACAATAAAGTACTAAATCATCAGCCCCTCCTGTAGTTATGCATCCAGTGTGTAAATATTTAACCCTTAAACACATAGCATTACCATATGGTAATGCTCAACATTTGCACACTTTCGTGCTAGAAGCTTGTCTATTGAGTGTTTAGGCAAACCTAGTGCCAGAAGTCGCTGTATGAAGCATAAAGCTTGTGTTTGAGACCATTAGTTTCGGTCCAGGTAACGGCATTGTTGTGAGAGGATGTATTTGTTTTGACCTTCGATTTTTTTTATTCAAAATGTCATTCATACGCTGGAAAGTAAATATAGTGTTTTTATCTGATTGTCTTTCATTATGGAGTTCTGAATGTTTTCAGCATTTAGTAAACATATGTAATTTAAAACTTATGATGTTTTCTGTTGAAGAATAAAATAAGATTTGGTTACAAAGCCTGCCTGGTGCTTGCAAAGCTTCCTTGGGTACCTCTTTTGTTTTGCTATCTATCAAGGCAAGAGTATAAGATGATTCCACTGACAATTAAGACAAATTTAGAAAGAGTGCAGCCCCTCTTATCCATATGCTACATGAATTTCCGAGTCAAGAATTCTCTCAGCTTGAATTTGGATGGAAATCGGGCAAAACTATATGACATCATTTCATATTGCACCTAAGGGAGCTTGGCAGCCCATTACAAGACAATGGAAGGTTTTGAAAGATGTGGTGTATGCTGGTGGTCCACCAGCATTGTTCGCATTGGACATGTCAGATATGTGGTTGGACTTTGCGTTCCATGTTTCATACGTTTCCATGATAGGCGCCTCCTCGATGGATCCCACTTTAAATTGTAGGCCCAGTCCCGATTAGCTATTCTGTGCCTAAGGTGGACTTAAAACTTCAATTCAACTCAACTCAAAGTTTCTATGACAAGTGAATATTCAAGAGTGGTAAAACAATATGTGAATATAGAGTAATCATTATGTACTAAATAGTGTATCATGCCGTAGGCATGACTCAAACCCAGGATGTCATAAATAAATAAGCTAATCATGTTATGAAAAGGAGTCCCGCTGAAGCGTTGGAAACGAGCTTCTTAAAAGCAAATCACCCCAACGACCTTCAGCGTAGTTGGAAAAACATAAACTCCACTGACATGGCATTAGGCTGGCAGAATATGAAAATCAGTAAATCAGCGTTTATGTTCGGAAATTGCCATTGGCAAGGGACGCTCAAAGCCTGCGAATCTACTGATCAAAAAGTTCGAATTTCATTTAAATAGCTCGAGAGAATATTTCTCCTCCCAGTTGTTATCTGAAATTTATCACATGCACAATCGTGCCTCGGAGTTATACTAGCAGTTGTATGAAGAAAGTTATGGCATGAATAGTTGTTGCCTCTGACTTAAAGTTGGATTACCGAACGATACAACAAGAGTTACAGCGAGGAGTAGTGCACTATCAAAAGGGAGTGTTTCATCAGTGTTCATCTACGAATCAGCGAATCGATCTTCACATCGAGTTCTACAGGTAACGAACGTTCCTATATCCTTGTCTATCATTCTCTCACACCCCTGCCAGACCAGTCAACTGAAGTGTTTAAATCTAATCGTAAGTGTTGTTCTTATTTCACGGGGCAAGCCCCTTGCTTGGTTGAGTGTTGACGTTGCTCTTCAGAGCTGTACCCCCGTCCTCCCTCTTACAATACACCTCTCGCAGCATATAATCTTCGAATATCAGGCTCTCACATAGCCTATCTACGATCCCCTAAATCTAAACAACAGGGTGTTTAGATGTGGTGGAGATGCAGGGTACTTTTCTTTCATCCATTCCCCTCGCGAAATGCATGACCAATTTTTCGTGGTTATTTTTTTTCCCCTGAATTATGCTTAACACTTTCCGGTCGGGAATCGTATGTGATGCAAGCAGAGTAAAACACCCATTCCGGTCGCCAATCAGCTAGGATACGATCGCTATATTTTCATTGCGTTTACATTTATTTGCCTGAATGGCAAGGAGAAAGACAAGATGGAATTCCATGTTCTCGAGGTTCTTACCCCCACCGCACAGCAGATGTTTGACAGGCCAGTGAAAATGATTTAAAACGGCCACTAACGACTGGGGGAACCGACGTGCCAATACCCCCAGTTGTTAAATGTCTCTCCGTTCAGACATTCCCAAATGCAGAGTTGATCTATATTAACATATTGCAGGCAGGTAAACCCTATAAATTCATCCTTGATACTGGTTCTATGATTTCTGCCATTGGTTCCAAGGATGTTCCGTCAGTGCAAAACGTTTTCAGATTGACACTCTTATACAGGGTGTGACGAAAACACCCCTTGCAGTTAAGGAGATCGCTCTGTTAACCTTTTCTATAGATGGATTTACATTCCGCCATCCCTTTAGGGTTCTTCCAAATTTTGAACAGGGCGCTATTCTGGGAAACTATTTTTTAACTAATCTGAGGGCTAACTTGGACTTCAATACAAATCGTCTCACTTTATATCGCTTTGGATTTCCTGTGAAATCTAATCTTAAAGTTACTACCCTTAGAGCTTTTGACGTGTCTGCAAAAATGGTGCACATGATACAGGCTAATCTGTCTCCCGAATTTGTCGTGGCATGGATGATAAGGGTGAAACCTCATTCTCACCTTTGCATTCCCGTTCAATTGGTGAACGAGATCATCGACACCCACACGTTATTGGAACCGGACTTGACTTTTCAAAATCAAACTGGTTTGTTGATTCCGCGAGCCACTTTAAATGGACAGACAAACCTACTCTGGATTTGCAATCCATTGACGCATAAAATTACAATTCCCAAAGGACAGAGTTTTGGCTCTGCTGAAGCATGGGTAAGCCTGGCCACAGCCGACCAGACCGAGGAATGTACACGTGACATCGCTGGGGTATCTTCCGCCCCAGCTCATGTAAACATCACGAAAGAAACCGAAGATGCAAGTCCGGCATGACCGGTCGATCGACATAAGTCCAGACCTAGTGCCCGTTCAGAAACAACAATTATTGCAGCTCTTAAATAAATATTCCCACGTTTTTTCTTGGTCCGAGACTGACGTCGGTCGCACTACAAATTACATACACCGGATCCGTCTAAAGGACGATATTGTTTTCCAGTCACTGCCATATCCGGTGCCCATTCATTTAAGGACAGAAATGAATGAACAAATTGATTCCCTTTTGAGGCAAGGGATCATCCGGGAATCTACATCCCCTTACAACTCGCCTGTGATTCTCGTGCGTAAAAATAACGGGAAATACTGCATTGTTCAGGATCTTAGGGTAGAGAACTCAAACACTGTCTTTGACGCAATTGTGATGAATGATTTCAATTAAACGCTTTATCAAATGGGCAGTAAACTCTTCTATTGTAATCTTAATTTACACCAGTCTTACTTTCAGTTGCCACTTTCAGAAGAAAGCAAGCCGTATACGGCATTCGTGCCCGGTAAAGAGCTCCTTTTGCTCAGAAAATGTGAGATTGTACATTGGATCTATAATATTTGTATTATTTAAAGAATAACCAAATTTTGAAAGTAATTTTTAGATTAATTAAAAAATTTCCAAGTTTTCAAAAATAAATCAATTTGTGGGAGTGAACGCATAGCGTTACCATATGGTAACGGCATATTTCGAAACAGGAGAATGCATTTCTCAAAAAATGATTTAAAATTGCTTATTAGTACATAACAACAGATATTAGACTAAAATCAAGAAAAAAAATGACAAAAAATAATTCATGCATTTAAGTGTTAATTGCAATGTGGCACATTATTTCATAGTTCTATAAGACAATTATAAAGAACATAAAGAAAATTTCAACATTATGTAAGTAACAGAATATATATTTTTCTGTTACCATCCAGAACTGGTCCTACTCACAAGTGGTTACTGGAAAGTGGAAAACACCATGGAGGAGTTCTTTGTCTCGACAATTATGATATCACTGGAGATGGAATAAGAGACCTTCTGGTTGGAAGAGATGATGGATCCATAGAAGTTTACACCTATGATGATGGAGAAGATGGACAACCAACATTAAGATTCAACTATGTGAGTGCTGTGTCTAGGTTAGATGGTAATAAAACATCAAAGTTATAAACGTGTACAAATAAAATCGCAGATAACAAGATGGCAGAATTTAGCATAAAATTACAGGCTATTTATAAATACATCAAATCAGTAATTTTACCAATAAACCGACACTCCTACATTTGGTATTTACAGTGGAACCTCATTTTCATGCCTTTTTCAGGGAACAGAGGTGAAAAAAAATTAAAAGTGAGAAAATGGAAACTCCTTGAAAATTTTATAACAATTTTGTAACATTTGAAGATTGAATGTATACTATGGGAAAATCAGTGGAGTGCGGTGACCATTTAGATAGCCGAAGCACTGAATATATAATTTTTAAGTAAATAATAGTAAATCAAGGGGCAGGCTTGCCTCGATAAAAATCACAGCTAGTAATAGTTTAAATCAAAAGAATAAATATCAGATAAAAATCACAACTGATAATAGATTAAATTAAAAGAATAGATATTGAAATAATTAGATATAATATCAATTTTACTATAAGCAAAATTCTGTAGAAAATAACTAGTTTCTGGCTTTCAATTCACCCTTGACACTTCGGCAGATCACCTCTGCAAGATTAACGGAATTGAAATTCCATCCTTCTCCCCTGGGAAGCAAATTTGTTAACCACCCCCTCAAAGAACTGTTCCTTCTTTCTGAGTTCTCCTAGTAGGCGAGCTTCAATTGAAATAATTCCAAGATGAGACAGTCTCTCTTCTCCAGTAGAATTTCGAGAGTAACTTCTGATTCTCTTCAGCGCTGAAAACGACCTTTCTACTGAAGACGTACTCACAGGAATTGTACACAGTAATGACACTAACATATTAAACTGCTGAAAACTTTTGCTTAGCATTGAATTAGTGCTCAGTAGTTTTGTAAAACGCATGGTTTTATTTCTAAACTCTTCAGTACTGTACCCTACAGTCAGCTCATTTTTCAATCGAATGGCATCGAAGAACTTTCCATATGCCTCTAAGAGACTTTGAAAGCTGCTTTCGGGGAACTGGTTAGAATATTGTCCATAGTTTTCATGTGACAACAAATTTAAGAACATAAGTTTAGAATAATCTTGAAACCTCAAATCCAAGTTGTTATCAATGTTATCAAACACTTCGCAATAGATGTGTTTATAGTTTATATTTTTCCTCTTCGAAGGCTCTCCTACTTGAGACACCCATTCACAGTCGTCACGTAATGCAGCTCTAGAGTGCATACTAACTCCCTGTCCGATGCTAGCTTAATTTGTAGCAGAAATACACTGATGCTTCGGCTCAACCTCAGTGCAGGCCTACAGGAGCTGGTATTTGTTCTGGGTGTAGCGAAATAATGGATCGGTTTTATCTAGATATTATTGAATAATTGTGTGATTATAATGACATAATATATTGTTACGTTATTTCATTCCGAAGCAATGCTTTCGTAGCTTACATTGTATGCACGTCACTGGGGAAAATGTAAAATGCAGGAGCATGAAATCAGGCTTCCACTCTATTCATTTGATAGAATTTATTCTTAGAATAAAATTGCTTTACTTTTTAATGACTGCATATAATTTCAAACTTATTAATTTACTATTGATGGTAAGTATTGTTGATACTCACATGTTCCAGTGGTTCGAACTTATTATTTTAAATTTGTACATTTGTACAAGGTGTACAACTTTGCTTTCGCCGTTTTTCCCCAAGAATATGACGCTCTAATGAAAAACATTGCTTACCCAGGCATTATTCAAAGTATTGTCCATCGCTGGCCACTACTTTCTCCCATCTTTTGGGCAGCGTACGAATGTCGCATCTAAAAAATTGTTCATCGTTGGAGGCGATCCACGAATCGATCCACTTTTTTACTTCTTCATAAGATCGGAAATGTTGGTCAGCCAGTTCATGAACCATTGATCTAAACAGGTGATAATCAGAGGGAGCGATGTCTGGAGAATAAGGCGGGTGGGGTAGGACGTCCCATCTTAATGTTTCCAAGTACGTTTTCACCACTTTGGCAATATGGGGTCGTGCGTTGTCATGCTGCAAAATCACTTTGTTGTGCCTCTCGCTGTATTGCGGCCATTTGTCCTTCAATGCTCGGCTCAAACACATTAATTGCGTTCGATAACGAGCACCTGTGATTGTTTCACTTGGTTTTAACAGCTCAGTACACAACGCCGAGCTGGTCCCACCAAATGCAGAGCATGATCTTGGAGCCATGAATATTCGGTTTGGCCGTCGACGTGGAAGCATGGCCGGGATATCCCCATGATTTTTTGCATTTTGGAGAGCATTTGATGAGCCTCAGCCACAGTTTTCTTCATATTGAAACAAAACAGTAGATCCTCCCGCAAATGGCGAGAATTTGGCTCGTACCCTGACATTTTCAATCGCGAACAACTTCACGATGCACACACTACTCGACTAATGTTTGAATGGGGTTATCTTGACAGAGGTCCAAGCTAACTGTGTGACGTCTGCGATCTGCTTCTTTCGACCGCTACTTCCTGTTGTTGCCACCTGGCGGAAAACGGCGGAAGCAAAGTTGTACACCTTGTATGTGTATGTTAATTTAAATATTTTGCATCACATTCATATTTGTAATATTGAAAATATCAGTATATGATGACTAAAACACAAATCTCTCAAATCAATATGTAGTAAATTAACAATTCCTTCTGCTTATTATAATATTTTAATATGCAGTATGCGACTGCCAAGCCTGGGTTATTCAGTAGAAACCTTTTTTTTAAAAAAATCCCCTTACATTGTATTTTCACAGAAGTTGAATTATTTCCCACAAGGTTATGAACCAAGTTGGCATTTCATATACCTGACAAAATATTCTGACTCTAGAAAGGTATTGTACGATGTAGATATTAGCATTTGAATTCAGTGATTCCAATACATCAAAATCTGTATTTATTGAGAATGAATTAATTGTTTTATTTTATTGTTTATAAGATCAAAGATGTCCAATTGCAAGTTGTTTACTTTTTAAAATTTCATTTTTGAATGTTTATTTGTTGAATAATGAAAATGCGATTGAAAGATTAATCATGAAAAAGGCAACGGGTGGGGAGTAACATCCAAAACTAAAATAGATAATGTGGAAGAAAAGAATTCATCATCCTCAGAATTTAGTTTTCTCAACATACTGCCTCTTATTGTCACTATGACATTCACTCATATAAATTTCTCAGAAATCGGAAACCACTTGTCTTGTTTTCTTTTACTGAATTTCAGGTGTGTAATGAAAGTATTACTTCAATTCAAGGAGGAGTTGTTGGAAATGCTGGTTATGATGAAATTGTTGCTACAACATACACTGGTGAGTGTTCTTCTGTAGTTATATTCATAATTGGTGTGTATTACTCACAGTTGACAAATATTAAAAAAAAACATTTCTATTATGCAAACACAATAAAAATATCAAATAAAAGGTCACTACTTCTTCAGGCCATTTTAGTCATGTGTCACTACCATGTGTTCATAAGAGCAAACATTATTGTTTTATTTATTATTATTATTACCTTTTATTTGATATTTTTATTTTGTTTTCATAATAGAATTTTTATTTAATATTCTTCTGTAGTTGATTTTTCTTTATTTATGACAGTTTAGTTTGTTCGTTTGTCATTTTTGAGTATGAAAAGCATGATATTACTAGGATTTCCAATGATTTGGAAATCCTTTAAGTATCAGGCAAGTCAATCCTTGGAAAATTCAAATACTTTCATAAAAATGTTCAAATAACTGCAGTCAAATACTATTAGATTTCATTGTTAGACATGTGGTGAATATGATATATATATATATATATATATATATATATATATATATATATATATATATATATATCAATATTATTATTATAACTATTATTATTATTACTATTGATTTACTTTGTTTCACTTTGCTTCTTGTGCCACTTTGGCTAATTTGCGAAGATTGGGATAATGAAATTGATGAATGGACACTCACAAACCAAACATCCAACCCCAAGCTGGGATTCGAAGCTGGGACCAACATTATTATTATTATTATTAGTAGTAGTAGTAGTATTAGTGGTAATGGCAGTAACAAAGATGTTATTACCCTTGTAAATTATGCAAAAAAGGGGGTAGAAGTTGGTGCTAAAGTATTTGTGTTTGAACAAAAGATTTGAATTATTTTTTCAACACGTTCAATTTGACATTAATAATGGAAAACAAGCACACAAACTATTTTTGATAGAAAGAAAGTGTTTGATAAATGCATTGTAAATATAATTCTTTTTTTGCATTAACATGTATAACTTTCATGCACGATATATGTTTCACATATATGCAACATGGAGTGACGCGGACACTAAATTGGCACGTATTCAAAGTTTCTTTAATACATATTTTATACAATATATATTATTTAAATACATTACACAACCAATTAATCCATCTCACAATAAACCAATAGCAAAAATTACATAAATTGTATCTCAAATGTGCACACTCCCTTTCCTCAAAAGAATTGTTCATGCATTTAAAATAAGATCAATTGAGACAAGTCTTATTTCTCTGTCTGGGAATTTACAATGCAATACAGAGAAGAATGACACATTGCGAGCGAAGCTAGCAAGAAAATGTTTGGACCCAATTTTTTTGCAGGCTGAAATCAATATTGATTTAATAGGGTGCAAATAATTTCACGTGACGCCAATGCATTCTCTCGTTTACAACTATTGTGCCTCCCCGATGGTTTAGTGGTAACATCGTCACCTTGTGATCAAGGGGTCCCGGGTTCGATACCCGGTGGAGGCACAGTGGTTCGGATCCCACTTTAAACTGTAGGTCCGGTTCCGATAGCCTTTCTTGTGTAAAGTGGACTTAAAACCACAAATCAATCAGTCAATTTTAAAACTTATTTTCATTTAGATCGTTCATTTACCAGGCCTGACTTCCACTGCCCCTACCTATGGTTCTGAACTTGATAAGACCAAGAAAAGTAGGCATTGCAAGCGAAGCAAGCAAGAAAATCTTACGAAAAGTATTTTTATTTGCATAAAATTTGAAGTTGTGGGTGGTAATTGCCCCCTGCAAGTACATTTGGCCATCAATGTTTGCCCCCCCCCCTGTAGTTGAGCCACTGACCACAAAACAACATTGGAACTACCCTCACCTAGTCTTTGCCCTTTTCTTGGGTACATGCCTGACATTGTCATGTGTGAATGGATATTTAATTAATCTGAAGGAGTCTTGCAGGTGCTTTTGAGCAACACATCAATGTGAAGAAATTGTTACGAGTCTCTACATACATACACACACACACACACACACACTTGTTTTTACACACACACACTTTTTTTTTTTAAATTGACAAATTTGGCACTCTTCAGCACAGAAGTGATTCCTCATTTCAGCACAAATAGCAATAATAAATTGTATCCACAACTGCAAGCATATAACACAATGTTCTTGTGATCGGAACGTCAAGGCACAGAGCTGCAATGGATGTAGCACATGAAGTTCTTGGTCAAACTGGGAAAACCCAAATATTTTTCCTTAAGATGCTAATGGAATGTTGTGATATTACAAAATATTTTAGTGTGTTCTTTCTATAAGTTAAATCTCAATATGCATTTCATTCAGATTGCATGTTAGTTTTCAAAGTAGAATGTGAGTAAAGTTATCCCAATTGTTATTCAAGTAAGATGTTTAGTAGTAGCCAAAACACAAGAATTTATCAAAATCTTGAAATTTCTTTCATGAAAATGTGGACACCAGTGTAAGCCTTTGATGGTAAACTGATTAATAAGCCTATAGAAGTTCGACTTGATATCTGATTTTTCTATTTTGTCTGTTAAATAGGGTGGTTTTTTGGCATGACAACTGAAGTGATTGATAAACAAGTTGGTATGGAGTCAGGAATGAGTACAATTTCACAAGAAGCAAGGCAGAAGATTTTTCGATTGAGGTAAGCATATTGCTGCCCCAGTAGCGAAGCGTAGTCTTACGAAGGAGGCAAGCAATGTTTCAGTACAACAAAACATGTAGTACAACGACATGCCGAGGGGAAAGATTCAAGGTTTATAGCCTCATTTACCCAGTCGCCGGATTTGTCAAAATATCGTAATAAAGTGACTGTACTAAAAATAAACCATATGATCCGCAAACGTCACATTTACTTTTTAAAAAAATCCAGGTAACGTTATTCATATGATATTAAACATTTTGCATATGCGAACTTTCCGCATACGACTAAAGGGAGACGGAATTTCTTACTTACTTATTAGTACCTTTATTTGTTCATTATTATTTAATATGGTCAAACGGTGACCAAACCGATTTAGATAAAAAAAAATGGGAATCATTTGTTTATTTTACGCTGCATGATGTAATTTAGTATTTTTGGGCACCCTAAAAACCGCATTGGAGTAACTTAAACACTAAATAAAAAGTTAAACAGAAACAATAAAAAATTCATTTCAAAGCAAAGAAACACATGCATAGACGATGTACTCACCACAATAAATTTCAAACTCTTGGTGTTGGTAGACCCCCTTCCACGATTTTCATTTTAACACTTATCTCTCTCGAGCTAAACGAAGCAATTTTCAATTGCTCAATAATACACCCGCACTTCACATCAACCGTTCCTAAATACGCGTTCATTCCGATAAATTCACAGCACAAAACACGAAGCAACAAACACTCACACTATCCCACGCGCTTTCCACAACTGCAAATGCAAGCATCCACACAAGATCACTTTGAAAATCTCTGAAACAACAGAAAGTGATACCAACCTATTTCCTTAATTTTATCCGTCACAAAGGAAAGATATATCAGTTTGGAGATAAAAATTACGCGGAGGAATCAGAATCATTTCAGCAGAACGAGTATGTACATTAATATTTAAGTAATAAAGTGTCATTCAATGGCGTGCCCGGGGCGAAGGGGGGGGGGGTGGATGGTAGACATAACCCCCTTTTGGCCCAGTATATCTAAGAAGAAACGTGAAAGGAAGGAAAAGATGACAAAATGGGGACCATAAAAAGACCCTGGGAACACCACTTGCGTCATAATAATAGAACTTAAAACATATTCGGGCCTCCCCGATGGCGCAGTGGTAGTGTCGTCACCTTGTAATCAAGGGGTTCCGGGTTCGATACCCGGTGGAGGCACAAGTGTTTCAGATCCCATTTTAAACTGTAGTTCCAGTCCCGATTAGCCTTACTGTGCATAAAGTGGACTTAAAACAACAAATCAATCAATCAATCATTAAAACATATTCTTGTGCTCATAATATGCAGAATGTATACGATTTACTTCTATGCCATGTACAAATATCAGTAGATAGTTCTTTCTCAGATAGCTTTATTTTCACCCCAAGTTTTATTCAAAAGCAGTCAATTTATTGATTGTAAAATTTGTGAAAGAGCTCACTTGAATTACTGCGTAAATAATTTGGCAGTTGCAAACACTGGTAGCGGTCAACACTTCTGGCGTAATTTGAGCTGGACCGACCAGGAAGTAGGGTGCAGGACCAAGGTCCGTCCAATCTTCCCTCCCTCCCTGAGAAAACTCTTCACGGGGGTGCAGAAATTCCACTGCCCCAACTCCCAATGTCAACTTTTTTTACGCGTTTTACATTTCGCGAAATCTAAAATAATTTGTAATATAATATGATATATATGGAATTTAGAACAGTGATAATAACTTCTTTTAGTTATTTTATGACTAACAATTATTATTATATTTGCGATCTTGTTTACGTGTTCATGAAGACAAATATTCGTTACTAGTTTTTGCTGGCAACGTACCCATAGATGAATCCTTCTGCTTTCGGTTGAACTCGGCTATTTTCGGGAATCACGCAAGCTCGGAAAGCACAGCTTTTTGTAGAAGCTTTGTGGACGGGTTCCACCAGAATTTCACGCTTCGCCATGTGACTCCTTCGGAGGCCTTATTTTCCCGCAGAACGGCTGCAAGCATTGAGGCTGGTGCTTGCTACAGAGCTGCTGGGGGAGTTTGCGGCCGCATTTTTTCGCGAAATCGAGTGCGATGGAAACTAAATACGGTTAGAACATTAAGTACATTAAATGATATTCGAATTATGCAAGCAGTGCTTGCATTGCTTGTACTATATCTTCGCCTCTGTGCTGCCCTGTATAGAAGAAACTATGTTTGTGGTACTTTTGCATGTAAGTTAATATTGCTATTGACCAAGAGCAGAAAGGTTCTTGGTAGAGCATACATAAAATACCAAACAGCAGTCCACCCCATGCTCAGTTCTTCACGCAGAAGCAGTGATGTGCACTGAGAAGTAGTGAGACCAGCAGTGATAGATCAATTCATCTCACAACCCTTCTTATTTTCTGATCGCAATATTGTCAATCTTTTCAAAGCTAGAGTTCATATGGGACACTCTTTTTCACGTGCTTCTGATTCCTGGCTGCAATCTGACAGTCTGGAAGGAGCTGCTCCTCCAGTTACCTTCTTAAGCACTTGTCTGGTTTCAGGCAAAGAATGCCACAGAAAGGAAAAAGGATAATTTATATTTCCACTTCCCATTCCCTCACCTCCAACCCACCAGTTGCTGCTGTAGCTGTGGTTTCAGGTAGTCCAATCTATCACTGATAGGGGGTTAGTTTTTCTCAATTCCCTTTCATTTTATCATAGGATCTCGCGGGAGTAATTGCAATAATTTTACCACAAATTTTGCACAATATACCATATTTGCCACACTTTTTACCTTTAAAAATAGGTCTGAAAAGCAAGGTGCATCTTATACGCCGATACTTTTAATTACCTTCATTTCTGGAAAAAATTTCTTTTCTGATGATTAGATGTGTGACGAAGATGATTAAAATGTTTTCTTTACTAGTTAGATTAAGTAAGTTATTTGCTGAAAGTACAGTTTAGATACTATAAATTAATTTTAAATTCAGTTAAAGAATCTTTTTCCTAAAAAATATGTACTAAAAAGAGGCAATTGATTGGGAGACAAATCTATGGTAAATAAAAACTGAGGAGAGCGGTAAATAAAATGTTAGATAGTATATACCAGCGGTGGAAAAAAAAATTGGCACACACTTTTTTATATGAGAGGAAACAGCATACAAAAGAGCTATAAATTGATAAACTACTTCATTTTTATATACTGTACACATACACAAGTACTTAGCTGTCCAACCAAAAAGAAAACATCAACACAAAATCACTTCATTTCTAAATTGCATATTCGGGGGAAGAAAGGAATGCAGCTTGACAGGAAGCGAAGATTTTGAACTGAGATTATGTTCATGAGAAATCCCAATTTGCAGCATCTTCCTGATTTGATCGAAGATAAAACGTTCTTCTGCTGCAAGTGGTAGGAAACTTTAGGCAAACGTTTCGTTACAAATCGACAGTTTGCGTGCACAACCTCGATTGCCGGTTTTTGCATGTTTTCTAATTAATTTGATGATATTTCACGGTTATTTCGCAAAAAAGCGTTCATTTCGTGGAAAAGCACACATTTCACATTACTTTGCGAATAAAACTCATGCATATTTCATCATTGGGAGTGTAGTTACGTGCAGAATGTTCAAAATAGCATCTTTTTTTACACATTTCGCGATTTCGCGCCTTGCGAAAATTCAATGTCCCTAGCAATTGATAAGCTTGGATTTGAAACAAACTCTGGTTGCATTAGTGTATGTTTTGTTGGCTGGGATGGAGGCAGTATCATGTCACTGCATTGTTTACATGGGACTTTTTCCATGCAATACAAGTTGTTTTTTCCTTAATGTGTGTGTATTCATCATTTTGAAATCGGTGAGAATAATTATCACATTGCAACACTGAAGCATGTAAATTTATTAGTTTTTGTCTAAGATCCTTAGAAATTATGTATGGCACTTCTTACATCATAGCATATCCAGAGATGAGATTGGCAACCACTAGAGTTTGCATACTCTACTGGGTACTCAACTCAACGATGATATACAGTGGAACCACGATTTTACGTTCCCGGATTTTATATTTTCCTGCATTATAGATTCAATCTTGTTGGTTCTAACATAGCAGAATGTTGTAAACTTTTCCTGTTTTACATTTTCCCATGTTTTAAGTTTTTCCATCTTGGTCAGAAAAACGTAAAATCGAGGTTCTGCTGTATGGCTGTTGCCTCGGCCCTACTATGTATTATTTTTTGTGAAATTAATTACTGCAATATTTGTTTGTAAAAATTGAAATTACGTATATTCTTTATTTCCAGAGGTGAAATTGATGAACTGGAACAGAAAGTCACCAAAGAGAGAGAAAGGTACCAAGCATCCACACAAGGAAGATCAGATGGGTTCTCAGCCATTCCATTCCTCTCAATCAATGATAAAGTATGTGGTGTTAATGTTTAATCTTTGTAACTTGTATAGTCTGTGCATTTTCCAATGTATATTTAGGGATGGGACAGATTAACCTATTTGAATCAGGCAATAGAAACATATCAGTAAAGATAGCAATAATTTTGCCTATCCAATATTTCTATAAATAGTCTCTAATTACAGTCGGGACGTGCTAGCAAGCGGCGTGGAACCACTCACTCTGGTAGTGACGCACTGTTGCTGGATTGACCTACTTCAGGATTTTCGCGAGCCCACAGAAACATGAGGAAGGCTGAACTACTGCAGCTCCTTATGTTACACAAACCCCAGTTCCCCATATATCGAATAGACAAGCTTGCAGAAGAAGCGGGACATACAGTATTCTGTCTCCCGCCTTATCATTGTATGTACAATGCAATCGAACTTATTTGGGCACAGGTCAAAGGGCTGGTAGCACAGAGGAACACTTTGCCACCTTTTACACCGTCTAAAATTTTGCAATTGACAGAACAAGCAGTGGCGTAGCGGCCACACCCGTAATGCAGGGAGGGGACCTTCCGAAGTGTAGGGCCCCCGCAATGTTCTCTCTCTCTGTGCTCCTGAAATTGTACATAATCCCAGAAATTCAACAGATAGTGTCGCTTATTTAATAATGGATTTACGAAACAGAAATCTGGTTTCCAGTAACATGTATGACAACGGCTGTGATAATAAGCATATTGTCTCACCCACAGGGGTCTTGACGTGTGGGTCTCCTCCGAAATGCAGAATGAACTTACTTGCTCACAGATGGCAGAAAGTATCACTAATCTCATACCTTTATAGTTACTCAGTTTTGTCGTAAACGTAGTAAAGAGTAGTGTAGTGGAGTGTAGTTCGGTTGTGAATCCAGTAGAATGATTCAATTGCTCAACCAGTCGATGCCTTATCGATCAAACTCAATAATGCACGACCTTTTACCAGTAATATTATTTTTACACGTGATATTTAAAGTGTAACTTCACACCAAATATTTTCAAGTCGGCCCCAAGCCTCAATATGAAAATCAAATAAGATCTGATAATTTTCCCACATTGTTCACAGCCGTTACTTCAAAGGGACCCAAAAATTCAGCAGGAAGTGTATTATTCGAGACAGTAGCCCCTCTTCTGCCATGTTTGAGTTAAATGTCACCGTTATTTGGGAGGATTTTGTGAAGTTCATTTTTCTTACATATTGAAATTTTGTGGACATTTCAGTCGAATCAGTTCTTTTCCAGTGTGTTACGATTTTGTGATCTACAGTGCTGAAAGTGAAAATTCCTAGCTGCGAATTTCCTTGTTCGAGTGTAGGGATAGAAGGAAGGGTCCTTGTATGGATAGACTTCAAGACAATGCAGTAGTTGGAGGAGGATACTTATGCAAATTTTCCTAGCTTTATGGTTTTTTTCTTAGCTCGGGGGGGGGGGGGGCAGGGTAGCATCCCTTTTGGCCCCCCATACACATAGTTCGAGCACTGATGATCTATTAATAAAACTGTTCTTCTTTCATGAAAAAGTCCTTAAGAAATTTCAGTGGTCCATCTTATAAAAATGGCATCGTTGAAATTGTGAATAATAATATTGAGGTCCACTTACACCGTGTCCTTGTGGCAACAACCTCTTGGGGGTCCAGTCCTTCCAATCGGTATTTCATTGAGTGACAAATTTTCAGTGAATAGAGAGAGTTCCATCACCACTTTATTATCTGTCTCTCAAGACTGAATTCCACTACCATTCCCTCGTAGCAGACAATCTAGAGGTCCAGTTCAACCCCCATAACTGAAATGATAAGTTTGCTTGAGTATATTACTTACTACAAAGCCTACAATGTGAGCGACTCTTACGTTGAATCTTGGCCTGTCGCAGCCAGAGGATGGATTTTGGGGCTGAAGGTGCATCCACCTCAAAGTCCGAAAAAGGAGTGTTTACTATCCATTAAACAATTCCCCCAAAACAGTATATTTTAAAAATATCTGTGCATTATATGTAACCTATTTTTTACAAAATGTTTCAAGCAAAAAATACAAGGGATCACGAACAAAATATTCGGCTGTGTGCCGCTGCGCTGAAGTAAGAGAAAATGTTTCAGATATTTATCAGAGATTCAGACCATCCCGACTTAGTTTCGAGAAGCTACCAAACTGATACATAAATCGATAAGAAAAAATGGGAAGGCAGACTATTTAGGGTAAAAGTTAATTTATATTATGAACAGATTTGCACATTCTTTATACCATGTATACCATTAATACACCAGAGTATGTTCTCTGAATTGTCAATTTCAGCAGGTATGCAGTGCATAATGACCACATAGTGACCACCATGGTTGGCATGACAACAAGAAATGCTGCCAGAACATTAATATGAATAATATCAGTGTGAATAACACATGACTGATGTAAAAATACAAACAGAAGGCAATTATTTACATAAATTCCAGTTTTGGCATGAACTACCCACTGACGTTGTTGTTTTTTCTGGCTTCATGTTGTCATTTGAGGAGCTCAACGGCTGAGGAGGCAGAAGAACCAAGAGAAGTAAGACCTCTTAAAAAAACCTTGGTCATCTGGCTACGGATGGTAGCACCTTGTAAGGACCCCTAGCCAGGGTTACGGCGAAGACCTCAACGGCATCTGTGGCAGAGATGGCGGAAGAGGCAACCCACCCTCTTGGGAGAAGAGGAAAACCACTGCCTTGTGGAGAGGGGAGGGATCCCAAAGGCTAGGAGAAAGAAATCTCTGAAGTAAAACCAGGGGCAGGATGGGCTCTGGAGCTGTAGTTAAAGCAACCAACCTAGGGGATGGAAACCCCAAAATCAAATAACCTGGCCCTCCAGGTTGGGGGTTGGGTGTCAGGCTAAGAACCCCACCCTGTAAAAGATCACTATTGTTGAGAAGCCAAGAGATAAGCACCAAATTGATTTAAATGTTATATGACAAGGCAAGAAAATGGACAAGGATTTGGTGGTGGCAACGTGGAATGTGAGAAGTTTACATAGGGCAGGGAAGTTAAAACAACTAAAAATTGAAATGGAGAATTACAAAGTGAATGTAGTGGCAATTCAAGAAATATGCTGGAACGGAAAAAGGGTTATGGATACCAGTAGCTTCACACTATTCTATAGTGGACACACAAGCAATACCTTTGATACAGGTTTCTTAGTAAACAAAAAATATAAACAGCCAGTAATAAATTTTGAAGCTGTGGATGAAAGATTGTGTGTATTAAGGGTTAAAGGGAAATTCAACAATATGACAGTAGTGTGTGTTCATGCCCCTACAGAAGATAAAGAGGAAAATGTGAAGGACACCTTCTACGACAAGCTGAATCAAGTATATACAGATACCTGCACATGATGCAAAGATTATAATTGGAGACTTTAATGCTAAGATAGGGAAAGAAGAAAACTATGGACCAACCATAGGAAAACATAGCCTGCATGAAGTATCCAATGAAAATGGAATAAGAGCAGTTGACTTTGCTACAAGTAATGACTTAGTAATCAAAAGTGAGTCACCAGATGGATGCATGAAAAATCAAATTGATCACATAATGGTGGATAAAAGACATGCCACAAGTGTCACAGATGTGAGAAGTTCTAGGGGAGCAGACTGTGACACAGATTATTACCTGGTTCAATATCAACACAGAATACCAAGATATAGAAATATGCAGGGAATAAAACAAAAGAAGTACTGTGTAACGAAACTGAAGGAGAGGGAAATAAATAACATATATAAACAAGAACTTCAAAGATGTTACACAGAAATGGAGGAAAGACAATTGGAACAAATGGACGGAACTGAGGATGGAATTGAGGATAAATGGAAAAACATTAAAGATATACAGTACTTGGAAAGTCAGCAGAGAAGGTATTAGGATATGAAGGAAAAAGGGAAAGAAATGAGTGGTTTGATGAGGAATGTGTCCAAAAAATAGAAGAGAAAAATGAAGCTAGATCAAAAATGATGGAAAGGAGTACATGGAGGACAGTAGAAGAATACAAAAACAAACGAAGATAAGCTAAGAATTTATGCAAAAAGAAGAAGAAATCTTATGAACGGAAAAAGTTAGAGGATATAGAAGAAGCAAATAGTCAGAATGAGATAAGAAAAATGTACACAATAACTAGAGAACTGCAAGGAGGTTTCCAATCAAAAACCTTGATGTGCAGAGGTAACGACAATGTTTTAATAGGAAATGAAACTCAGATTAAGGAAAAATGGAACAGTATTTGAGGAACCCTTAAATAGTAGTAATAACGAGCAGAGAGAAGAAGAAGAAATTAATTACCAAGGGCCAGAGTTACAATGTGATCTCCCAACAAATAATGAGATACAAATAAGCATTGACAGATTAAAGAAAAATAAATCACCAGGTGAAGATAGGATAAGTGCGGAATTGATAAAAAATGGAGACATGAAATTGAGAGAGGAAATATAAAAACTGATACAAGCCATATGGAAATCAGAGAGAATGCCAAAGGATTGGAATGCATCAATTATTATCTGCCCAATTCATAAAATAAGGAGATAAGCTGCAATGTTGTAATTATAGGTGAATATCGCTGTTAAATATATATGCTATAAAATATTTACAAATATATTGTATGGAAGACTGGTGCCATATGCAGAATGGGGCCTCCCCGATGGCGCAGTGGTAGCGTCGTCACCTTGTAATCAAGGGGTCCCGGGTTCGATACCCGGTGGAGGCACAAGTGGTTCGGATCCCACTTTAAACTGTAGGTCCAGTCCCAATTAGCCTTACTGTGCATAAAGTGGACTTAAAACAACAAATCAACCAATCAACCATATGCAGAAGAAATTTTACAGGACTACCAATGTGGTTTTAGAACAGGACGATCCACAACGGACAGCATTTTTATGTTAATATAATATGTGAAAAATTTGATGAATTTATCCTTGACCTGAACTTACTATTTGTAGATTTTAAACAAGCCTATGACTCAGTGGATAGAAAAGTTTTATATAAAACCTTAAAGGAGTTTAGCATTCCTAACAAATTAGTGAATTTGATTAAAATGACGTTAGACAATTCCACTAGCAAAGTAAAAATACAGGGACAAATGTCTGAAGCATTTCAGGTCAAAAAAGGTTTAAAGCAAGGGGATGCCTTATCAACTATTCTGTTAAATTTTGTTGTGGAAAAAGAATAAGAAACATAGAAACAAATCCTAATGGAACTATATTAAATAGAACAAGACAGTATCTAGCTGATGCTTATGATGTTGTGATACTCGGACGGTCAGTGAAAGCAATTGAAGAAGTAACCAGACAAATACAAGAAGCAGCGCAAACAGCGGGACTACTGATAAATCAACAAAGGACTAAATACATGAGAGTTGTAAGAAGTATCCCCAGGAGACGGATATTAAACGTAATTAATATGCAGTTTTAAGAGGTTAACAGCTTCAAATACCTGGGCTTCTAGATAACAGCAAAAAATTAAATAAAATAAGAAATCAAGACAAGACTCGTAGCAGGCAATAGATGCTACTATAGTCTAAGGCACATTTTAATGTCTAGAGCAATCAGCAAAAAAGTTAAACTAAAAATATATAAGACTATGATAAAGCCGATATGGGAGTGAGACATGGTCCCTAACGGCAAGTAACATAATGATTTTAAATATGTGGGAAAGGATATTACGATGAGTATATGGACCAGTGGTAGTGAGAGAATAAGAAAGAATCAGGAACTGTATGATTTATACAAAGACTTGGACATAGTAGCAGATATTAGACGAAGAAGACTACAATGGTTAGGGCATGTTATAAGGATTGATGAAGACAGATTGTTAAAACGAGTGTTGGATGGTAGACCTGGAGGAAGGAGAAAAGTAGGAAGACCTAGGCTGAGATGTCTGGGGGATGTAGAGAGGGATTTGAATAAGCTGAAAGTTAGAAACTGGAGGAGGAGAGGAGCTGATAGAGAAGAATGGGCGAAGATCCTGAAGGAGGCCAAGGCTCTCAGAGGGCCGTAGAGCCAAGGAGTAAGTAAGTATATAATAAATATATAAAATATATAAGAATTGTTGCGGTAAACCAGGCCAAATATTCAGAATAAGCCTCTGCATTTGAAAGTTGTTTATAAAGTTATTTTTACTCATGTTCTTGTGTTTATTTAATCCACACAGATGGTGCTTAACAAAGAAGATGCTTCCTACTTATTAACATTAGAGGTTCAGACAGCAATTGACAATGTTCTTGTGCAAAGTAATGTTCCAGTGGATTTGCTGGATGTCGAAAGAAATTCAGCTGTTGTGAGCTATAGTTCTTGTGATCCAGAAGTAAGTGTCCACTAACACCAGATTGTATTCATTATTTTAATTACTTTTATGTGCGCATTAAGAATTGAGACCTACATTTAAAATATTTTTAGTGAATTTAATAATATACCAGTCAATATACAAGATATTGCTGTAAAGTTAGAAACTATTGTTTGGAATTGGCTACAAAGCATATTTTTAAGTTACCTTTCAGTAAATTAAGTGGAATTTTATTTTTGTGGGATTTTAAATGCACACGTCAACACTTTTCCTTTTAAACAAGAAATGTTAAATTATGTACACAGTATATAATGTAATTGGTATATAATTGAGTCATATAAAATTTACAAAATGTGCTAGTTTATTCCACGAATTAACTCCCTGCTAAGTCAAAACCAAACACCATGTAAATGTTATTTCATAATTTTGAATATTTTTAAATTCAAATAATTTTTCTAAGCTTAAGTAACAGAATAAATTAATGGAGAGAGATAAGAAAGTAATCCAAAGTAACTAATATGTATACAGACATAAATACCTCAGTCACGAACTTGCATAAAATTGAAGACAATTGCTGGTATTAAATAAAAATTTGTGCATTTATGTTGTTTCACATATTTTTCAACATCTTAAGCAGAAAAATCAAGGGAAATAGAATAAAACTCTTATAAATATTAAATATATCATATTTAATGCCTTTATGATTGTGAATAAATAATGTAAGGTGAGATAACAAGGATGCTAAATCTGGTGTTTGACTGAGCATATTGGCTCGTGATTATTCTTCTGTTTATTTTATTTGCTCCTGATTTTTTCTTACAATTTTCTTCTTCTTCCTATTGAGTGCATCGAACCTGGAATCCTTTGATTACAAGGCACCGATACTACCACTGTGCCATCGGAAAGGCCACTTTTTCACATTGTATTCATTTATACGTAATATCTTGATTGTAATAGTGGAATTCAATTATATGTTTTGTAACCAAGGTGGAAAATTTTAAAATACAGGAAAATACATTTTCCAGGAAAATTTTACAGCATTTTGCGCTATTGGAACCATGAAGATTGAATGTATAATGTGATAAAATGTAAAATCAGGATGTGGATGTGTTTAAATTTCTTGTACCAATCAAGCCCGTACCCAGGATTTTTTTAGGAAGGGGCCAGATCAGAAAATGTGCTTATATATATATATATAAGCTTTTGTTCCAAGTTTGTCTAATCGCAATGATGAGAGAAACAATCTGAAGAAATTGATGAAGATGAACATAAAGAACACGTATGCTAAGGCTGGGATTTGAACCCGGAACCCCTGGCATCATAGAACATGTCTAAATGAGAGTTGATAAAAAAAGAGACATTTTCACATCACGACTAGTTGAAAAAAGTCGGGTCAGGGATTAAAAGAAATGGACTGGCCTGACTAAATCGGTAATTGGTAGCCTTGCATCAATGGTTATAAAACTAAAACTAACCAATATTGCAGACTGCAGACTTCTGGAGCCTGCCTCTTTACACAACAAACACATCCATTTATGTTAGGACAAAATTTTTATTTTTACAAATTAAAATCTTTGATGTTATTCTTGTAGCTTTTCATAGGTTTACATTTAAATATTTCATATGTCGAGGGGGATGGGGGCATGGCCCCCATGGCCCTTTCCCTGGGTATAGGCCTGGTACCAATAACAACACCTGGATATAAAATGTTCCAATTCCAGATTCAAGTATTGAAATGGTGCATTTGTTACCTGTAACTTTTTCTATGAATTATTGACTTTGTGAATGCAATGGTCCTGCATGTTTGTTTAGGTTATGTTTTGTTAATAAAATGTTGAATTATGTTCACTTCTATGTTTCTCTTTTTCACTATTTATAAATTTACATTGTTTCTCAATCCATGATCTTCTATTTAATGTTGAGATATTCCTGTTTTTTTTGTTTACTTTTTTTACCCTTTAACATCACATCATTCCTTTAATATTGCACTCAAGTTATTACATTTAAGGTACAGTCACAGACACTTCTGGGTTGTAAGAATTCCATAGAAAGTTAATGAGAGTGTTACAACCCAGATGTGCCCATGACTGTGCAAATCAATTTGCAAAGAGAATAAATCAGAAATGGAAAATAAAAAGCAAAAGAATGTAAACCAGTATGCACCCCATCCACTGTCAGACTTGTTATCGACTCAGCATCTTTGTTATATCACCTGATGAAGACTGAAAAAGATGAAATATTGAATAAAAACCAGAAATACCAAATAAAAGTGAGTGTAAAAATCACGTATGTTAATCATTTGTGTACTTTTTTTGTGTTGAACTATATTTTCAGACTGGAAATTACCTTCTAGCAACATATCGATGCCAAGTTAACACAACAAGGCTGGAAATCAAAATACGTACAATAGAGGGCCAATATGGTATGTTGCAGACATACATTACACCATGGCTTCAGCCAAAATGTTGTCAAGTACGACAGTATAAAGTCAAACCACTATCTTTACATATGCGCTGCCATGCATATGATGCCAACAGGTAATATGATCCAATAATAGCCAGATCACAAATAAAATATTCAAAACTCTTCAGCTGTGGGTAAAGTTGAAAGAATATCATTTTAAGACAGTTATGCTAGTTTTATGTGTAATTAGAATATACATTTTAGATGATAGTAATTCTGTTCGTTAAAAATAGTTATTTATTATCGTGGATTAGTTACTAATACAATGGGACACTAATTTGAAGTTTCCAGATTTCCTCACATAATATAAACAAAATGTTAATTTTCCCCAGATTTTGCATCTTATTACATTGTGAGTTATTCAGCCTCAATGCCCTTAAAACCTGCAATCAGTGCTTGAAGTGAGGGAGGATGCGATGCGGACGGATGGCTGAATGCAAAGAGATGGTGGAACAGGTACACTGCGACACTACTCTAAGGTTCTTCGCTTTGAAGAATGGCGCCGGCGCCAGTTAAGATCTTGGTTCATTCTCCTCCTCAAGTGCTAGTGAACCAGGAGAAGGGGAGAAGTGTAGCAGCAGTGTCGAGTACTGTCCTTCTTTTTTTTTAAAAAAATGATGAAGACAGTGTTGGAGACAAACCCGAGTCTGAACCGAAAAAATGCAAGATTTCAACCGATTTAGCCACTACTTTCAGATTGGTTTCTGCAATGAATATATGTTCTTTGACTCTTTAATAACCTTCTGCATACCTTTCAGCTTAAGTTTTTTCAAAAAATTATAATAATAAAGTGATCAGATCCTTTGAGGGTTGTAGAGAACATTCGGCAGGTATGCCTACATTCTAGGCATGTTATTCTTATGGAAAAAATGAAAGCACGTGGAGCACAGCCGACAAATATCTCTCCGGTACCTAACTTCGTGTGGAATTTTTTAGGACTAGGTCGGAAGAGTGGGGTGTGGGGGAGACTTTCTGTACCCTAAAAGAAACCGGGAATTTTTGCAAATTTTAGACCAGGCTATGCATCCTCCCAGCTAACAATTTTCACTTAGAGTACTGCCTGTAATCAAGGGTCGGTTGTAATTTTAGGAAAATCTAAAGGAAGTTTAAATTGTATAGATTAGGGCTGAGCTGATACTGATGTATCAGAATCGGCCGATACCATTGGTATCGGTAAGTATCAGTTAAAATTTATTCACCAATACCATGCAATACCATTCTTTTTGAGTCCCTAGACCTGCGACTAAGAGCAACATTTGTACTTTTCAAAAATTCCTTCACCCTTCCTTGTGGTAGATTCGTAGGCCAGCACAAGAAGTTCCGCATGGAGTTTTTCCAAGAAATACTTAACAAACCCCACCCTACCATGAGACAGATGATTGACAAGATAAAAGGCAAGGGCTAAGTGAAAGATGGGACCAAACTTCTCGAAGATATGTAAGTACCTGGTAAAGGTTGTGTGTAGATAAAAGAACTAATTTATTTCCAAACTCGTGGGGGAAAGAAAGATGGACATCTTTAAAACCAGCTTTACCATCATGTTGGGCTGTTTCTGGGTCAGAAGATGGGAGTTCTTGAAAAGGATGGGTGAAGGTCACAATACACTTTTTTTTTATCTACAGGGTGGCTCAATAAGTCACTTAACACCCCCAGTACAAGGCCACTGAGGCATGGAACGTGGAAATGGTGATGACCAATCGTTGCCAGGCCAAGGGGGAACCACATTGACGCCACCTGCGTAGTCGGCGGCCATCTTGATGTCCGCCATCTTGAATTCAACTTCAGAATTTTAAATAGGAAGGGGGTGATATGATATATCAAATCAGGCTAGAATTTCACGAGAAATGCAATGGTGAAGGTTTTTCAACGTATCTTTAACCAGTAAAAAGTTATGACTGAATTCTTGTACAAATTTGCTCCTTTTCGAGGTGCTAGAAAAAATGCCTTAAAATTTGTTTAGCACATCGGTAATGCATCAAGATCAAAGTGATGTCTAGGGAGAGAAGTTCGCATGCCATTGCACAAGATTTTAATCGGATACATCCGTGAAGAGCTGCGCATTATGAGTGGTTGTCGCGAAGAATTTACAGTCTGACGCTTCCATTGAATTAAAAGTCTTTCACAGTGACAAGGCTAATGTTTATGTTCATAAGGAAGTTCATAAACAGAATATTCAATGCTTTTTATCTGATAACCCATTTTTGACAGATCAAAGCTGAATGGTTAGTGCTGGTAAGTTAATGGTGTGGCATGCTGTGTGGAACACGATTGATTAGTCAATTTTTCATCGATGGAACCTTAAATGCTTAGGGCTACTTGGATTTGTTAAATAAACAGGTTTTTTCATCCTTGCTTATGGAAGAAGGTACTTTTTACAGAGTTTTTTTCAATATGGAGGAACACCATGGGAACGTTGTGAAGGAGTTTCTGTCCAAAGTTAGTTATCAGATGACAAGGGTCGCATATTCTGTTTATGAACTTCCTTATGAACATAAACATTAGCCTTGTCACTGTGAAAGACTTTTAATTCAATGGAAGCGTCAGACTGTAAATTCTTCGCGACAAGCACTCATAATGCGCAGCTCTTCTTGGATGTATCCGATTAAAATCGTGTGCAATGGCATGCGAACTTCTCTCCCTAGACATCACTTTGATCTCGATGCATTACCGATCTGCTAAATAAATTTTAAGGCATTTTTCTAGCACCTCGAAAAGGAGCAAATTGGTACAAGAATTTAGTTATAACTTTTTACTGGTTAAAGATACGTCGCAAAAAACTTCACCATTGCATTTCTCGTGAAATTCTAGCTTGATTTGATATATCATATCACCCACTTCCCATTTAAAATTCTGAAGTTGAATTCAAGATGGCGGACATCAAGATGGCTGCCGACCACGCGGGTGGCGTCAATGTGGTTCCCTCTTGGCCTGGCAACTATTGGTCATCACCATTTCCACATTGCACTCTGCAGTGGCCTTGTACCGAGGGTGTTAAGTGACTTTTTGAGCCATAACTTTGTGGTATTGTTAACTCTGCAACAATTAAAGTTAGGTGAAAACAAATGTCACAGTTGTTTTCCTGGTGAAATTCTAGCCCATTTTGATATGTCGTACGACCCTCTTCCCATTTAAATTTCTGAAGTTGATTTCAAGATGGCGGACATCAAGATGGCTGCCGACCATACGAGTGACGTCAATGTGGTTCCCCCTTGGTCAGGCAACTATTGGTCATAGCCATTTTCACGTTCCATGCCGCAGTGGCCTTGTACTGGGGGTGTTAAGTGACTTATTGAGCCACCCTGTACATTCAAGCAGGGAGGAAGTGTTGTGGATTCAACAATTTCTTCTTGTACTCTTCCCTTCTGTGTAAGGGAGTGGAATTCCTCAGAGAAGTCTGCTTGATGCAGATTCTGAGGCAGAGGCAACTTTTGACGGAGCCATGCGGAATGCCGGGAGAGAGGGAAGATGGGCCTTCATTAGCTATGATAAATTAATAGTTGATGGTCAAGTGTATGTCACAAAGGATGATTGCCCCCACATCATCTGCATTGGACAACATCGGCGAGGACATGGAGGATGGATATCTTGCAATCAGGTGGACAAAGGTGAACCCTGCGGCAGCAGGATGGACGGACCACGAGAGGTTAACGACCAGGAAAGGGTTGTTTCCCAGAAGAAAATTGTCAAGGGGGGGGGGTCATTGTGCGCACCACAGGGGAGCTTCGAATTAGAGGCCACAATTGTCTAGCCAGGACAGGACACACCTGGAAATAACAGATACCTGCGGCTCAGAAGAGGCACAGAACGACCCTTGAACTCTGCAGACGAGGGGGAAAGGACCCGACATATCAACAGGTGCATGCCAGCAATTCGGATTTAATTTGTGCCAATGTGTGTGATGTTTTCTGGTCGCAGACGTCCAAGGGTGATGGACAAGGAGAGGCCTTCGGAGCTGCAACTGGAATCAGGAATATGTAGGTTACTTCCCAGAATCAATAGGTGGCCATGGAGGGTGGGGGTGATGAATTTGAATTCAAAATTTTGGGTGCATCAGCACTTAGGCTATTTTGCACCCGTCACATTATATGAGCTCCTAGCCCCTTACCATAACTTAAATAGCATAATTTCAGTGTCATGTTACTAAAATATTAAAATTTTCTGACTTTCGTTAAAAGCTGAGGCTGTAAAGGGGCATTCAGCACACACAAGAACAAAAAAAAAACAGGACAACAAAAAAAAAAATTATACTGGCCATAGTGCCAGTCGCCAGAGCCTCATTCGTCTTGCAAAATGCAGTCCAGGGTGTACTATGTGGAAGTGAGGTTGATGGTGGAAAGTTGAGGGGTTGAAGAGAAAGTTGCACCAAGAGGAGATTAGAGAATACATGAAGTCCTTCGATACTGTCGTTCTTCAGGAAAGTTGGGATGCCTCGAGGACATTCCTGAGAATCTGAAATTTATGGGTTTTACTAAATGTGTAGGGAGGATGGCAAAATGGAGGGGGGGTTATCACTCTTCTTTTTTAATTTTTTACAATATACTTCTCGTGATGGTACTTTTCAAAGCAGAGTGGGAGGGAGGGCAAAGCAACGTTTCTGGACTCTCTTTTCACTGGAGTTTCGTCTCGTGAAGTTTCTTATGTGACTGCTGGTATCGGAAAAACTCAACTATTGCACATGACAAGAGAATGATGGGCAGCAAAGCATAATGAGATCCAGCCATATAAGTGTTATATTAATAGCTGTATTTGCATATATTTTACATCGCTTTTCTCCCACTCCAGGTTAACCCAAACGAAAAGAATAAATTGTGTTTACATTAAATTCAGACACAATCCACAGATTTTTTGGTATAACTGCAACATTTCAAAAGCCTCTTGCCTTTCATTGCATAAAAGAAATACCAAATGTCACAAGACATTTTAAAGTGTTTTAATGCTACGTGAGAATAATTAGGGTGTTATTTATTGTCATTAGTGAAATGTGATGTGATGAGTTAGTATGACTAGGTAACTAGCCTTTGTTATTTTACAAGTATCGGTATCGGTGGGTATCGGTGAGAGTATTGGCATCGGTATTGGTTCAAAATGGTATCAGCTCAGCCCTAGTATAGATAAATTATTGTCTCTTTGCATTTGAATTTAACAGTTTCTTTCTTTTTTAGGAAGATCATAGATTCATTTCTGTGATCATTTTGTAGGAATCTTCGTGTTCATATCTTCCTTCCTTGTTCCTCGAATTAAAAGATTGATAGTAAAATCTGAGTTTAATCACAATTAACCAAAGAGGAAGAAAAGCAATACAAAACAAACAAGATAGATCTTAAAAGTTAGTACATAATGAAAGATTTATTCTAGATCTTTTATGTTTTTATTTATTTTTTAAACTGAAGGCCATACAACATTCTCACTCTCCAAGGACCATTTAGCCAAGCCGAGATGCACTCATGGGTGGCATTTTGTCTGCCAGAGATACCAGAAAAACCTCCAGCCATGGATGAAATCTCTTTCACTTTTGTATCTACCTTCTTGGAGACAATGCTGCATTGCAGTTATTCGTAAGTATTTCTTTCAAAATATAGAATTTGTTTACGAATGTTTTGAAAGTTTATGAAAGAAAGGAAAACTTTTTTTCTTCAGTACATTTGGTTAAAATATCCATTGTACACAAATACAGATTGTTTCATTTTTACAGCACAAAAAAGTTGAATAATTTAATTTTTCATCTTTCGACAATTGGATCTATTTTTGACCCTTCTTCAGGAAGTACCAGAAATTGAAATATTTTAGAAAAATGAAAATGGTTTAAAACATTAAAAAGTTGAACACATTTTCAGGTTGAGACATCAATTATTCTGAAGTATCCTCCATGGTTCGAATCCCAGCCTGGTCATGGGTGTTCTTTGCAAGTGTCCCTTCATCAATTTCATCATATAATCACTCATCCTCACCTTCGCAATTAGCCAAAAGTGGCAGAAATGAGAAGTAAAATAAACAAAAACAATTAATCAATTCTGAAGTATCCCATTTAATTTTTATTAACAACCCTAATTTTTTAAAAAAGTAAAAAGTAAAGTAAAGTGCTCCCCTGTGCATAGCACCATGCCATGAAGGCGTATAGAGAGTGTGGGGGTAACGCCCCACACTTTCTTGATCCGGTCATGAGTGGGGGGTGATGTGATCAGCACCACGCCCCTGACCACCTTTACCCCCCAGGGTTTCCCCCAGGTACCCATGTTATTCGACGCTGGGTGGGTGCCGGGGCCGCTTCCATCGTTAGAAAAGTTCCCGGATTTGAACCGGCCGGGGATCGAACCCGGGACCTTGAGCATGGTAGTCAGACGCGTTACCGACTGAGCCACCCTAATTTTTAAAAAGTTCCAGAACTTTCTAGAGAATAGCATGAAATCTGTTTAAAATATTGAAAGTAGAGAGAATTAAAGAAATCGCTGGTAAACACTTTATATCATATCTCTATCCGTGCCCAGCTGCCCCTCCCCCCTCTCCCCCTAATATATTGCTCAATTTTCCTTACCTACACAAGTAAAAACAAAAATCTAGATCTTTTTACTAGGCTGCAGAAACACTTGAATGTACCAGTTTCATTGTCAAAGATAGTGTCTATGCAATTCTGAAGAGGAGGCTAATGCAAAAATGTATCTATCTCTTGTTTCTTTGTAGAAAAGGGAAAGCTGAATTTAAATCGGACAACATTTCTACCATTTCAATTTTGAAAGATGTCCTGACAAAAGAAGCAACAAAGAAGAAGATTAAGCTTGATATATCTTGTGGTAAGATTCCTATTTAATTTTATTTATAAATGTGTTTTATTACTACATGATACTAGGGATAGGACAGATTAATCAGTACTCTATCATTATCAGCCAATACTGGCATATTGATATATCTCCTAAAATTTAGTGCATTTTTTCATTTTGTTGTTTTTATTTTTATGAATATATATGTAATTTGTATGTAAGGTAAATGTCTTAATGCACAAGTTCTTTTTCTAAGGCAATACTCATTGCAGCTACCTGATTATGTATTTGGTCTAGGAATTAATTCGTGCGGTTGTTACACACACATTGAAGCTGTAGTTCAAACACAAAATACATAAATACCTTAAGAAAAATATTGTCCATCGCGAGCCATCACTTTCGCCCATCTGTCAGGCAAGTTACGGATTCCGTGGTGAAAGAAGTCCTCATCCTTTGAAGCGATACAGTCAGAGACCCATTTTTCGATATCTTCTGAAGAAGTGAACCGCTGTCCAATCAAATCGTTATTCATGCAATCGAACAAGTAGTAGTCCGAAGGAACAACATCTGGTGAATACGGCGGGTGGGGTAAAACTTCCCATCCGACATTTTCTAAATAGGTTTTGACCAGTTTTGCGACATGTGGGCGAGCGTTATCATGTTGAAAAATAAGTTTATCATGTCTGTTCTCCCATTCTGGTCATTTACTGGCCAGAGCTTGCTTCAAACGCATTAATTGTCGTCGATAACGTTCTCCATTAATAGTGCTTGCAGCAGCTCATAGTACACCACACCTTTCATATCCCACCATATGCACAGCATAACCTTTGCACAGTGAATATCTCGTTTCGGTTGTGATGGACCTGGTTCACCTGGCTTCACCCAGGCCTTTTTTTGTTTTGGGTTCTCGTAATGGATCCATTTCTCATCGCCAGTAACAATGCGATGCAAAAACCCCTTTCTTTTCTGTCTTTGAAGCAGCAATTCGCAAATGGTTTTTCGTCTTTCCAACGTCTCTGTCTTTCAATTCATGTGGAACCCAATGTGACATCTTTTGAATCATTCCCATGGCTTTGAGGCGTTTGGAAACTGTTGTTTGATCAACGCCTAGTGCTTCTGCAAGTTCTTCCTGCGTTTGACACGAATCCTGATCGAGCAATGCTCTCAATCCTTCGTCTTCAAATTCTTTTGGCTGTCCAGGTCGCTCTTGGTCTTCCAGGCCGAAATCACCACTTCTAAACCGTACAAACCACTTCTGACACGTTCGCTCAGCTAGCGCATGGTCACCATACACTTCCAACAAATACGATGACTTTCGGTAGCACTTTTCTGCATGTTAAAGTAATGAAGCAGAACACCCCGCAAAAACACTTTATCTGGCACGAACTGCGCCATGTTCAGTTGACTACAAAATGCTGTTGTTGACGCATCAATCAACTGCCCTATACTACGAACGATGCGCGCTGACGGGAGTTTTCAACACATGTGTGGATACACGGAACTGTGGGACGATATGCTCGTTACGCCATCTCTTGTCCAGGCGCACGAATTAATTCCTAGACCAAATATATTAATTAAGGAGACTAATGTATGTTCATTTTCTTCAAGAATTATTCACAATTTCATACCAGTTAATTATATAGTGGTACTTTATCAGTATTGCCAAAATGCATATAAACCCATCACTCCTAAATATACTGCATCAAACGGTCAAAATAATTGGATTATAATTCATACTCCCAATTTGTTTTTATATATTTTTATTATGTATTAAGTTCAGTATCCAAACATAAAATTCTATTATAAATGTCTCATACATTTTTTAGCAACAAATGTGTATTTTCCTTGGTAATAATACATAAAAGATCATAGTGCATTGAATAGAGAAGTGTGTGAATACAAAAATATATACATGAGGTATTTATCCCCCTTCATCACTAAAACCTGTAATGATTCATAGGCAAATGTAACCTTTCCTATCTATCTTGGATCTTTTTTTTAACTACTTACCTATTTTACTTCATCATCTTTACATGTTTTGCTTTTTGTAGTCATTTACAATAACTTTTATTGATTCAAAACATAATATGAAAACTATTTAAGTAGAGGGGGAAAATACATACTCTTTTAATGTGTAATATTTACTGAGGCATCTCGGTCAATAGCCAAATACTCAAGACTAGCTGAGCCGATACCACCATTTGCCAATACCAATGCCAATACCAATACTATGACCGATACCGATACTTGTATAATTCCAGTACAAAATAACAAGGGCTAGTTACCGAGTCATACTAACTCATCACATCACTAGGCACTTATTTAGAAATATATAATTTTGGGAGCCAGTCTGATCCAAGCGTCTCAGAAATATAAGAATAAAATTGTTTCTATTTAATACGTTAATATAATTATTTGTAATTATATGAAAATTAATTAATTAGTACTTAATTTCTCTAATGTGTATGGAGTATTGTATATAGCCACAGACTAAGAAACGGAGGAAAGACAACATTAATACTTGTTTTGTTCTTTCTATCTTGACTAAAAAATATTGTTATTACATAAATAGTAAAAAGACACTATAAAGTCGGAGATAAACCAGCAAATATCCATCATCTAGCTTACGTGCAGTTAAGACTGCTAAAATTTGTGTAAAAACAACAGTCATGGCAAGGAAATTTATGTCAAAGAAGTAAAAAAAATTGAATATTTATTGAATAATGGTATGTCCATTTGATGAAAAGTAAAGTTCCTGATAAATATTTTATGTACATTATTGTAAGTAGTGGTGTACATCAATCTTTAGAGGGGCTCTCCGATGGTGTCGCCGTCACCTTGTAATCAATAGATTGTGACACCATTATAACACCATTAAGCCTTGTTTCCATGATTATGAAAAACTAAATATGCTGACCAGGGCAGTAATTTATTTTATTAAAAAACATAAACTAAACGTAACGTTTCAACCTTCTAGCAAGGTCTTCTTCAGTTTGTATTTGATGCAGAGTCTGAATAAGACCTTGCTAGAAGGTTGAAACGTTACTTTTAGTTTATGTTTTTTAATAAAATAAATTACTGCCTTGGTCAGCATATTTAGTTTTTCATTTTTTAATAGATTGTGGTTTGATACTCAGTGGAGGCACATAGTGGTTTGAGTCCCACTTTAAAATGTAGGTCCAGTCCCGATTAGTTTATCTTTCTTAGTACTGTCATTCAAAGCCGTATGTTCCCAATCTAATCTCGGCGGAAATTGATTGATTTTCTTTATTTTACTTTGCTTTTTGTGCCACTTTTAGCTAATTTGTGAAGATGGGGATGAGTGATGATGTGATGAAACCAGGCCGGGATTTGAATCCTGGCATCATAGCACGATGTGCTAACCACTCTGCCACAGGGGGCAGCTTTTGGTGGAAATAAATAACCATCATTGGCCGATACCGCCAGTCACACGAAAGACAGAAGTGAAGAGGATAAGTATAAATTGCTAATTCCCCTTCCCGCTTGAATGTACGTAGATAAAAACAAAGCTAATTTCACAAGGACCTTCATCCCTCTTTTTCAAGAACTCCGCTACTACCTGATCCAGCATTAGTGCGTCTGTGGGTTAAAAACATCCACCTATCGTACCACCACGAGCTTCAAGCAAGAATTGGCAATGAATGGTTTATTTCTGACAGTGTTAACTAAGCAGTTACATGCCTTCATAGTCACGCTTTCACTTGCCCATGCCTTTGATCTTGCCATCTGCTTCCCAGGAGAGTGGGGGTTTATGATCCAGTGTTTCTAGGAAAATCTATGGAACTTCTTGTCCTGGACTTCCAATCTGTCACAAGGAAGGGTGAACGAAATTTTAGAAGGGACAAATGTTGAGACGAACTGTTGCCTTTGCCCACTTTTCTAGCCACTGAAAATCTTTGGTATGAGATGGTATCGGTAAAAGAAAATCAATCAACTCACCGATGCCGATACCGATACACAACCTCAGCCCTACTCAAGAGTGACTGACATTTCTCAACCTTTTCTCTGATATCATCTTGATAAGCTGTTGACAGACACAGATTCTGTTTAGTCTTCCTAATTTAGTTAGCAGTGACAAATAACAATTTTAGCATACAGAAATATTTTATCATCCTTTTGTTATGTATACATCAACTCGAAAGTGGAAATTATTGGGGGTTGCTCCTGTGAATTTAACATGCTGATAAGAATTCTGATGGGGTATATTGTGTACACATTCCTCTCTGGTTCGAGCACTGGTATACACATACTAACACTAATCATTTACACATGTACGTTTACGTTGGATTTCAAACAACATTAATGCTGATTAGCTCTTGTTACAGCTTCCATGTTAGACAACTTCCATCTTAAAACGTAGCAAAATATTTGTGATATTCAACATCACATCAGAATTCACTCAACACTTTTGGTCCATTGTTTTTTATTACCAACTATTTGTTGTGTGTTGATTGGGTGTGTGTATAGTCGAAAGTGGAAATTATGTTAGATAGCATGTTTTAGACAATAGTGGAAATGCAGAAATTTCAGCAAAAAATGCAGGCCTGACCAGGACAGACCCAAGTCTCTGGCATACTGTGCCATTGCTTATACCAACTGAATTACCAAGCCCGTCTGGCTTTGCATGATTTTTCGCTGCCACTGTTTTACCTCTGTGAAATTATCTCTGCCAGTGCTACCGCAATGGAGATAATTCCACACAGGTAAAGCAGCGGCAGCGAAAAATCAGACTGGCTTGGTAGTTCAGTTGGTAGAGAAATGGCATAGTATGCCAGAGACCTGGGTTCGAGTCATGGTCGAACCTGCATTTCTCACTAAAATTTCTACGTAGTGCATCTCCTGTGTGTGCCAAATCTTATGTAATAATGGAGATGTTTTTTGTGTCTGAATTGCAGAAGTGAATGATGAAAGTGTCATACATACTCTTCACCTTTTGCATCCAAAACTCGATGCACAGCTTCTTTTGGCAAAGCAAGTTGCTATTCTGGAAGCCCTGCGAGAACTTCAAACACATGAATCAGACACGAGTTTCTTGTCTCCTGAATATCTTCACATACTTGAAAACGAGAAGCAGCTGCAGGCAGAATACAAGCGGCAGCCTTCACACTTGGAGAGATTGTATGGTAAGAGCAGATAGTTTATACCAATCTAATATTGTCTTAAAGTCACAGTAATAATTTAAATTTCCTGCACATTTAAACATGAGAACCTCCCCTACTGAAGATTGGTAGTGTTGTCACCTTGTAATCAAGGGGTCCAGGGTTTAATGCTCAGCAGAGGCACAGATAAGTTTGGATCCCAGTTTAAACTGAAGGTTTAGTGCCAATTAGCCTTTCTGTGAACTAAAAATCAAACTCAAGAAAAAAATGTAAACAAGACTGAAGATTTTTGTTCATGGTATTAAAAGTATATATTAATCTCCTACATATGTAAGTTGTAGTTCACGTGATTGAGCAACACGTTAATATATATCAATTGTGTGACAGGCTCTAAAATTACTTTCCTATTTTTTAACATGGTGCATATGTTTTTATCAGGAAAATAATTACATAATTCTGATATATGTTAAGGATTGTCACATTTTTAAGTGAAACAGTGAATTACCCAAGCAGACTTAAGCAATTCCCTGTTTTGCTGGGATCGTCGACTTGTCACTCTACTCTACCTAGCTTATCCATACACGGAGTTCACGGGAAGGGTAGGACAAATAGGACAAATGGCCTTATCTTCCTTAGAGCATAATTTAGTAACATCAGAATTAGAATTAAGAGTGAAAGGTTTCTAAGTGAGAGGTGTACAAAATACAAAGGGAGATGTAAGTGTTTGTGTATAAAATACTTACATTAAGCTATCCAGTTGTCTTTTAATACTCGCACTGCATTGCTGTCTCACTTGGTTACATCTTCTAACGTTCTTAGTAACTAATCTTAAGTTAAAATCTTTAGTCTATTACCATAATAACATAACAGTCATAGTAGACTTATGTTGTGCATATGTTTTATGGAAATTAAAGATTAAACATACGCTCAGATTAATTATTCAATAAGCAATATATGTATATGAGCAAACAACAACAAAAAAGAGATTATACAAGGTTAGAATTTAGGACATAATAGTGACTGACATTGAACCTTCGGGTTCTATCATATAAACAATAAAATACAGGCTTGCATAAATGCCTTCTTTGCCTGGCCTCCAGAGCATTTCATTGTTAATCGTAGCTAATGTGTGTTTCAGTATTTGTGTTAATGTGTATATTCATATTATATGTGTGTGACCTCCTCGATGGCACAGTGGTAGCATCGTTGCCTTGTAATCAAGGGGTCCCAGGTTCGATACCCGATGGAGGCATATAGTGGTTCGGATCCCACTTTAAACTGTAGGTCCAGTTCCGATTAGCCTTACTGTGCATAAATTGGACTTAAAACACCAAATCAACCAACCATCATATTATATGTGGTATAGGTTGGTTACAATAAAAGAGTATGAAATTACATATTTACATAATTTGCCAAAGGAACTGTTACCATGGACGAATCTCTGCTGTTGACAAGGAGGGTAACAGTATTCATGCAAGACTTTAGAAATCAAGCTATTGCAAAAAAAAGTGGGAGGTTTCCTGTTCTCTGCAGTTTCCACCCGAAGGCAAAAGGAGGGAGGATTATGGCGTGAGGATATAGGGGGGGGACAAAGGGGGAAAAGTTATTTGTGCATTTGGTTATGAAACATCATGTGGATTGTAAATAATGCTCTTTTGTGTCCTTGTGTGCCTTCCCAATTAAGAGGCTTATCACTTGGCAATTGGTCAAAGGAAGCCAGGGGTTATCCAGTCTTGTCATATTTGCATGTTTTGGAGCTGTTAGACAGCAACTAACATTTTATACATTGTAAGAGAGACACTAGAAAATAAAATTTATGTTCAAAGTTCTTTTTAACACATATGCACTGTCAGTAATCAATTACAAAGTTCTTGTGTGTTGATCATTGGACACTTGAATATAAGTTTCAGTATTAATGTCATCAGTGGAATATAAATAAAAGAAAGGTGGGTACATACAGGGTGTTCACTACCATAAAAAACTCCGAATATAATTTTGAAAATGGTGAAAGGGTGTCAACATTTTTTGGAGGTGGCGGAATTCAAGGTCAATGCTACTGGGGAGTTACCAATAGCAACTTCACCTTTCTTAGTGGCACTAATATTGTCATCAAAAGATCCTGGGTTCGATCTATAGCCAAACTTTGTTTTAAGCCCACCTTCATGCTCATGTAGTCTAGTGGGGACTGGAACTACAGTTTTAAGTGAGATCTAAACCTTGTACCTCCACCAGGGACCAAACCTGAGACCCCTTGATTACAAGGTGACAGAGATACCATTAAACAATCAAGGAGCTCCTTGATCCCTGGATCAGGCACAAAGTATTAGGTGCATTCAAATGAAAAGGTCCATTTCCTTGCAGAAACTTTATTACAGTAGTTGGCTACACATATTCACCGTATGAGGTAAGACACTGTTTCCACTTTGAAACAAGGTTATGAATTCCTTGGTAGAAGAAGTCCTTGTGCTGGGAATGAAATCATTCCCTGACAGCTTCCTGCAGCTCAGGACTCGAGGCAAAGCGTCGTCCTCTGAGGTGTTTCTTCATAGGTCCGAAAATGTGATAATCACATGGACTCAAGTCAGGACTGTAGGCAGGGTGGTCTAGCACTTCCCAATGGAATGATTGCAACATATCCTGTGTCTGTCTGGCTGTATGAGGACGAGCATTGTCCTGGAGTAAAATGATGCCTTTGCTGAGTTTTCCTCGACGCTTATTCTTGATTGATGTCCGTAGACGATGCAGTGTTTCACAGTACGTGTTTGCGTTAATTGTGTCCCCCACCGGAAGGAACTCCACTAGCAGTGGCCCTTGGTCATCGAAAAATACTGTCATCATAAGTTTTCCGACTTTAGGTTGTGACTTGCTTTTCTTTGGTTTTGGTGATCCTGTATGCTTCCATTCCATACTGTCCCTCCTTGATTCTGGCTGGTAATACAGGCAGATGGATTCATCTCCAGCAATGATTTTGCCGATAAAGTCCTCACCTTCATTCCTGTATCGCATCAAATGAGCCAATGACATTCCCATTCTGCACATTTTTTGTTCCTCTGACAAATACTTTGGCACTCATTGTGCGCACACTTTCCTGTAACCCAGTCTGTGCCTCACAATGTCATGCACACTACCCATTGACACGTTCACTTGTTCGCTAATGGCTGCCAGGGATATTTGTCTGTCTTCTTGAATAAGGTTGTCAAAAGCAGCCACTGTCCAATCAGGAATGCGATTTTTCAACTGTCCCGGCCGAGCATCGTCCTTCAATGTGTTTCGTCCACCACGAAAACGCCTACAACATTTTCTCGCTGTTTTGTCCGATACACATTTTTCATACACAACTTTCATTCTCCTATGAATGCCCGTTGGATGTACTCCTTCGGCATGAAGAAACCGAATGACACCCCGCTGTTCTTACTTGGACACGTCCCTTAATGGCAGCTCCATTGTTCAGCAAAGCGTTCCACCGGGGGGGAAGAAAGTGAAGGTGATTAGATAACGGACACGTGCTACCTGGACACACTTGCGCATGCGCAGATGCCTCATTACTAAAACGTCACATATACCTGTGGGTATACAAAACACATGAAATTACTGTCTTGGATAAAACACTTTTTCAGAAACAATAAAATGGACCTTTTCATTTGAATGAACTAAGTACAATGGTTTAGGTACCTTTTTAAACTGCAGATCCAGTCTCAATTAGCATATTAGAGCATAAAGTTGATATTCCAAATCGACCCGCAAAATGCATCTACAGTGTAACCCTAATTTTATTTTCCCTGATTTTAGATTTTCCTGCATTATACATTCAATCTTGATGATCCCAACATAGTAAAATGTTAAAAAAAAATCCTCCATTTTATATTTTCCTGCATTTTAAGTTTTTCACTTTGGTCCCCTGAAAAACGTAAAATCGAGGTTCCACTGTTCATAGAATTCCTTCTAGATCATTCAAGTGAATTTTCATGTGATTTTCTTTCACTGTTGTCTAGATATCTGTGATAGTTTCATGGCATGTAAGCATATATTTTATCACAATTACCTAGATGACAGTTTCACTTCAATGCTCTAGAAGGAATTCTAAACAAATATCATTTTTCAAAATTTGGAATATCTTGGTGGTTTTTCGAAAGAGGAGGGATTTTCAAAAATAGTCTTTACTGTCACAGGCCAAATGTTCAGCACTACCCCCAAGACAACATACTCTTGCTGTTTATGGACTATTTGTTGCCATTCACATGATTTTCATAACCTGTTAGTTTCTATTTTGCAGCTATGAAGTAGATCCAAAATATGTTACATGTAACAATAAGGCCATATGTATAACAGCATGTATGATTATTACATATACTAAAACCTCATTTACCACATCCACCATGAAATGAGCATGTATGATGTACGTATTTTCATATATTTTTTATTTCACAAACATTCCTCTTGTATCCCTCTTATACTTCTGTAAATGCTGTGCTATGCAATAGAACAATATGTTACTTTATTAACTAAAATAACTTTATTTTTTTCACTCACAGGTATGATTACAGATCTATATATTGACAGACATAAATTTAAAGGAATTAATGTGAAAAGTCGGATTCCAAAACTATTGGAGATATTAGACAAGTATGATTTAGAGAAACTTATTAATTTCTTTCAGCAAGGTACCTAATGATATTTGTGTAATGCAACTAGTCAGAACACTGTAGCTATTAATGCACATAGTTTGCAACACTGGTGTATAAGCACAAAGTCACAACACTAGACAGGCAAGGAGATGAATGATTGCTTGTATGCAGAAGTGTTTTACAAGTATGGCAGCAAGAGAAGTCTCCATGAAAGCATTTCTTGAGCGTTTCTGGGATAGCGGAAATATGACTTTTCTCAGTTGACTTTCTTCTTTGGGTCTGCTGAAAATGTATTAACATGAAGCCTGTGCTATCATCTAGTGGAAGGGCAAGAGAAAGTGAGGACATCTTAACTGTGTGGAAAAGGAGTTATGGGTTGAATACACTGGAATTTGTTAATATGTGACTGAAGCAATGTGATTTGAATTTGCAATTAAAATAAGCTCATTTGTAAAATTAAGTGGGTGCTACTTGAGTTACAAAAGAGGAGGCCTTCAGTTATGCAAAAAGAGAAGACAAGAGTAGGATGAGCAGTGTCATACAGAAAGAATATGACAGAAGATATGGTGATAACATGAAAGTCTTTGCAACACATATTTTAAATAATCCTCCAGTCTTCATCCTTGGAACCCCTACCTACCCCTTTCATCTTCAGTTTTCAAAAAATGTTACTTTTTCATTGTCTCTACCAAGCATTACTTACATCTTTCTCCACAATACCCTTTGTCCCCAGAAAATACCATTGTACTTTGTGTGTGTGTGTTTTTCTATATATGTAATAACTTGTTTTCATCAGCATTTGATAAAGAATCCGTCCATTAGCAGGGATCACATACATGTCATTGTGTTATGGCAGTCTAATAAGAAACACTAAGAAGTAGATATTACCTGTAATCATCAAAGTTATTGTCGACATTTTCCTTTGTCATATTTATAACTTTTATTAATGTGGCATGGTAATCATGTCAGCACCAAATTTATTAAAGAACACATTTCTTCTTTAGAATAAAAAAGGTATACGTAATTTTAATGTGATAATGTTAATGGGTAATTGTGTTCATGGTACTGAGCAAATTATAATGCTGCAAGGCATTTAAAAGCGCAACCTACATAGCTAATGGATTAGTAAAAATTTAAATTTTCTAAATTTATATGTAACGAAACTTCGATTTTTCCTAATTTTACTACAACTGTATTTTTATGTGTAGATACATATGGGACTCTAAAATTAAGTGCACTAAACTGGAAAACTATAAGTATTATGATGCTTTCCGATCTTAAGAAATGTCTACTGAAGAAGTGAATTAAGGAAACGAAGAATTATGGACTATTACAAAATTGAGAACCTCGCAAGTTACTGAATTATCGCAAAAGGTGCGCTCTTCTTGGTCTCTATGTAGTATCATGAGAATTATCTAATTTCGTTGTGCAGTACTGCAGTTTCTCTTTCCTTAATTATTTGATGCATATGTCACATGCGTTTGGGGGGATGGCTTACCTCATCCAGTCCCTACCTAACTACACCTATGGTCAGCACGGCATTGTGACTGCCATGCTATGGGTGATCTCTAGTGCAATTGTTTGCATAGTAATGTCGTCACCTTGTAATCAATGGATACCACGCTTAGGGTTACCAGACGTCCGGTTTTTCCCGGACATGTCCTACATTTTAGCCTTATGTTCGGTGTCCGGGAGGAATTTGAAAAATGTCATAAATGTCCTACATTTTGAGCATCACATAATATTAATTAGGACAATACGTGTTTCAGTTGAACAAAAAGAAGTCATGGAATTTACAAGTCCATGGACTGCGCTCCCAAACTCAATAGTGAAATATATTTTGATTCAGTCATTGCCCCCGAAAAAAAAAAAAATAAATAAAAGTTTGACCTGCTAGAGGACAAAAGGGAAAACGAAAGCAATTAATGAACAAAGTTTTGAGGCCACATATTGATGATGTCACTGTTCAATGCATGAGGGTAATTTCTTGCCTTGGGATCGATACTGATGGAACAAGATGTTTCCCATTCTTATTCATTATTTGGATTGTAAAGCAGGGATAAAGAGAACAAAGTTATTTAGGGTGTTTGCCAGTCAAGGAAGTCATGAAAGTCAAGAAAGAGTAAATAAATCAACAAGTAGGTCAAGAAGTAAATAAATTGTCAATAAATTTTACTTGTGGTCAAGAATTTTTGCTATCACAATGACTGATTAGTTGATTTAGTATATTTTACTTAACTTTTCTGCACCTTTGGCTAATTGTGAAGATGAGGGTGGATGGTGGTAAGATAAGATGGATGAAGGGACAATCACAAATATATAGGGATGAAAACACGAGCTCCACATAAGATTATACTGGCTGCGAGTCCAGATGCCAGAGCCTCGCTAGTCTGCCAAATGCAGTCTAGTGCATATTAATAGATAAAATAGGTCTAAATCTCTTACGCGGCTTCAGTTTTGATTTTAACTGGCCGTTTGGTGTTTTTTTTTCATTAAATAGATTTTTTTTAATTGCTATTTCCAACTTTACCTAAGTAGGGGTCGAATAAATAAAGATTAAGAAAAACGAAAAAGTAAAGGAAAAGACCTGAAAAAATGAAGAATATTTGTTATTCAACTAAAAGCTACGCAAGATGAAACTTCTGAAACCATTTCAATTACGGCAATTGCTGAATATTTGTTTGCCATTACAGGACATAGTGCAAATGTTGAGACACTACTTTCATTACCATCAGCACAACGTACTTACAAGAGAAATATTTTTTTCATAAATTCTGTAAAACGTTTGGTACTGGTCCACATAATTTCAAAGAGTTTGGGAGTCCAATCTCTCATAAATATATTTTGACTCAACCTGAAATTTTGAGAAGTGCATTGTTTAGTATGATTACAAGTTTGGAAGTTTTGCAGTAAAGAATTCATTAAGAAATTTTTTTTATACTGAAAAGTGTCAATTTTAAATTACTCTCTAACGTGTTTTATAGAATATGTATTATTTATTGCGAATGTTTTGTGTCCTACATTTTGACATAATGTCCTACATTTTGGGACATTATGTCCTACATTTCTCTTATAGCGATCTGGTAACCCTAACCACGCTCGATACATTATGGAGGCTACGTGCCTCAGATCTCACTTTAAACTACAGGTGCAGTCCCCATTAATTAGCCTATCTGTGCATAAAGTGGGCAAGACTTCAAACCAACCTGGTCAGAACTTCATGCTAATCCCATCAATTCTACTATGATCGAGATTCACATCCCATATGTGTTTTCATGGCACAGTTCAGTCTAGAGTAATTCGTTGATGTTTTGAAATTATTCCTATAACTTAAACATTATCCTGGAAAAAAAGAACACCTTGCATCGTGTACAGAAGATATTGCATCTTGATTTTTACATTTAATTGGCTTGTCTACCAAACAAGGAATATAAAATATAGGAATTTTAGGGTATGATTTATGATTATAGAGTAGCAGTCATTTTCCCTTAAGTCTGCAACACTCGGTGGTCTAATTTTACCTTTAATGCCATTTGTTTGTGTGCCATATAGGAATTATATATATTGAAAGAATCACTCTTCACCCAAAATTAATATGAAATCAGGCACAACTCCACATGTGCCTTTCTTTTTTTTTCATAATAAAAACATAATTTGTAAAATGATCATTTGGTGGATACTATTTATTTTTAGGGCCTCCCGGATGGCGCAGTGGTAGCCTTGTAATCAAGGGGTCCCGGGTTCGATACCCGGTGGAGGCACAAGTGGTTCAGATCCCACTTTAAAATGTAGGTCCAGTCTCGATTAGCCTCACTGTGCATAAAGTGGACTTAAAACACCAAATCAATCAATCAATCAACTATTTATTTTTATATGTTTGTTTTTGTGAAATACCATTCTCTATTTTATAATGGGCCTCCCCAATGGTGCAGTGGTAGCATCGTCGCCTTGTAATCAAGGCGTCCCGGGTTTGATACCCAGTGGAGGCACATAGTGTTTCGGATCTCACTTTAAACTGTAGGTCCAGTCACGATTAGCCTTACAGTGCATAAAGTGGACTTAAAACACCAACTCAATCAATCAAACACTCTATTTTATAATGGTAAGTACAATTACATGATTGCATCAAGTTGTTGAATATTTTTATAAACCACAAAAGAGTTGTAAACCTAGTATTACATGCTTTATATAGGAGCAACTGATAAAAATTTATCAACTTCTCACCTAACTGTGATAAAAAAAAACAAGGTATTATCAATCGGAGGGTGCCAGAAATATTGTTATATAAATATTTGCCTACTCTAATGCATAAGTTAATTGGGGGCTTTATTTTCCATCAATTTAAATAGAACTTACCTTATTCTCGTCATCTACTTTCATCTTCCTTATTTTCCTCAAGTGCAATATTAGCAATTTCTTATGCCTATCTATTATATGTATAATATTTATTACCTTTTTTAAGATCCTATAAAGTATTTTCCTTTTACTGTCTACCATGAATTGATTAAATTGAATCGAATTCTATGTAGTTCTTTTAACATTCGGCATAACTATTGTTACAAAATGAGACAGAGTAGTTGTATTTAAGAAATAAAGACAACTCTTAATTCTGAACTGTAGTATTTATTTTGGAATTAATGTATGCCCTTTTTTTAATTCCACGTGTGTTTATTTTCTATACATGCACACTTTCTTCACTTCTGTAATTCATCTGCTCAAAGTGGCTGTATTTGAAATTTTGAAAAATTAAATTTTGTACAAATAAGAATAACACATTATAAATGCGTCAGAAGAAATACATAGACATATTACAAATCTGTGTTGATTTGAAAAATACTGTATTTTTTCTTAGAAAAGAACATGGTCTTATTCTATCTTGTCATACTTTTCTTTGTGTTAATATGTTATATTATTTTACTAAGGGTTGCCAATGAACTAAAGTTCAAAACTTGGGTGAGACATCAATGTTCATTTTTGCATCGTCTATTCCATCGATTATCATTCGTCCTCATCATCATAATTAATCTAATGAAGCAGAAAAGTGACAAAATAACCAAACTAGAAATATGGACTTTGGATAAAATTGACAAGAGGACACTCGGAAAGGACCATGAATGCCTATGGTGAGATTGTGGGCTCAATGTGCTTGGGCACAAGTGTGTTGTTAGACTCAGATTCTTGATTTAGAAGAGTTTTTTCAAGTGACTCTTTATTTTGCTCTGGAAGTGAATGTCTGGCTTTTGACAAAGAAGATTAAAATGTATTCCTTCCTAGTTAGATTACGTAAGTTATTTGTTGAAAGTATATCCAGTGGTCGAAAGTAGCGCGCTACTTGTAGCGGCGCTACTGTAGCTAGCTACAAAATTTGTAGCTGTAGCTGTAGCGGCTCTACATTTTTAAAATTGTAGTTGTAGCGGTAGCGAAGCTACAAAATTCCTGTAGTTGTAGCGATTTCGCTACAGCTACATTTCTTCTCAGCATTTTGAGGTAAATTTTGAATGTGGCAACAGCATTAAAAAAATCGACAATAATGCTTACTTTTGCAGGAGGTTCATAAAGACAAAGTCTATTACATGGAAATACGGATAATGTAGATTATAAATATCTTGATATCGCGGTATAGGTATCCGCGTAATTTATTTCATTAGTATCTTAATAATTCTAATATCCAGATAACTTACTGACATAGGTATATGAATATATATAAGCTAACAGCTACTTTTGTTGAGATTTTGTGGAAATGCCTCATTTGTGGCACCCCTGGAAAAAAAAATTCCTCGTTTGCGTCAGCCCGGAACATATATTCCGGATATCCCTAGTATAAGAGGCAGCAAAATGTCATTAATTATGTGTAAAACACAACTTGCAGTGCAAAAAGGAGCGATCCATTTTCCACTAGAATGATAGCAATAGTGCCAGCAATCAATGGCTCAGTATGTTAACAGAACTCTCGGATTTACACATCAGTTTTCTCAATATATTTCCCTTTAGATTTTCTGATACTTTTGCTAATCATGACAATGAAGATCAATGTTTTATTTAGTAATTATCTTATCTACAGACAAGGGGTCCCGGGTTCGATACCCGGTGGAGACACATAGTGGTTCGGATCCCACTTTAAACTGTAGGTCCAGTCCCGATTAGCCTTACTGTGCATAAAGTGAACTTAAAACAAGAAGTCAATCAATCATATCTAGAGTCGCTTTCTGCCACTTTTGGCTAATGTAAGAATGAGGAAGAATGATGAAAGACGATGAGCAACGTGGGGAATGGAGGAGCAGGAGGATCCCATCCTCCAGGCATCTTTCCTAGTTTTTATTTGGAGTCCACTTTATGCACAGATAAGCAAATCGAGACTGGTTTCGAACCTCTATGTGACTTAACTGAATATTTATTCTCAAGGATAATATGTTGATATATAAGTGTAAATAATTCTACCAAATTTTATTTGTGTATGGTTGTAATCATTAATTTTGTGTCACCGTAATTGCACTACTCATATATCAAATTTGAATTGATCTGCCGCTTACATAGGTACGTCCACGCTATAACACAGGTGACGGAGGAACAGTGTGGGAGGGAGACCAGCAGTCGGTAGGTAAGCCAAGGCCCTTCAAAGGGCTGTAGCGCTGTGGGTTATTATAGGTACGTTATTCTGAAACACTATATTGAAAATAAGCAACTGAAGTAACACTGCTATCAAAATTACCGAATGACGGGAATCATGATAATAAATAACAGAATCTATTTTCCAGTAAGTACAACTATCATACTAGGGTCTTCTTTGGAATATACATGTGGTTGTTAATTTCTTTTATGCAAAAGTAGCGGAAAAGTAGCGAACAGGAGTAGCGTAGCGAGCTACTTCTTGGAAAATGTAGTTGTAGCTGTAGCGAAGCTACATTTTGGAAGAGTAGCTGTAGCTGTAGCGAAGCTACTTTTAAAATGTAGCATTCTGATCACTGAGTATATCTACATATTACTTTATATTTGAAATACTGGAAATTAGTTATAATTTTCAGTGTTTCTTCAAAAATGTGTACAAAAAAAGGGGGTGCATCTAAAAAAAAACAGGAAAATACAGTATTCTATGAATATATTAATCACAATTGATATATGCATATGTAGTGACAAGTCATTGCAAGATTAGGCACACACAGGAGATGTACTATGTAGAACTTTTCAGCGACAAATGCAGGCTCGCCCAGGACTCAAACCCAAGTCTCTGGCATACCGTGCCATTGCTCTACCACTGAGCTACCAAGCGGCCTGGCCTCGCCTGTTCTTCGCTGTCGCTGTTTTACCTGCATGCCATCGTCTCTGTGAGTGCGGTAGCAACGGGATCTCGTGCCAGTGCAATCTGCAATCGTCTGCCCTCTTGGTGTTTATAGTGATGGAAACTTTAGCCTGGTCATTTTATCCTGTGTACTTTGAAACATATAGCAATGAGACATTGAAGATTCTAATAGGTTTGAAAAAATCTTGTTCAGTTTCTTGACATTAGCCAATTGCAAGTTCAGGCAAGAGACAACGTAGGTCAGGAGGGGCATTCCTTTTGGGTAATCTTAGAATATATTCTGCATTCTTTCACATAGATCACAACAGCCAACGAATCGTCTGGGACTATTCAGGAACAGAGCAAAAGCAGTTTCTAATGAAGGGTTCATTGGCAAATCCCAAAGAATTTAGAGCAAATCCTGTCCACTTACTTCAATCTTTGAGGAAACCATCTGTCTTTAAGGAACCCCCATGGCAAGAAAGTACACCTGCCTTAGACATAGTACATAGTGATGTACCCAAGGGTAAAGTGGTTGTTATACCTCCCTCCCCTTTGCCCAGTATTCCTAAAAGAAGTGAACGTCAAAGGCAGGAAAAGATGGTAAAAATGGTCCTACCCCCCTCCCACCTTTCGAAAATCGTGGCACACCACTGGTAGTACATAGCATATTCCTGAAAATTCAAGTTCCTTCTCCCTTTCCCTTCCCAAATACAGAATTGGTCAAGCGACACACCTATTGTTCAAAGTAAAATAGCTACGAGGACTATTTTTCTTTCAACCTCCGATAGGACATGAAATCAAAACCACAGTGACTAGTAAATTGGGTTTATTGACAAAAGTTATGTAGAGGTATCATCTATGTTTCAACGTAATCACCAAGAAGATTCAGACATTTATCGTACCGAAGCACCAGCTTTCCAATGCCCTCGGCAAATACCCTGTCTGTTGAGACAGGTCTGCACTGTGTCCCGAAGCTTCCCGAAACTCCTCCTCATTGGTATGGAAATGCCGTCCTCCCAACCACTTCTTCATCGCCGGGAAAAGGCGGAAGTCACTCAGTGCCAGCACTGGATTTTAGGGAGGGTGATAAAACACTTCCCAGTGGAATCGTTGAAGAAGGTCTTGGGTTGATAGCATGCCTCTCCGTTTGTTCTGGATGGCTCTGCGTAGTCTGAGCAATGTCTCACAGTATGCAGCTGCACTGATTGTGGTCCCGGGCTCCATAAAGTCAACCAGTAACACACCTCGCACTTGGCGGGAGAGTCGATTGTAGCAGACATTTCTACGTGCCCGTCACTCAGCTTCAACTGAACCGTTGGCCTTGGCAGTGGTGGTGGTAGTGGCAGGGGAATGCCAATCACGCTGCGAGACGCCCCGCTTCCTAGCGCTTCACGGGCCACCTGGTGGTGCCATCGGAGGTTAAAAAAAAATAGCCCTCGTACATTTGGAACAGGTATGTTGGTATCAGGGAACGCAAGGGAATCATTTTTGCAGGACAGCTGATGACAGTTACTTTCTGGAAAGTGTAGTGATGAGTTTGTATTTACTTCCTTACCAAGGGATATGACTGTGCATACATTTAATTTTCATTCTAGTTTTTTGGACTTTTAAAGAATTTAATTTTCAATATACAGGGTGGCTTAAAAAGTCACTTAACACCCCAGTACAAGGCCACTGCAGCGCGCAACATAGAAATGGTGTTGACCAATCGTTATCAGGCCAAGGGGGAACCACATTGACACCACCTGCATGGTCGGCGGCCATCTTGAATTCAACTTCAGAATTTTAAATGGGAAGGGGGTCATATGATATATCATATCAGGCTAGAATTTCATGAGAAATGCAATGGTGAAGGTTTTTTCGACGTATCTTTAACCAGTAAAAAGTTATGACTGAATTCTTGTACCAATTTGCTCCTTTTCGAGGTGTTAGAAAAATGCCTTAAAATTTGTTTAGCACATCGGTAATTCATCGGGATTAAAGTGATGTCTAGGGAGAGAAGTTCGCATGCCATTGCACACGATTTTAATCGGATACATCCACGAAGAGCTGCATATTATGAATGGTTGTCGCGAACAATTTACATTGTGATGCTTCCATTGAATTAAAAGTCCTTCACAGTGACAAGGCTAATGTTTATGTTCATAAGGAAGTTCATAAACAGAATATGCGACCCTTGTCATCTGATAACTAACTTTGGACAGAAACTGCTTCACAACGTTCCCATAGTGTTCTGGTGTTCCTCCCTATTGAAAAAAAACTCCGTAAAAAGTACCTTCTTCCATAAGCAAGGATGAAAAACCTGTTTATTTAACAAATCCAAGTAGCCCTAAGCATTTAAGGTTCCGTTGATGGAAAATTGAGTAACCAATCGTGTTTCACACATCACGCCACACAATTAACTTACCAGCACTAACCATTCAGCTTTGATCTGTCAAAAATGGGTTATCAGATAAAAAGCATCGAATATTCTGATTATGAACTTCCTTATGAACATAAACATTAGCCTTGTCACTGTGAGGGACTTTTCATGTAATGGAAGCGTCACACTGTAATTGTTCGCGACAACCATTCATAATGCGCAGCTCTTCATGGATGTATCCGATTAAAATCTTGTGCAATGGCATGTGAACTTCTCTCCCGAGACGTCACTTTGATCTCGATACGTTACCGATGCGCTAAACAAATTTTAAGGCATTTTCTAACACCTCGAAAAGGAGCAAATTGGTACAATAATTCAGTCATAATTTTTTACTGGTTAAAGATACATAAAAAAAAACCTTTACCATTGCATTTCTCGTAAAATTCTAGCCTGATTTGATATATCACCCCCTTCCTATTTAAAATTCTGAAGTTGAATTCATAATGGCCGCCGACCATGCGGGTGGCGTCAATGTGGTTCCCCCTTGACCTGGCAAGGATTGGTCATCACCATTTCCATGTTGCGCGCTGCAGTTACTTTTTGAGCCACCCTGTATATCATTTGCCGAAAGTATATATCAAAGGCAATGCCACGTCAGAAGATCGCTATACTGAAGGCAATAGCCTGATATAGAAGCAATAGTTTTAATTCTCCCCTTACGTTTTATTGAGTAATTTGTTTTCTCTCTGTCGAAGAACAGATAAGAACGAGACGAGACTCTATCCGATATACCATCCGTACTTTGCCACCTTGGTTTTTAATGCTGCAAACTGTAGAGTGTATAGGGTAAGTCAAAATTATGTTCCTGATTTCATTTTTTTAAAGAACTCATATTTTATGCAGTAGTACTTGAAAGGGAAAATTCAAAAAGTCGATTTTAGCAAAATTACAGGATACAGCATTAGTAGAATAGTTACAGAACAGACGCGTACTAGGCTAGCTAGGTTATCTCTGAAGCCCAGACTAAATACAGGAAATAATCGACTAGCAAATGTGACTGATGCTTCACTCTCAAATAACGACCGGGGGGGGGAGGAAACGATAGTTTATGGGCGCCTTCACTTTAAGCTATCAGCAGGCTCCTGCTTTTAGGTTCTTCCCCGACCAGCGCTGGAGGCGACCCGTGCCTGACGTATTTTGGTGGTTTCTAGCCCAAGCGCTGTGCAGGGAAGTCTTCATTTTACCACGGAGATCAAACCTTACAGCAATCCCAATTCGCTAACCAGCATGGGATTTTTCCCAGAAAAGGGAAATTTTGAAACTAAACTACAATCACAGGAATTGGAAAATGGTGGCATGTGACAGGGAAATTTCCTCTGCGCCAAGAACAGCACTGTCCCATTGAACACATGCAGAAGCGAGAGGCCGCTAACCTTCAACCAACCGCGCAATTTTGATCCCCTCGGCTGCTTTATTCGCGACTGGGGATGACAAAGCCGAGGTCCGTTCGCGAGTGGGAAATCGCGTTGAATTACGTTCCTTACTGTGCGGATTTTATTTAGTGTATTGAGCGAGTGAATTGCATATCTTTTTTGATCTGTGCTGTTTTGTGTAGTGAACGAAAATGAGTGACAAAATTAACGAACTATTGACGAAACAATTTACTCGGCTTTTGTGTGAGGATAAACTTCAAATCGTGAAGATATGCAGGGCTCTGGCATCCCAAAGAAGAGAAGAATGGATTTGCTTTAGTTTTGTTATTTTACTTCGCTTTTTGTGCCACTTTTGGCTAATTTGCGAAGATGGGGATGAGTGATGAAATTGATGAATAGACACTCACAAATATCCATGCCCATGCTGGGATTCGATCCCGGGACCCCTGGCGTACGCTGTATTAATAACCAATTTTATCACAGAGGTCGGTAAGAGAAGAATGGAGTAAAAGGTAAAGTGCTCCCCCGTGCTTAGCACCACGCCATGAAGGCGTATAGGGGGTGTGGGGGTAACGCCCCACACGTTCTTGATCCGGTCGTGAGAGGGGGTGATGTGATCAGCATCACGCCCCTGACCGCCTTTACCCCCCAGGGTTTCCCCCAGGTACCAATGTTATTCGACGCTGGGTGGGCGCCGGGGCCGCTTCAAACGTTAGAAAAGTTCCCGGATTTGAACCGGCCGGGGATCGAACCCGGGACCTTTACCATGTTTAAATTAAATATTCAAGGTAAGAAGTTTATTATGTATTTTATTCCCGCACGTAGGCCTACATAAATATTTTACACAATGTCGCATCACTTCAAAATCCCAGAAAAAGCGCTTCCCATTCGAACATTATATATGAAGAGAGAGCCCAGGTTTTGAACCCAGCATACGCCACTGGTACAGAAGCACAAACCCTAGGATTTTTGAGTGTGTGCTACATATGTAACACGGCACTAGCAGGGAAACAAATTCCTCCAGAACTGCTTTATAGCATGTCTGAGTTGATTTCTGCTACACTCGCAATGTCAGCGTTTCACTTGTTTCTTCATTTTCCAACATATAGCAATGAGAAATTGATAAATGTGATATGAAAAAATAATCTTGTCGTTCAGTTTTTTTACATTGTGTACCGTGGCGGAGTAACCAGCTTTTCTCGGACTTTTTATTTATTTATTTATTCATTTTTAGTTCTCGCCTGCTAGGTTCGTTGAAAGTTTGCTGTTAGATTTAGACGTCGTGTCCGGGGCTGTCTGATCCTTTAGTTTCATACGTCGAATAGACGTAATTTAATCTTATGTTCACCTGTCATTTATTATTATTTCGGGAGAACTGGTCGCTTAATTTCAGAGGTCGAGGAGGGCGTGATCTCCCTTTTGGACATCTCGGAGGGCAGCGATCGCCCCCTCCGCCTTTCATCTTAGCGTCTCATGAAATATTTCTCTAAAATCTCAAACATCTGAGCGAAGAGTCATTGCCCCTTCTCAAGTCCTGTAACGTTGAGAAGGGTGAAAAAACCACCTCCCGGTGCACCATAATTTCACACCAAACTTTGTTTTTCATAACTAAAATTGCCGGCTCCCGTGGCGGAGTGGTTAGCACATCGCGCTACGACGCAAGGGGTCTCGGGTTCGGTCTGGGCATGGATGTTTGTTGTGTGTGTCCATTCATCAATTCCATCATGTCATCACTCATCCCCATCTTCGCAAATTAGCCAAAAGTGGCACAAGAAGCGAAGTAAAATAAAATCAATCATAAGTAAAATTCTCTTCAAACGATATTCTATATTATTTTGTGTACATAAGTTGAGAAAAGGGTGTAAATACATGTCCTACAATAAGGAGAACGAAATGTGTTTGGGAATGATGCATATTGTAGTAAAGTTTCTACCAAAGATATCTATGTAGATGAAAATGTCCTGCTGGCGAGTAATTTCATTTTTTTATATTTAGATCGTTATGATGTCACCTTCACGACGAAGACGGATTCTTTAGGTCATATATTACTTAATCAATTTACGTCTATAGTAGGCTATTAGCACCGTATGTGAAAGCAGGCCACATTCATACTCTGCAACCAAAGCAGATGCCATAAAAAATACTGAATGGCGGTCTGGACAGAGATTTGAAAATATCAGCACAAAGTATATTTATTGCTCACTCTCAACAGAGAAATAAATTGTTTTTAGTCCATTGTCTTTTTAACCATGTTACCGATTGCATGTCGCATGTGATTAAAAAGGCTAGTGGCTTTATCAACTCCAGCTTAAAATCTCCAAATGTGCTGCATTTACCGTTTTAACCAAGTTTGTGACGTCTCCATTTCATCCCTCGCCCTTCCTAAACTACGTACTATATTAGATATCGCAAAGTTCTCATTAAAAACTTGTAGCTCGAGTGATGCCATAAAATTGCTGAAATTTTAGTTTCGTATTCTACTAAAATGTATTTTAATCAAATATGAGCAGAATTTGAAACTGATCAGATGGAGAAAATCGTGGTTTCGTCTACTGTCTTGTGGCTCAATAAATTCCAGTATATTACTGAGTTGTGTGCCTAACATAGTGAAAATTGTTTTATGCTCGCCACTTTGATGCACGTCGTCCGATCTCACTCAAATGCTCCGGCCCTCCAAAGCATCTTATTGCAGGAGCAATTTTATCGAAACGATTAAATCTGTGCCAGATGCGGTCGTCACATAATTGTGACGAAGAAACTAAGAAACATTTTTTTCTCTACTGCCGGCACACCCAAATCTGCCCATGAAAAGGTACGAACAACATGGAAACTTTCGTGACACAATAGCCTACGAAAGGAGAAATTTATTTATCATTCCTTCACCTCCCTCGTCAAACTTTAACTAAAAGTAATAATAAACGACATTAAAGAAATCAACAGAGCATCAATTAATGGGTTAATTTATTTATCGCCGTTTGTCGGAAATTATTATCTGATGAATATACAAAAATATAATATACCTATACGTATCTGAGAAAAGGAGATTGTGAAAATAGGTTTGTTGATTTAAAACAGCCCCACTCCAGAATAAGTTTCGAGATAACTGAATATTGCGGTTCAAGTTTATGAACATTTTATTTTCAAAATTGAGAGCTGTGTGGCCTGTTCTAAAAATAAATAATGGCGCGCGCGCACACACACACACACACACACACACGCACACACACACACACACACACACACACACACTAGGGATGGCCAAACGGATCCGGATCCGAAAAATCCGGATCCATTCGGATCCGGATCCAAAAGTTACGGATCTGGATCCGGATCCGAAAATTCCGGATCCGGATCCGGGTCTGAAAGTTTCGGATCTGGATCCGGATCCGAAAGTTTCGGATCTGGATCCGGATCCGAAAGTTTCGGATCTGGATCCGGATCCGAGAGTTCCGGATCCGAAAGTTTCGGATCTGGATCCGAATCCGGATCCGAGAGTTTCGTATCTCAATCCCATTATAATATTACCACACCTTAAAAGGTATTATGATCTTCGATTACAAAGACATTTTTCGTTAATCCTACAAGAATTTTTTTTCAAGTGTTGTTCCTAAAATACTTTGCTACGCATCGGCTAACACACTCGTGCACAAATGTCCGAGGTGATTTTGTAAATGCCATTGAAACGAATATGTATTCATTCGAATGTATTGGAAATGAAAACACACATAAATGTGAGACATTCCATTCCAGGATGAAACCTTTAACACATATAACAAGATAGAAATGTTATACAAAAATTATACAATTCTTCTACAGTTACAGTTTTACAAATTAAAATAAAACATTATAATATATGCAGTGTTAAATAATTACAAAGTGTAAGACTAACAAGGGAGGTTATCTAAGTGTCCCCCTCCGATTTCCATGAAACTTGGCAGTATAGTGGGGCCCAAAGGAAGAATTACGTGTTTTTTTGTTTCAGCTAAAAAACGGTTTTAGGGGCCAAAATCCCCTCAAATGTCAAGATGAGGACAAATTGAAGTGAGGATCGGACCCCTGTGTCCCCCCTCCGATTTCCATGATACTTGGCAGGTGTGTGTATAACTAACTAACTAACTAACTCTCTAGCCTTCTTAAACCCGAAGGTTCATGGCTGCAGCAACACAGGCCTTCCATCTTTCCCTATCTTGAGCAAGATCTATATACTCTTTTCCATCCCTACCGATTTCCCTTAGGTCCATCTCAACGTTGTCCCTCCATCTTCGTCTTGGCCTTCCTACAGGTCTCTTACCATCAGGTTTCCCAACAAGAATCCTGTAAACTCCTCTTTCCTCTCCCATTCGTGCCACATGGCCTGCCCACCTAAGTCTTCTTGATTTAATTATTCTAATAATATCTGGACATGAATACAAATTATGTAGTTCTAAATTATGTAACCTTCTCCACTCACCTGTCTCCTCATCCCTTTTAGGTCCAAAGATTTTCCTAAGGATTTTATTCTCAAATACTCTCAATTTATGTTCCTCTTTCAATGTAAGGGACCAAGTTTCACATCCATATAATACTACAGGCAAAATTACTGTTTTGTATATTTTAACTTTTAGTTTCTTAGATATTAAACGAGAAGACAAAAGTTTATGAAGAGAGAAGTAACATGCATTTCCTGAATTAAGCCTACTTTTTATTTCCTCTTTAATATAATTTTCATTTGTTAATATTACTCCTAAGTATTTGAATTTGGAAACTTGTTCAAACGAGTTGTTATCAATAATTAGATTTTGATTATTACCTAACACTTGGTTTCGGTCTGTAAGCATATATTTAGTTTTCTCTTTGTTAACTTCCAAACCTATCTCTTTAGCAGATTTGAAAAATATTTTAGCATTATTCTTAATTGTATTCACATCATCCCCCAGTAAGTCTACATCATCTGCATATGCTAACAACTGAGTCACACCATTTAATTTTAGTCCTTCTTTAGTTTCTTTTACCTTCCTAACAGCATATTCTAAGGGAAAATTAAAGAGCAATGGAGATAATGCATCTCCTTGTTTTAACCCATCATGAATTGTAAATTTGTCAGACATATTAATACCCACACGAATTTTACTTTCTGTTTCACTGGTGCATATTTTTATCATACTAACAAGCTTCTTAGGTATTCCAAACTCTACTAATATATTATATAATTTATCTCTTTTGACCGAATCATATGCTTTTTTGAAATCAATGAATAGTTGATGGACATTTTGATTATATTCCCACTTTTTTTCAAGTGTCTGTCTGATGTGAAAAATTTGATCTGTAGTTGATCTGTTACGTTTAAATCCACATTGATAATCACCTATAATTTCATTAGCATATGGGGTTAGTCTTGTTAAAAGAATGTTAGATAATATTTTATATGTTGTTGAGAGTAGAGAAATTCCACGGTAATTATTGCAGTTCATTTTATCACCTTTTTTAAACACAGGGACAATTATGGATTTTTTCCACTGTTGAGGGATTTCTTCTTTATTCCATATTAAACAAATTAATTTATGAATTTGACATATTAATGAATTTCCACCATATTTAATTAACTCAGCTGGTATTAAATCAATGCCAGGTGCTTTGTTATTCTTTAGCCTTTTAATAGCATCTTTAACTTCAGTCAAGTTAGGTTCTGGAACTAAAGGTTCTGCTGTGTGTACTTCATTCACTTCTGATTTATCTCCTACATGGACATTTAAAAGGTCATTAAAGTAGTTCTTCCATCTATTTAGAATATCGCTTGGGTCAGCAAGAAAATCACCGTCTTTATCTTTTATCAAGTTTACTTTAGGTTGCCACCCCTTTCTAAACTCATTTACACCTTTATATAAATCTCTGATATTTTTATTTTTGCTGTTTGTTTCAATTTCGTTAATTTTGCTTTTCAAGTAATCTCTTTTTTTACTTCTAAACGTTCGGTTAACTTCTCGCTTTATTCTATTATAATTGTTTAGATTTGTATCATCAGAGTTATTTAACCACCTAAGTCTAGCCTCATTTCTTATTTCTATTAGATTATGACATTCATTATCAAACCATGGCTTACTTCCACGGTAATTATTGCAGTTCATTTTATCACCTTTTTTAAACACAGGGACAATTATGGATTTTTTCCACTGTTGAGGGATTTCTTCTTTATTCCATATTAAACAAATTAATTTATGAATTTGACATATTAATGAATTTCCACCATATTTAATTAACTCAGCTGGTATTAAATCAATGCCAGGTGCTTTGTTATTCTTTAGCCTTTTAATAGCATCTTTAACTTCAGTCAAGTATAAACGGGCCCAAATGAAGAAATACGTGTTTTTTTTGTTTCGGCTAAAAACTGTTTTAGGGGGCAACCCCCCCTCAAATGTCAATATGAGGACAAATTTAAGTGGGCATTTGACTTATGTGTCCCCCTCCGATTTCCATAAAACTTGGCAGGTGTATAGTGGGGCCCAAATGAAGAAATACGTTTTTTTTTTGTTTCAGCTAAAAAACGGTTTTACAGGGCGAAACCCACTCAATTGTCAAGATGAGGACAAATTGAAGTGAGAATCGGACCCCTGTGTCCCCCTCCGATTTCCATGAAACTTGGAAGGTGTGTGTATAAACGGGCCCAAATGAAGAAATACGTGTTTTTTTGTTTCGGCAAAAAATTTGTTCTAGGGGTCAACCTCCTCTCAAATGTCAAGATGAGGACAAATTGAAGTGGGGATCTGACCCCTGTGTTCCCCTCCGATTTCCATGAAACGTGGCAGGTGTATAGTGGGGCCCAATGGAAGAAATACGTGTTTTTTTTTGTTTCAGCTAAAAAACTGTTTTAGGGGGCAAGACCTCCTCAAATGTCAATATGAGGACAAATTGAAGTGAGGATCGGACCCCTGTGTCCCCCTCCGATTTCAATGATACATGGCAGGTGTGTGTATAAACGGGCCCAAATGAAGAAATACGTGTTTTTTTTGTTTCGGCTAAAAAACTGTTTTAGGGGGCAAACCCGCCTCAAATGTCAAGATGAGGACAAATTGACGTGGGGATCATCTGACCCCTGTGTCCCCCTCCGATTCCCATGAAATTTGACAGGTGTATAGAGAGGCCCTATGCCCCCTGTTTCTTCCTATACCATATTTACGTGGTTTCGGGGTCAGATCCCCACTTCAATTTCTCCTCATCTTGACATTTGAGGGGGGGGGGCCTCTATACAAATGCCAAGTTTCATGGAAATCGGAGGGGGAGACTTAGACCTCCCTTGAAAGTGTATTAATTAATTACAAATCGCGCACACGCACTATATATATATATATATATATATATATATATATATATATATATATATATATATGTATGTATGTATATTATATATATATGTATATTAGCAGGTAACAATATGTTATAAGCACATTCTTACTTTCCAAAGAAGCGCATGTGGGATGGTAAAACGGATCCGGATCCGAAAGTACCTGATCCGGATCTGAAAGTACCGGATCCGGATCCGAAAGTTCTGAATCCGGATCCGAAAGTTATGGATCCGGATCCGGATCTGAAAATTCCGGATCCGAATAATTTTTGGATCCGGATCCTAAGAATCCGGAACTAATCGGATCCGGATTACGGATCCGCCAGGATCCGGATCTGGCCATCCCTAACACACACACACACACACACACACACACACACACACACACACACACACACACACACACACACACTTCTTTGCGCAACGACCTAAGTCCTGCCAAGTGACTTTTCGTTTGGTGACGCGTGGTCAGTGCATTGAGACCCATCGCTGCTGTTTTCTGACTTCCGAGACCAGTGCTCGCTACTAATTCTAATTATGTGATTCCCAAACATCGTTACGATGCTGGGTCAACACCGAAATTTTGGTGGCTCCTACCGAGAATCGAACCCTGGACGACTCACGCCAAACGGCAAGAGCTCTAATCATTTGCATGCGCTGAAGCCCTTTTATTATATATACTTTATATTGAATGGCTCATATTATATTAGAAAAATGGTCACGTCTACGTCACAATCAGCACAACCGAAGAATCTGACACATCTACCTTTATCTGTTGCGCCTTATCCTTCAAGAATAACAACTGTAAATAATAAAATAAAAGCAATATAAAATCGCAGTTTCTAACTTATGTGCCTTATGGGCAGAAAGTAATGAAATTAGTACTTCATGTCCTCAAATTAGGTCCCTATTAGAAAGCGTTATCATCAATTTTAAAGTTCTCCAAAAACACTACGCGGAGCTCGAAATTGGTAATTTTCAATCCAAATTAGTGTTGTAGATTATAGAGATATCGTGTCAATGAGCTGCCTCCAATAGCAATATGGCCTGACAATTATACCACTTACATACAAACAGCAAGAAAAATTAATCGTTAAAATAGTTACCATTCTTGCATGTACACATGTATAACGTAAGTTAATTGCAGTGCAACTTGTAGCATTGGTTGGATGTTCGTAAATATTGTCCTTCAGGGGTATCAATATAAAGGCGGAAGCGTAGAAACTGAACAATTTGAGCCACAAAACAATAAATAAATAAAATAAAATAAAAGACCCAACAGTACGAATTACTATAACTTTTGGAACCTTTAAGGTTCTGAAGGAAACCATGTCCTTCACTTTCCTTCCGACTTCAACCTTACGGTAGCCAAATTAAAATTATGCACAAAAGAAATGTTGACAACTTCGCGCAATTTGGTCGGCATTTCAAACATTACGGCAACTATAGGCCTACTTAAAGCTAAGCATGTATTCTACAATACACGTAACCACTGAAATCACCACAAAGTTTGCAAATTTTGTTATTTTTTGTGAATAATGTTCACATTTTTTGTACCTTTGATATTGTACTTGAAAAATCTCAACCTCCAATTCGTTGTAACATACTACATAAGGTAAATTGTACTTCATGTCGTTTTTTTAGTGTCACATAACGTGAGGGGATAAATGCACATTTAAGCATTTAATGAATCATTGTAAGCAGAATTCAATTCATATATAAATCAATAATATGTAGACATTACAACTGTGTAATAACATTATCGAAACAGTTTGTATGGCAATTAGCTTAACATTAAAGTCTTAATCAATAAAGTACCAATTTTAACTAGTACACACACGCAAGGTTAAATAATACTATAAAGCCATTAAAGAGGCAAGAACAATTCTCAATACTTAGTATCTTTTGCCTTTTTGTTAATTTGGATTTCGTGTTTAGAAAGTAACCATTCATTTCCAATGTTAATAAAATTATCGATTTCTGTACTTTTATAATTTACAAATTTAAAAGTCCAATAAGCTTTGCTTAGTTTACGCAAGCTTACGTAAAATTCAAATTTGTCAAGGTTTACTCGATCCAATACTACAATTCAAATTATATTTAAGCAAGAATAAAGTTCAATTACATTTTTCTATGTCGTAAAATGTTTCTAATCTGATCAAAATCAGACTTAAGTTTTCGCAACCATTTCATGCAGTTTTTCAAAAAAAAAAAATGACATTTAAATGTTGCTTTGCGATACTTCTTACAATATTTCCTGGAGTTCTTCGCTTTTAATTCGTACCTACCTTATTTTTTGAAGGTTCAATACAGATTTAACGGTTAGAAAAGGGACGCTTTCTCTTTCTTTCGAAAGTGATTCTAAACACTGATCAGTCCGGGAGCAATTCACAAAAATTATTCCTGTCCTACACGTAGCGATTAGCCATGTGAAATTTTTAAAGCGACGTGATCTATCATTGCAGAGAACGAACGCAGAGTAATAATTTTGACATTGTAAGTTTGTGCATTTAAATTCAAAAATATGATGCGTTTGAGAGATGTTCGTCGAGTACTTTGCATGTAAAAACTAGAGTATTTTGCAGCATCAAAATAAACATTAAGGAAATCTTCTTACCTGATAGTTTCGACGAAGTTGGTGCTGTGTTCTCCTCAGCCAGAAGCTTGCTCGCTCGTTCTAGCATATGGTCTGATGTCTGCATGCAGGTTTGCTAATGATGTCTTCCTTCCATGTAATGAGTCATGAACAAGGCACTCCTCGTTGAAGAAAAACATCAAGTTCGGCGTTATGGGATCATAGCCGTAGGTAGCAGCAAGAAGAGACAGTAGTTGTCTGTTAGGTGGCGACCACGACCAGACGGACAAAATTCAAAGTACTGCTGAACAGTTTGAAGTTGACTAACTTGTATATTTTCAGATTACTCGACGATTGGGGCGTAGTGTAGGTAATGGTAGTTTGGCAAAGTAGGCGGGGCTAAAATTTCCAATGCCTTCTACAGCCACGAACTTTACACTCTGTTGCTAGGCTACGTTCAGAAAATGAATGAGGCGTCGCAAAAGCCTTTGCGACGTAAAAAAATAAATAATGATGGACGGAATTTTAAAATCAATTATAACGAATTTAAGGCGGAAGACCTTAATCGTTATAACCTTATGGTTAACTTGAAATAAAACATACACATCAAGTCATGCAAGAAAGAGACAGACATACAGGGTGTCTACCAAAATAACAAATCCAGAATTCTTGACTGTTTCATGACTTTTCCTCTACCTTTCTTTCATTTTTCTTAACTTCTATTTAATTGACCACTACTTAATCAAGGGATCCAGGGTTCGATACCCGGTGGAAGAACACAGTGGTTCGGATCTTACTTTAAACTGTATCAAAATGCTGGTTTAGATTAAAACTGAAGTTGTACGAACAGAGTTTATTTCTTTAATCACGGAGTGCACCAAGGCTATAACAACTTTCTTAAATGAACTATTATTTCAATAATTTTTTCTAAAGAATGTGAAAGGTAACCTTGTCCTTCTTACATATACTGGAATAAGAATCAACTCATTTTTTCATAAATTAGTATTTATTTTACAAAATAAAGATTTTTATAATTTTTCTAACACCTACACATGCATGCATACACACATATACACATTTGAGCACATACATACAAATACACACATACCATATGATTTAGTACAGTTTACGTAGATAAACTATATGTTTTCCCAGAATTTTCCCGCTGGGCAAATTTCTATTGTCTAAAATTATTTTGTCTAAATTTACTGTGTTTACTACATTAATTGTCAACAAAAGTAATCTCCTTTATTTTCAATTTAGATACACATATTGAGAAAAACTTGACATCCTTTTGTGTACTTGTTCAAACTAGAAACACGGTGGATTTCGTTAAATAAAAATATATACTTTCTTGAAGACATAGAAGCTGTGAAAACTGAAATTATCAAATTTTACTCACGATTTTACTAGAAATAGATATGGAGATTATGGAGCCCTGACCAATCCAACGTAATAGATTTACAGACCGTTCCATTTCTTGCAATGAAAAGTATGTTCACTTCTTGCTGTATTAACTCTTTTTATTCACATGTGTTTTCTTAAATTTCTATATTTCCTAAAAAAAATAAACCCTGGAACAGCTTTTGGTGTCACTGTTCGCAACTGTAATTATTGGATGATACAATACACATGTGCTATTATTGTAGCTATAGTCACCAATGAAGAGCTGAAATATAACTTGTCAGTTCCTGTCGTTTAAAAGAATTCTGATTTTCCCAAGTTTGGTCACGTGATAGAAGAAGTATATAAATACGACAAGCATGCTTGCCAAAAGCAGGCACAGAAGAACCAGTCCAAATAGAAGATATTTTATTCCCATGAAACATTCGAAGTGTGGAGGACTGTAGATGTTACTCTGGACTTTGCTACCCAGATGTCTGCTGCAATTGGAGCGTCCCTGAACCAACAAGCGATGCGTGTTTCTCATAAGAGAGGGCACTGTTGATCCCCAAAAGTCTATATCACGATTCCAGGCGTTCGTGCTCTTTACAGACCGTTCCTCGTTTGTGGAGAATACATAGATGTTCTTTCCATGATCTGTGAATTCAGGCCAGCCTAGTCCGTTGTCTCGTGCACCATTAGGGTTTCTGAAATATATGATATTGCTGTCATAATCATGTACACTCACCTCAATTAGTACTCAAGTAGTTTGTTTCTTTATACATCATATTTGCAGATGATTCAATTCAATCTACAGGTGTATCTCAATATAACACACCTTATTACTAACTTCGTTGACCCTGTACAGTGTGCGAATTAACGGAGGGGGTGCCGGGATTCCCTTCCTCCAACAACAACAACAACAAAATGTAGTATACCATTTCTTAACTAATGTAACAAACACAATTGAAAAATCATTCCTGTCCACTAATAATCCAGCCATTAAAAATTTCCCTGCCGAGAAGTATGCGGTCTTGTGGATTAAAGAAGGACACCATTCTGCAACTGACCAACCTCACCGAGCCGAGAGTTAAGTTTTCAGTTTTCATGGCATGGTGCTGATATTTTACATGTATTAAAATATCCACAAGAAAGTTGTAGGTAGGTTAGGTGGACGTTAAGTTTGAAATTGGCAATAGAAATTTGGTCAAATTTCGGTGATATTAGTTCGATAGCTCTTGTTGAGTATGCGTTTTGGTTTTCTTAGAATATAAATATAATAAACGTTACTAAATTACGTGTGAACGTTATCATAAAATTTAATGACCAATGTTCTAAGGTACTTACAACCACAAGGAAATAGTTTAGTCTACTGACTGGTAACACATATACAAATTTGCACACCAAAAAAGTCCTGATTAGCCTATCTGTGCGCAAAGGGACCTAAAAAAACTCAAATTTGGCGTACCCAAAAAAACCTGCCTCCCAAAATGACGTCACAAATACACCAGCGAGTGGCCATCCCCACTAAAGCAAAAAGCTTAATTCGCACAGTGATTATGTAGCTTACACACTTCAGTGAGCATCTATCCTCGACACTTGTTGCACCAAGTTAATCGTTTACTCGACACTCCTCACAAAAAGTTTGGAATATTGTTATATTAGGCATTAGGTGCCAGGCACAGCCTTGGAATGCAACAACACATGGTATCTGTCTGTCTGCTGGACGTTCTTGTGTTCTCGCCAACATATGCCACTGTGCCTGTCACCTATTGCCTAATATAACAATATTCCAAATCTGTGCCTAATATTACAACATTTCATTTTTTATTTTGTGAGGAGTGTATTAAGCCTTCCGTACACGATTCATTTGTCATTGAAACAGAACATTCATGACCCAACGAAATCTACCATATTGAAAGTCATTGCTTGAACAACGTTTTAATTGGAAATCTTGAAAGGTCTGAAATTGCGACATACTCCCGTACACGTTCGAATAAAATGTTGACAACAGTTTTACATTTCACCGAAAGGTGGAAGTCTGTGGGTGTAGGAAGAAAAAAAAATATATAACAAAGATAATAATTTTCTTTCCAAAGGAAGATGTACGTATATCAGAAAGTCGAGAGAAGTACTCTGTGATAGTCTAAATATAATCCGAGACACCAGCGAAATTGTGTGATCAAATGACATCAAATATTTCCAGAGGTATATAGGTAATTGTTTTTCATACCCACTTAGAGCAATGGTCAACGGACAAGGAAATATTTATTACTACGTGTTTACACTTTCCATGTCGCTATCTCTGCACCGCAGAATAGAATTAAATAGCATTTCATTATTAACCTCCAAGGTTTTTTTTTAATATACGACTATATAACTACTGTGTAATATATTTCCATAGCATGTGCTGTGATTGGTAAACAGTCTGTCGTGAAAGGCTATATTTAAACTCAATCCTAAATAGCGCGATTTAACAATGAATTCGAGAAGAAACATTACATACTTTGACGACATTTCCTTTAAGCGTGGAATTCAATATGTTGTTCGTATTCCATTTAATCATGTACGGATAGCTTCAGTGGAAACTGTAAACCTGTGTAGCATGGTTGCGTATCTTGAGGATAAGCTTTAACTTTTCAAAGGTTCCTAGCTTTGAAACAAGGAGTGAAATGTTATTAGGAAGAAAAACAGTTTCGGTCTCGTCTCGAGTCTCATAAGTCATAACCAACACATAGAGAGCGTCATCGCACAAACTTTCAGAGTGTATAGAGGTCAGAAAAGTTGGTTACGAGACTCAAGACGAGACCGAGACTACTCTTCGAGATCGAGATGAGAACGAGGCAAATGCTTATAAATCAAGACAATTGAATCTGAATTTTTGTTTGAAGTCCTCTTTATACACATATTGGTTAATCGTGATTGGATCTACAGTTTGAAGTGGAATCCGAACCACTCTACAATGTCTCGGAACCCGGAACCCTTTGTTTACAAGGTGATGACGTTACACCAATGTTCCGCTAATGTCAGTGATTTTGCATTAGTCCGGGTGCCAAATGTCTTAAAATGATATAACCATGTTTTGAGGTATGAATAAAATGTTTTGACCTTTTTTGAAAGCTTACGTTGTGTACAATTCATATCCGATTGATGCTACTCTGTCAACCTTGAGCAATTTGAGCACTTCAAGATGGCGTCCAATCTCTAAAATATGTAATTTTTCTAGGACTTGAAGTTTTTGCCTTGTAACTTTAGAATAAATTAAATGACAGGACATTGTTTTGAATAAAAGTGGTAGCCCAATTTGTAAGCTTTAAAACAATATAAGTTTTATTGCATTTTAATGAAAAATACGCTATAAAATGTGTTTCAAAATGAAGGATGGTACCAAAAAAAAATCAGTACAACGAGGTTTCATAAATCAAGACGAGACAGATATCCTCACACACGATACAAGACAAGAGACTGCCAAGGCTTTTCACGTCTTGTCGCCATTCCTAAAAGACCTTAAACTATTCAGGGGCTGAATATAATTAGATACATATTAGAAACAAATATGACAGAGAAGATGGACGAGCGTCGTATGCAAAACAGGGCGAACTACATCAAAGAAAGGAAAACTAAGACATCTCGGTAGTGAGGACTTGGGAGCAATGGCGATTAGAGGACAAGGATTACATTAAGGGAAAGAGTGTAATGCCAGTATAGCGAGAAATTAAAATAGGAATATTACATGAAATTCAACTTACCCAAATTTAGCGAAATTTGCCCAGGCAACAGCAAGTTTTCGAGCAACACGAATTTCAACATCGTCCAGAAAGCCAGCTTCTAGGATGGGCAGGAAGAGAAGAAAAACATCATCCCCGTGTGCAGCTCCTAGGTACTCTGGGTGAGGAGATATTGACGGTCGATGGTTGAACTGAAATCTGAAAACACGGGTTCTCCTTTTCGCTAAAGCTCTTGCGAAGAGTTCTGTTTTGGCTCGGGTGTACAGCAAGCCGCAAAACTTTAGGAAACTGTCCCTGTAACTTAGAGCTGCCTCGCTGAACTGATATTCATGAACTGCGGCATCAACTACAGAAGGATCGGCAACTCTGTAAACGTCTTTCAAATGTTCTCTTATTAGATCTACGAATTCACGTTTTGAAATGGTGTTGTCGTTGATTTGCTGAGCATACATAGTTTCTAGAACATAGTGATGCAAAATGCAAATGGCACCTTCATCAAATGCCTCTCCAATCATTATATCAATATTTGAACTGTGCGTTCGTTTCCTCACGTTTTTTAATACGTCACCCACCACAATATCGCCATCAAGTGCAGGTCTCCAGTGATTTGGAACAAGCCAGGAAATATTTTCGAGCTGAGCAGCTGGCAGATTTTTCAGGCAATCAACAGTCTCTTCGATACTAGAGCCGCCACAACCAGATTCCGAAATAAGCGCCTGTGTGGAGTTCATAGGACGAGCATCGATTATGTAGCTGCCGCTGGCGACGCCACTGTGCAAGATGGCCCTTCTGAATAATGCAGGCTCAGAATTTCCTTGGGGGAAAAACTGTGGTGACGTCACAAGAAGCGAGAGTATCATGGCACCAGTGAAGCGGCCAAATGCTGTAATATTATTTTCATCGACTCCAAGTGCTGCTGCATTTGCTTTAACCCATTTTATTGCTTCCACAACGTCCCATAGTGCAACATTTCCTGGAATGGTATCGTTGCCGGTACTAAGAAACCCGAATACACCTAGAAAGAGAGCAAAATACACATATTTCTTATACTTATGATTCCATGAATTAAAATCACGTATAGTTTAAGACAATCTAATTTATTAATGTATCATGAAACAGCAAATAGGAAATTTTCACGCCCAGTGCCGTCGCTAAGCGGTGGTCTGGGCAGCACCGTGAAGGGAAAATGGCTGTCACTGTGTTTCTCCAGATTTAGACAGTATAGATATAAAATTAATTTACAAATAATTAGGAGTATGTACATATATACATGTATTCTGTAGATTTTCCGGTAACTCCAATTAAATCTCGAAATGGGCCGGTGCAGATAAAACTAATTTGATTATTTTTAATGAATTACAGTCAATGAATATGTAGAAATATTAATATTAAATCATTTTCTCGGACACGTCTCCTTGTTGCATTTATTAATAATTTTATCGCCAACATGATGATAATTTGTGGCCCTGTGGGTAAAATTTAAATGTGTCTGGGGAAAATAATGAGGTAAGATATTCGAAATGTGCGAATGAAATAAATAACCGTGTTTCGAAAATTTGGAAATAAAAGTTAACATGAAATGTTCGTATTGCTACATACTCTTGTTTCAGTATAATTGTTTACATATTAAGGATGCTGCATCCAATACGTAATAGGATACAAGTCTCCTTCAATGTTCCTTGTGTATAACAAGATTATTTGAAAGATTCAAGAATCGAAGCAAATTTATTCTTATATAATGTAAGCATATTGTCGGGAATTGGGAAATGCTTTTGTAGTATGTATTGTGGACGAGTGAGCTTAACCATCTTTCAGAGAAGACTTTTATTTCATTTCCACGTGAGAGTTAGGATCAGATACGAAATTCATCCTACACTTTTAGAAGCAAATTATATTTTTCAGCAAGTTGACGTTACATATGCATCACATGCGCTTCAACTGCAAATCAAAAAGAGTCTGCAGGCACGAATATCTTTGAAAAGTTGTAGCACGTACCTATCGTGACGAAACCTTGAGCGAAGAAATTCACTCCTGCATCAGCAAGATGAGGAAAAAACATTCGTAAGGTATAGGGTGAAGAAATTCACTCTTCTATCCACATGAAGACTCCTTAGGATGAGGAACACTCACCCAATAAACTCAACTTTTGTGGACGCCTAGTTTTGATACCCATAAGGTGAAATCATACCTTATTTTTTTCAGTTTATTGTAAATTTTGAAAAGAATTAAAAAAAAACATGCTAAAATGGAAATATGCACAGTTTCGATATTTCTAATAGTTTATATGACCTGCTTAATAGCCTTGATAAATGAAACACCGTGTACGTACTTTTTCCTGGTACCCAGGATATTCTTCACAAGACAATACGATACGAGCTTGCGACATGGCAGCGTATAAAATGTTGCCTCAGCAGATGCAATGAACTCTTGGGGTTGTTATACTCGATGTCAATGTGTCATTGGGCTTCAAGTCTTTCCGTGGGAAAAAGGGAGCATCCACATGTGTGGAACGAGTGTTGAAACCCGGCTGTAAGGTTCATTACATGATAATATCAGACACCTTACGTGTATCCTTCACTCAGCATCAGCATAAAGGCAGAAAAATTATTACAGCCACTCCCAATGTGTCATCAGGATACTGGTTTTCCATTGTGAAAAAAATACTCTTTCTCGTATCTTGCAAAGCTTTTCCTAATTTGAAACGAGTCAAAGTTGTAAAAATAAAATGAGAACTGCTATATATCTAAATTAGCGTAAATTAACGTGAAATAAAAAAAAAAACGAAGGCAAAAGCAGTACCATTTTTTCTCATACACGAAGTCAATGATGATTAGAGCTAATTGTTTTTTGTAATTAGGCCTACGATATTTTTATCCCAGTGTATTTAGTGTTATAAAAACTAAAATATGGTCACATCACTAAGATGATTCTCATATTAACTATATATATATCTCAATTGATTCTAATATTTATAGTGATTTTTCACAAAATTCACATTTTGAAGTTATTCAAATTAGAATTTTGTGTTTCTGCCATATAACTTGTGTCAGATAATATTAATACTCATTGACATTGGCACATGTGATTTAGAAACTATCGCTGTGCCATCAGAGTTTGGAATAAAAAAAAATCAGAAATGCATGAAAGGGGAACAATTTCTATTTTGGCTACTTGAAGTCGTTTTTCAACCTCCGACAGTGAAGATGGACGATGATCTGATGAAATGGTGATGGGACCAACATAATGGACCATGCCTATGGTTAGAACTGGTACCTCTGGCTTCGTAGAGCGTTACGCTGACTACAAGCAGAATAAATCTCTCAACCACGAATCTAGGACACCTAGGAAATACACGAGGAAACCCTTACACTACAAAGACTTCTAAAATCCCACTGTTCTGGTTTCCATCAAAATGCGCAATAAAAATATATATATGTTCAATCAACACTTCCTTCTACATACATATTCGATGTTTCTTTAATACATTTAATGCTATTAAAATTTTAAATTGAGAGTGGGAATTCGCAATAAATATGTTTTTCGAAGAAACATATTTGCGACATGCTGCATATTTAACTACATATTTCACCATATTTTGCTCCATAGTCTCACTTATATTTATATTTTATAAGTTAATGCTAGATAAAACTCAAGGCTCTGATGATCATATGAGCATGTACATAAAATCAAGTTTATATGACAACTCGATGCCCGACCCCCGTAACGGAGTGGTTAGCACAATGCGCTACGATGCAAGGGGTCTCGGGTTCGAATCACGGCCTGTGCATGGGTGTTCTTTGTGAGTCTCTTCATCATATTATCACTCATCCTCATCCTCGCGATTAGCCAAAAGTGGCAAAAAAGTGACACTAAATAATAATATCAAATGGAATAATATGAACAACTTAATATCCCACATAAAATATCCTGACCATGCCCCATATGTCAAGCGGTTCAACTTCCCATTTAGGGAAGTGTTGATCAGACAAGAAGAAACAACAGCTTGTGACCAGAAGCACAACTTAGGAAACACTGAAATCCCCCTCCCCCTTTTATCATACCATCAGACACCCACTATTTGTATAACATTATCATAATATAATGTAGTCATTTATCACGCCCCTCATGTATAAATAGTTTACCAAAAAGTTAATGAGGATTAAGGCTTCATAATTATGCGTAGTTCAGTTCATACACTGGAACGACTTTTGTATATCCAAATATACTTGTGTTCTGTATTTCTTATGAAATTTCATTGATGTTCTATGGGTTTTATTAAATTGATCTCAAGTTAATCTATTATTTAAAATTAAATTGATCGAAACTGCTCCGTGGTGATCCCTTCAGCTTCAAGTGACCCCCACGTAATGTGTCACGCCAACAATTCCTTGAATGCACCCGTGTTTGTGACGTTGCAATTCAATTCAGGAGATATTATAATCTGAAGAATGACCATAAGAAAATGCAAGGGAAGGAACTATAATTGCATTCCAAAAGTTCAAAAGTTAAAGCGTGGTGGGGGCAGTGGCGGATCCTGAAATGGCACTTTGGAGGGGCAAATTTTCTCCCTGAAGTCGATTCTAACCAATATATAGTTTGTACATAAACAAAAAAAGCAATACCCCCGTGGTCTATAGGAATTAATGTGGGATACTGGGTCCGAATCCTGGACAAGTAAATGGTCTTTATTTTATCCCATCATTATTAGCCTATATCTTTCCGTTGTCGTGAAAAACTAAACGATATAAAAATATGACGAAAACTGGGGAATCTTTTTACTAGCCAGGAAAATGTAAAACTATATTCATGAAGTATTAAGGTTGTTATTTATTTATTCATTCATTCAATTATGATTTGAAATGCAAATTATTACCAGAAGACCTCAATATAAAATTAGGAATAATGATAATATTAAATTTAAAAATGATGATGATAATTGACATTCGGTATTACAACATTTACAGAATGTCCATAATATTTTACACCAATAACATAAAGGATAGCTTACATATACAATACTGAGATAAAGTAAAATATATATTGAATATAATGTATGCAGTTCATGTTGCTGTTTAAGTCCACTTTATGCAAAGACTGGACCTACAGTTTAAAGTGAGATCCAAACCACTGTGCAATGTTCCTCCATCAGGTATCGCACCACGGACCCCGTTAGTACAAGGCGATGACGTTGCCACTACGCTATCGAGGAGGTCCTATAAAATGTATGCAAGAACCTATAGTGTAGCCATTTTGGAGGAGCGATCGCCCCCATTTTCCTCTCCGTGGATTGTCTGGGTGGGCGTTAGATGACTCTCAATAGATCTAGCCAATTATTATTACTCGAACCTCCCCTATATACTTCTCCACATGGATTTCCCCATAGGGAAAATGACCGAACTCTGATGCATTACACACATCACCTTCCTCATCATGTTATTTATTCATCGTTGCTAGAGAGCTGGTCCAAACCAGATGGTGTTCCCAGTTTGCACATGCGCAGCTTGCTAAAATGACATGGACAAATTGACAGATCTGATAGGCATGCTACTTCCTCAAATACCAAACCCATTGGATATCTTAATGAAAGTTTACATACTTTTCCATGTGGAAATCTATTTGGGGAAGCAGATGGAAAAGACGTTACGTGGGAGAAAAAAATCATCCAGGACCAAGATTGATTAATAGATTAGCAAGAAACTGATCTTTGGACATGCAACTCAGAATTCCCATATAGTTTAACACGAGCTACATCATTTTCTTCAGTCGCCGAACCATTTCTACAATGAGTTTTGGAGTCTGAAAAATACGAGAGAGAGAGAGAGAGAGAGAGAGAGAGAGAGAGAACACATAGCTCTAATTCTAATTGATTCGAAACCTCAAAACTGGTATTAGGTACAAAATGTTTGAGAAACCTATTTTTCTTCTTTACTTTTGGACGCCATAATCAACTTTTCCAAGGGCAAGGTCAAAGCTTTGTTCGCTGCTATTTTTGACATTAATCATGTCATGCTTGCACGAAATAACACAACACTCACGTCGACATCAAATCAAGTAAATAGCTTGGAGCGAAAACAAAGTAAGCGAAGGTATCACATTAAAGTAGAGTAAGATTAAGGAAACTTTCAGACCGAAGCCACACGGGGAATTCGTACCGAAGTTGCAAGCGACAACCGACACGGACCTCTTCAATCCGAAGCAAAACATTCACCGGGCATTGACAAAACGGTCGAATCCGAACGACGCGCGACATACGGTATGTCGCGTGGAAATGAAGCAACCAACACCAATACCGCATCGGCATAACAAGTTGCGCAAGCTTGCGTTCGATTGGTGAATCATCAAGCGACACGCGACACATGTCGCTTGAAAACAAGCCAATCAACAGCAACGTTTCACGCCGTAGTGACATGGGAGGCAGCACAAGACTGTGTTGGATTGGTGAAATCGCGTGTCGCTTCTATATGAAATCTCCCTTAGACTCGGGCAGGCCCGTATCGAGGGGTAGGCGGAAGGTGCTGAAGGCTAGTGCGCCATTCAAAGTTTTTTTAGTCTATTTTGTTGAATAATTTTAAATTACAGATTTTCCTACTGAAGAACAGATTGTAAAATTTATTTTAATTATTATTCTGTAAAATTTATTTCATTGTTATTATGTAAAATTTATTTAATTATTATTCTGTAAAATTTATTTTAATAATTATTCTTAACCTTTTTAAAAAATAACGATGCTATTTTTTTTCGAGCAGAGTTGAATAATCTTAAATTACAAATTTCTCTACTGAGATAATATTGCACATTGATTGATTTACTTTAATTATCTATTATTCTTCACCTTTACTTTTCTTTTACTTTTCTGGTAAAATACTCCAGGAATTTTCTGTTTCTCAAAGTAGTAGTAATATTACTTTTTAAAATATGTTCTTCAGGTACTAAGACATAAGTGAAATATTATGAAATATGCTAAACGTTTTTACAATCAGAAATGCAAACCACGTTAAAGATAACCCATATTATCTTTAATGAGATTTTCTTTGTTTCCTCATTTCAAAATTTGTCCCTGGAATCCCTGATGCAAGGGTCACCCTCTTGAGTCACCCCTTTCGCAGAGACTTGTTCGCTTCCTCCAGAGATTCCCAGGAGAGAATACAGGATGTATAGATTTATAAATATCACAAACCATGGCATGAGAAGAAAATATCGAAGGACGCACATAAAATGTCGGTGCTTGCTAGTGTGAAGAGGGGAAGGAGGGGCTTGGCCAACTTCAATTCTGCCTATGGTGCCGAAATAGCAACCGGGCTGGAATAGGGTCTAGAACAGTACCTATTCCTGCTCGGGAATCGAATCTGGGTCTCCAGCGTGACAACCAGACCACCGCGGTTCTAAAAAGTATAGGGGCGATGCCGTTATTCCGTCATGTCACCCACACATTATTCCGAAATTCATACCCCTGAAAAAACACGATCATTGACTTGACTGCTGGCAAACGGAATGCGTGTGCACCATGCAATTCCTTGGTATTACAGCCCAATCATCACTTTTACAGGAGCCATTGGCAATAAAACAAATGACGATGACTTTCGTCCTTGACATTTCACATTTCTTCCACGTATTTGACACGTCTGCATTTCAGCAGCGTTACTTCTGCCTTGTTATTTACTAGGCGCGGGGTGCCAGAGAGGCATACCGGAAGTAACAACAGTCTTAGCAGATGCGGTTTATTGACGTCGACGGCTAAAATTGGTCGGAAACCAGAACAAGAAATGTGTCTCGAAAGCAAATTGACATAGTGACCAGGCGATGACCTACTCCGACAAAAGTAGAGTACAAGAACCCTTACAAATGGCAGAGAAAGAATCGATATAAACAGTAAAATGAAAATTGTATTTTATTATTATTATTTTACATTCAGGCTAACCCACGATTCCCACACACCTGGATATCTCGGAGTTTGAAATAAATTAAAATAAAAACTCAAGAAGAAAAATATTCCAATTGATCAATGAGTATCAATAAAGCACATCCGAGTAACCAGATAATGCTCCTACCTGCTGTTTGTAACCATAGATGCCACCACGAGGGTGCTTGCTCATCCTTACCTTTCATCTCAGTATTACTAACAACAACATTAATGGAATAATTATTATGGAAGCAAGATTACTATAGTATACATGTTGCACTATAGCGATCTGCCTTGAAATTTCGGTGGCAACTAACATGTCCAATGTGTAACAAAGACACGTCCATTAGCTTCTGGGTAAATATTATATGCCTATTTTTTCGAGAAACAATATAATCTATTTGTTCGAGAAAAAATCTATTTTAGAGCAGTCATTTACAATTTTCTTACCGTTTTATGTAAGTAATCGTTTATACAAATTAGTTACGAAATTACATTTTAAAATATTAGGTTATCATACATAAGTTTTGAGATTATTCTTTTAATATTTGTAGAGCAAAAATTGGCTCTGTACTCTAGTTATAAATATGCTAAATGAATAATGCAAACAAAAGTGGTAGAACTTAATACAAACACGAGATGATGATAATAATAACAAGCTGAACCAATGTGTATAAGGATTAGTAAATATATAAATGGTTTATCTTTTGGTGGAAACCATACCCTTCGTATTAAGCTCAGCATCCCACATGCACCCCAAAATCCCAAACCTGGACAAACCCATGATTACAACCATGGGCGTATTTAAGGGCGGTCAACGGGTCCAACCCCCCCTTATGGTTCAATAAAATTACCAGATTGCCTGTTGTGTCCGCTTGTTCATAAAAATGTATTCGGACTTAAATTATTCTCCTAAATTCGGGACGTATAGGACGGGATACGAATGGGAAGGAAATTACGTAATTTCACACACTAGATGGGACTGCAGACCAAATGTGTGAAGTGAGGCACAGAGGGGTAATTGCCCACTGAATTTAAATTTTACCGGGAATTGGCCCTCGGCGCCAAACAATCTAAATTAAAAAAATGTAAAGAGAATGCTATGGCGCCACATAAATTTTTTTGTGCCCTATTAAATCAATATAGTTTTCAGTTTGCAAAAATTTGGATCAGAAATTTTCCTTCTTTTCTGTACTGCATTATAAATTACTAGAGTTGAGTTGAGTTGGTGTTTATAGTCCACTTTATGCACAATAAGGCTAATCGGGACTGGACCTACAGTTTAAAGTGGGATCCGAACCACTTGTGCCTTAGCCGGGAACCCGGAACCCCTTGATTACAAGGCGACGACGTTACCACTGCGCTATCGGGGAGGCCCTTAAAAATTACTAGAGAGAGAGAGAGAGAGAGAAATAATAACAACTAAGAACTTCAGACTGTTGCTGTTAAACAGTTTTGTCTTAAATGCAGGAACAATTGTTCGGGAGCCGGCCCCCGTGGCGGAGTGGTTAGCACATCGTACTACGACGCCAGTGGTCCTGGGTTCGAATCCTGGCCTGGAGATGTATGTTTGAGAGTGTCCATTCATCAAAGCAGTCAAAAGTGTCACAAAAAGCGAAGTAAAATAAAACAAATCAATCAATCAATTGTTCGCAGGTAAAGGAGCGCGCACATTTCAGCGACAATTTATATCATTTTTGCTGTTGATTTGTTATGGGAATGAATGATTATGCAATGTATTTAAATAATATGCAATAAAACTAAAAGAGTGAGATAAAATGAGGTTTTTCTTTCCAGACTGAACTTTCATCAAGGGCCCCCCCCAAATTTATCTTCCCTCACCCCTTATAAGGGGCCCAATGAATAAGTTTCAACATTGTTTCATTTTGGAACAACATATTATTTGTATGAAGAAAATGTCATAAATTAATTGAGAATTCTGTGTGAGAACATTTTAGGTCCTTATCTGCTGAGATTTCTAATTCGAATTATTTATTTTATTTAAGATTACGAAACTTTTGAACACAGGAACTTTGCATACAGAGAGGCGGTAAATAAAGCAGGATTTTCTTGTGAAATGGTTATATTAACAATGTGGAGTCTATCACCCACATGAGTCTTTATAGTGTCCAGCGTGCCTGTGTCTTTACTCTCAGTATTTCTTCTTTCGAACACACAGCGATTTTTTTTTCTTTTTTTAAAAAACATGGTATATTATTTTGATTTAAACTTGGCGCTCCATCCAATGTTAAAATCTTTGCTCAACAAGATACCTCTTTGTCCCAAGATGCTCGTCTCTCGCTAATTTTAAGGGCAATGCAGTAATATTTCTTTGTTCTCTCCAGGGGTGACCATCACCCCCAAGGCCAATGGCGCATGCCCCCCAAAATTATATCGTGTGTCCCCCCCAAATCAAATCATTCGCGCCCTCAAACCATATCGTAATCCCCACAAAGTATTTAATTACGACAGCGTGTCTACCGAAAGTAACTTTTTCCTTAGCTTTACTGAACACTATACTTGATATGCCTCCCCTCCCTAAACAGAGATGCCCATCACTCAAGACCACCCTTAAAATCGTTCATCATAATGACGAATATCGCTTGTCTTGTAATGCAGCTATAGTAAAAAAAAAAAATTCACATTCATCTCGTTAAAGCGCCAAAAACTGATCCTAGCAACACACGAATGCGAGCAAGAAAATTTTTACATCCATTTCTTTGCAGGCTCTCAATAATATTAATTTAATGGGGTGTCAATAGTTTCTTAGGATCCCGCGAAATTTACTCTCTTCCAGCTTCTTCTTTCGCACTTTCAGAGCGGGAAACGTATGGATACCATATCGCTAAATACAATCTCCAAAATTTAATTTTCGAACTCTCTCTCCACTACAGAAATCTCTTGACAATATAAGATTTAAAACGTTATTAAGAGCTTCCTATCTCCCCCTTTAAATTTAATACTCATTCCTACCACCAAAATTTCCATGCCAATTTTAGACTTACTATTGATATGAAGATTGGATATTGCCTCCTCCAAAAAAATAATTCTCAATATCCACACCAGAATTTCCGCAAAAGTCTAAGACAATAGAAATACACAAGAATTTGATAACCCCCTCCCCCCCGGTCAATTTAATGCTCAATCTCCCTCTAACAAAAATACCCGCCATAATCTAAGACCTAGAGTTGCATACTGTCCCCCCATAGTTTAATTCACAAACCCCTTCAGAACCCACGTGTCAATTAAGGCCTAATATGTAAGAGTTGAATACGAGTATATTCCCACCCCCCTTCGATAATACCCTTAAACACTTTCGTTTCTTCATCTAATAGATTAAATATGGTGCATTTAAGGTGTAAAAATTTTACATATATGTTGGAAGAAAGAGGGCAACAACGGCCTTTGGTCCATTTAAATGTTTCACAAAAGGAAACACCGTTCTTAACCTGCAAATTGCAATGGATGTTTTCAGTTCTTTGGAAAATCTTAAACCAGAGACTGCAAGGTGGCAGCTCAGCATAGCAGGTGCACTTTCAGCTATTGTACAGTTATTGCTTCAAGTAAAAAGAGAAGACTATAGTATTGACCACATATTTCATGCAGTTGAGGAACTTGTTGAAGAACATGATCTTGAGCCGATACTTTACTTTATAATTCAGTATTTTGAAATGTTTGTCATCGTTCAATATACCTGTAAACAACGTGTGTGCTACTTGATACCGCTTTCATGTGGCTGGAAGTTGCAGTGTTATGTACGATGCGTAACCAACGTTCGAGAAAATACGCGCGCACCTGTGGGTGCATGGGTGAAGATATTAAACTCCAAAGAAAGATAGTTAAATTCTTGTTCACCTAATAGAGTATGATGTACCCTGGTATATATATGTTTGGGTTTTCAGAGCTAGTTAATTGCAATTACAATTCTTGAAACGTTTCTCTGAAGTGTGTCCTTACTACCGAAAAAAAACATTCTCCCCCCGCAAACGAAAGAAGTTGGCATTTATGCTTTGCTTAGCTTTAGCTTTGGGCCTCCCCAAATATCGGAAGAAATGGCGCCTATGTGTGAGAGCCCTGTAAGCCTGCAACAATAAGAGGAACTGGTAATTTTAAAAGCCGATAAATTCGAAGTAAAACTTTTAAATAAGTACGATAAAAGGTTCTAAATAAATAAAGTTAAAAGGAACTTGGTCACAAAGAAAGTAGCTAGGAGAATGAAATATTGTCGCCTCGCTACTAAAGAAGGTTCCGGGACCCGTCTTGTCCTAGGCAGGAGTGTGAGTATCACTTCATAAATTTCAAGTAATCACCATAATAACGTAAATGTCGTGATTAGGCAAAAGTGGGACAAAAGTGACGTCAAAAGTAAGACAAATACTATAATGAAATAAGACTGCAAAATACGGCTGGATATTCTTATTCATTTAATTAGTTTTCGCAGCCAAGTGAGAATTAGTGTTGCCCACGAGACGAGACATTGGCCTGTCTCGTCTCGTGGAAATGCTGTGAAATGCTGTCTCGTCTCGAAAATATTCGTTTGTCTCGGGACACATGATCAATCTCGTCTCGTCTCGAATTTTTGAAAGCCTGTCCCGTCTCGTCCCGTGGGCAACACTAGTGAGAATAAATAGGAATATTAAGGAGGGGATAAGCACCGTGTGAGACTGGCTTACCAGCCTAGCGTGAGGAGCAGGCAAAGGGCAAGACGAATGCTCACCAGCATGGCAGCGATGCAATCTCTGACGTCAAGAGAAATCCACAAAACACAAGAGCACAAGCACAAGCACACGGGAGAAGCACAATGTTGGATTACAATTAGTAAAAAATTACGAGCTCTTGCATAATTCTCCAAGATATTAAACTTCGCGAAAGTGATGGGGGAAAGTAATGGACACTACTGGTATTTAAATTCGAACCCTATTTTGAGACATTGACATAACCGATATTGGTCAACATACTGATATCGGATTAGCCCTATGTGTAACCTTCCCAAGTTTAACTTGAGAAATCTTTTCTCGCTTGCTCGCGCGTGCTACTACTATTAAAGTTTACCTGAGTGATGTAACAATCTGACTCCTCTAATCTCACAAACACTCATTGTCACCCTTGTAGAGTGGGATGCATAAGTATTACCAAGGAAATTTCCCATCACCATGCTTATTCTCTTTGTTTTACAAAATGAGAGCTTGAAGAACTATAACAACATGCTTCCTTGATGGCGTAGTGGTAACGTCAGCGTCTTGAAATCGAGGGTCTGCGGGTTCCATCATCGGTAGTCCAGATCCCACTTTAAACTGAAGGTCCAGACCCGATTATTCTATTTGTGTGTAACTTTGACTTAAATGAAGAAAAAGCAACTCACACCATTCTTATTCATACTTATAGACATGGCCGTAGGCAGGAAAAAATTTCGGGGGGGTTCATTCATAATTGTTCCCAGGGCGTCGCCAGAAATTTGAATAATAGAAATAATAATAATAATTGTACAATAATAATTAAAATTTCATAATAATAAAACAATTTTATTCCTTAATAATAATACTACTAATAATTATTATATTATTGTTATATCCTTGAGGGGGCTTACTCAATCCAGCAGATGAGTGAATATCCAGCATAAGTTTATTTTTGTTTTTTTTTACTTTTCATACAGTGTGTACTGAAATGCACAATTATTTTACTTCGTCATTAAACTTTAGATACCTTCAAGAAAAAACTTTAAAAAGTTAGATGGATATTTTAGTCATAAAGTTTTTGTTGTTTGACTTTAAAATTAAATTTTTGGAATTTTGAAAAGTGTGGAACCAGTTATTCTCTTTAAAAGCTTAGCCTGGTGCATGGATTGTAACCTCAATCGCGAACGTAATGTGCTACGAAACTGGAGGCACTAGGTTTGAACTCCTATCAAGGGGGATTTATTTTCGACTTTATCGGACGGGGAATTTATAAGCTGGAAAGGGAATCTTGGGACAATCATAAGGGAATCTTCAGTCTATATTCCTTGTGACGCAGGAGCAACACTGGAAAGATGACAGCAGAAGTGATAATGGAGGGGTCGCCGGTGGGCTCTGATTCCGAGAATAAATCCTATTTCACTCAACTTTCAGAATTCCAAATGTATGAAAATTCTCTGCTCGATCGTTTCAACATTGTCTCCTTGTATTTTTGTGATGCTTCGAAAAAAAAATTGAAAATTTGTTACAGATTTTGGTTTCTGAACATCCATTAATCCAACATGTCAGAAGTTTCGGGGGGGGTTTGAACCCTAGAAACCCCCCCTCTAAATACGGCCATGCTTATAGAAGTATATTACCATCGCAACCAGCGTACTTTGCACCTGGGCTGGGTGTACATGCAAATCGTGTAGCATCTTGGCTCTCTACTTTGAAGCAAAGGTCACGTGTTACAGTACGTGAATTGGAAGCACAGAGTAATGGAGATTTCCGTTGCAGCCGAGAATACGACCTAGGCAGTTTTGTTGTAGCAAGGGCAACAACCGGGAAATGGCGGTTCACTTGCTTCCCGATATTTAAATAGACTTCAACATTTTAACTCACGGCTTGAGACTTCTGCGCAGGCACAGATATGGGCGGTTTGGAAATAACAAGTAACGCAGTTTCATGGGCGGATCTAGAACTTTATTTTTCCTGAGAGGGGCACAGAATGTTGTAAGCATATGTTGACATGTAACACTGGAAACATACTGTGCACACTTTACGACATATTAAAACAAACCCCCCTCCTATATCTAAATATCCACATCAAGACAAGTACAGTGGGATCCATGAGTATTACCCTGCAAATTGTCCATGACTATTTTCATTAATTTTTCTCTTACATCCTATGTGTATTTAAGCAATGGATTTTTATGTATGCTGGTGCAGAAGTTGTCAACAGCTTGTTTTAAGTTTTCTTTTAATTCTTGAAGCTCTTATTGGATTAAATAAGGTGCACGAACATGGTGATGGACAATTTGCACGGTAATACTCATGGATCCCACTGTACAAGGGGTCGTTTTAGGTCCAATTTGTATTGATTGATTGATTTAGTTTATTTTACTTCGCGTTTTGTGCCTCTTGGCTAATTTGCGAAGATGGGGATGAGTGATGAAATGATGAAATTGATGAATGTACATTCACAAACAACCAAGCCCGACCGGGATTCGAACCCGGGACCCTTGGCGTCGCAGCGCGATGTGCTAACCACTCGGCCACAGGGTCGGGCAGGTCCAATTTGTAGTCACAAAAACTAATCTGGACTTGACTTTCAAAGTGGAATCCAAGACACTCTGAAATGTGCCTCCACGATGAAACAAACGCAGGACCCTTTGATTATGATGTGATAGTTTTAGTACATTTACGTGAAATAGAAGTAGTTTTACGTTATTTGTATTAACGATGTCTACAGAAATAGATTAGCTTGATAATTCATTTTCTTAGGTGGAACTGTGCAATATTTGACCTAGAATGCTCTCGCTTTGTGTCCATCAGCTAACATTATTGTCTTGAAACTAAGAAGTCACTGATTCGATTTACGGTGTTGACTTGCTTTAGTGTATCTAGATCTGATCAATGATGTATTTGTACTAAAATTTTCTTTCTTCTTTTACTATCTAGGAAAGGATTGGTCGGACATTTTTGTTTGTTGGATTGGAATATATAATGTTGTTACCACTACATTTTAAAATATTTACTCATGTCAGTTGGGAGAGGCACGTGAACCCGTACTCTCCCGATAAATACGCCAATTTGCAGATGCATGTATCAGTTCCTTTTTTTCGACAGTAGGTAACTTTCTTTAAAAAGTAACTGAGCTATAGTTACTTGCATCAAAATTAATAGCTATTTTTACCGTTAGTTCTCACATGGAAATAAATTTTCTTCATTTAGATTTTTGCAATATTTTGAACCAGATGTTCACCTGAAGGAATAAGCAAATTGTGAATACAAGATTATCTTTTCATAGCCAAAATCGCTACTGCATGTGTCCAAAGTGTATTTATTTTTAGAATACTTAGAACATAAGAGTATAAAGTAGTCTAGATAATTCGAGTCAAGCCGGCCCCCGTGACAGAGTGGTTAGCACATCGTGCTATGACGCCAGGGGTCCCGGGTTCGAATCCTGGCCTGGGCATGGATGTTTGTGAGTGTCCATTCATCAATTTCATCATATCATCGCTCATCCAAATCTTCGCAAATTAGCTAAAAGTGGCACAAGAAGCGAAGTAAAATAGAACAATTCAATCAATCAATCAAGTCGAGTCAAGAAAACACTTCTGATAAGTGGTTTTGTAAACGGAAACGATAATACGTTCTACAGCAGAAGGCACTTGACCGTTTCTTCAAAGTGTAAGTTCAATATCGTTTAACTGTATTTTTGCTAACAGCACTTATTACTACTGAACTGAAGGCTTCCCCGATGGCGCAGTGGTAGCGTCGTTGCCTTGTAATCAAGTGGACTCGGGTTCGATACCCGGTGGAGGCACATAGTGTTTCGGATCCCACTTTAAACTGTAGGTCCAGCCCCGATTAGCCATACTGTGTATAAAGTGGACTTAAAACATCAAATCAAACCAAAACTACTGAACTGAGTAAGGTAAGTACAATATTCGTGACAAGACTATGTATGCCATTTTTCACATCGTGTAGCTTATTGTTATATTGGTTTTTCTTTCGCCTCTTCCGATTTTCCACATGTTATTCCGTACAGTCCGAGCTTTTTTGTAATTCGCCCCCGTCCATCTGAATTATCAGGATTCTACTGCATATAGAAATATGCGACACTCATCCTGCACAGCCCAGCTTCTTGGTTCAAAGCACACGCTCATCTTCATTTCAACTACCGTATTGATTTGAAATTTATACCCCTCTGTTTTCATATTTAAAAACATATGAGGTTCATTATAATTTAATGTGAATAAAATTATTTTGATGTAATGATTGAAAAAATAGCCCACTTGCAATTCACTCATGAAACTTATTACACGAGATATATTTTATATAGAATAAAATAACTGTAACAGTAATTGAGTAATTTTTTAAAAAGTAATTACCCAAGTATTGGAAAGTGTGCAAGGAGCTCTGTGAGAATTCCTTCACTGGCCTCACTGTGCAATTCTACCGAGCGGTTTGATATCTCAAAGTTCTCCAAAAAAAGGGTCTCATTAAATGATTTTATATGTTTCATTTTAACTATCATTCTATTACAGTATTTAATTAAGGGTGTTTTTGTGATCTCCTTGCATAATTTGAATTTCATCGGCATTTCATGAAACGAGTGCACGTTATCTTGAATGATGATACCGAGACGAGGACGAACAGACCTTCATTATAATTAAAATCGAGACGAGACCAACTTCATAGTCCGGGTGCCAAATGCCTTAAAGTGACATAACCTGGTTTTCAGGTATGTGACTGTGTCTGAAAGCTTATATTAAGTACATTTCAGATCCGATTGATGCCACTCTGCCAACCTTGAGTAATTTGAGTAATTCAAGATGGCGTCCAATATGGCGGACTTTCCAGTTAATGACCTATATCTCAGTAACCAATGGTCGTAAACAGAAAAAAAATATAGTCTTGATCCTCATTAGATGGACTACGAGAAAGATTCTGTTTTGATTTTCGTTAATGTCAGTAGTTTTACCGTAATTTATAAAACAATCCTTAAAATGTGTAATTTTTCTAGTATTTTTTGAAGTTTTTGCCTTGTCACTTTTGAATGATTTAAATGACAGGAAATTGTTTTGAATAAAAGTGGTAGCTCAATTCATACGCTTTAAAACCATATAAGACTTTATGCATTTGAATGAAAAATACGCTATAAAATATGTCCCAAGATGGAGGATAATGCCAAAAAAAATGCATTTCTATTACAGGCCGGCGGCTAAGTTCAGAATCATTGACTTTTTGATAAAAGCAAGAGACTTAGCTTAATAGGATTAAATGTTATATCATTAAAGATAGTTTCAGTCGAGTAGCAAATCGATATCTGCGCCCTGACGGCCACCACCTTGAAAATAATCCGGCATATTGGATATTATTCTAAGAAATGTTCCAAATGTGTAAACTTTCATAATGAATCAATTTTTGAAAAATAAGAAATAGAAGTTTTGCAGATATCTCCAGCATCTCAATAGCAAATTGTTCTCGTTGTGGTTCATCAGATGTAAAGACAATTAAGGTTTGGCATGACAAGTTCCTAGCCACTGGGAGTATTAACCGACAGTCAGATTCTGGCAGGAAACGCATATCTGATGAAACGGTAGAGGTGATCAGGGAGGCCTTCGAGAGAAGCCCGTCAAGGTCGGTTCGCAGAGCGTCAGGAGAGCTGAACATCCCTCGCTTAACTGCGCACAAGGTGCCGCACATACGTCTTCGTTTGTATGCATAGAAAGTGAAGGTTGTTCAGGCGCTGCAGCCACAAGACACACCACAACGAGAACAATTTGCTATTGAGATGCTGGACCGAATCCAACAGAACCCCGACTACCCTAACCTCATACTATTTGGGAACATGTCAAGAATAGCAAAAATATTAATGTATGGTGTTCACTGATGAAAGACAGAATTATCGGACTGTTTTTCTTCATCGAGGAAACAGTAACCGGGAAATGTTATTTGGACATGCTTTGACAATTTGTTGTCCCTCAGCTCCTTCCTCTGAAGCCAAATTTGATCTTCGAGCAGGATGGTGCACCACCGCACTGGAGTTTGAATGTTCGTAAGTTTCTGGACGAAAACGTTCCTACGGCGATGGATAGGACACGGTGGACCAATCAGGTGGCTACTGCGATCTCCGGACATAACTCCCTCTGGATTTCTTCTCGTGGGGTTATGTAAAATGCGGTCTACACTTCACCTGTATGTGACCTTTGTATATCCGCAGGAGAATTGAAAATGCCATCAACTTCATCACTCCTGACATGCTATAGTGAGCGCAATAATCGAGATCGAGTATCGGCTAGACATTTTGAGGGTTACGAAAAGAGCCCGCGTAGAAGTCCACTATTTTTTTTTTTTAAAAAAAAGAGTTTCCTTACATAATGCCACAAACAGCAAGGCTCTATGTCGAAGAGTTTCCTCACAATTGTAATTTAAAATCAGGGATATCTCATGTGGATACCCCGTACATTCTCTAAATGTGAAGGATATGAAGACCTGATCAAATAAGGAAAAAGATAGGGGTTCATTTCATCTATAGACTTCTAACAAACACTTCCTAATATTACAAAATATAAAATACTATCGTTTGGGTCGAGAATTATTAAGTCTTTCAACTCGCAGTTATTCTCATAAAATGTTTTGTAGCTTCTATGCAAAACTTCTATTTCTTATTTTTTCAGATTTTTTTTTTTAAGAAGTTTACACTATTTAGAACATTTCTTAGAACACCAGACTTTGGTAGGGGACACAGTTCCCGAGATATATCAAATCAAAATATTTCCAATATGGCGGATTATTTTCAATGTGGTGGCCGTCAGGGGGCAGATATCGATTCGCTACTCGACTGAAACTATCTATAATGATATAGCATTTAATCCTATTAAGTCTCTTTCTTTTATCGAAAAGTCAATGATTCTGAACTTAGCCGCCGGCCTGATCTTAAAGATGCACTTTTTTGGCATTATCCTCCATTTTGGGACATATTTTATAGCGTATTTTTCATTAAATGCATTAAGTCATATATGGTTTTAAAGCGTATGAATTGAGCTACCACTTTTATTCAAAACAATTTCCTGTCATTTAATTCATTCAAAAGTTACAAGGCAAAAACTTCAAAAAATGCTAGAAAAATTACATATTTTAAGGATTATTTTACAAATTACAGTAAAACTACTGACATTAGCGAAAATCTAAACATGATCTTTTTCGTAGTTCATTTAATGAGGATAAAGACTATTTTTTTTTCTGTTTACGACTATTGGTTACTGAGATATAGGTCATTAACTGGAAAGTCCGCCATATTGGACGCCATCTTGAATTACTCAAATTACTCAAGGTTGACAGAGTGGCATCAATCGGATCTGAAATGTACCTAACATAAGCTTTAAAAAACAGTCAAAACATTCTATTCATACCTCAAGTCAAGCTTTTCCATTTAGCACCCGGACTATTATTTTTTTGAGACTTTGGAAAGCTATGTATGATATTTGAAATTCAAAATTACTTTACTATGTGACTCATTCGGATACATCAAACGGATATAAAATTGAATATTTATCGTAATTGCAAAATGAATACATTATTGGTAAGTGTGTACTTGTGCAGTGTGGTTGCAAATATTCAGGTTGAAATTCCGTTTACAAGGATTCGTAGCGGCGGCAAGAGGAGTCAAACAGAAAAACGTTGGTAAGGAAAGTTGGTTCCGTTCATGACCTGTACATGCTGTGAAATTTTGTGCGGTAACGCGCTGTGTATGTTGCTTACATTATAAATTTCGAGACGAGTGTTTATAAACCCGCAGGGGTGGGGGTCGAGAAGTAATTAAGTAGGCTGGGAGGTAATTAATTAATCATCTCTCAAAATTATGTGAAAAGTGAAAATGGAGTTCATCGTCTTGTTATTGGTCTCAGTAACACGAAAATTTCTTCTCCAATTAGTGACCGGTTTAATCTACGTTTCCCGTTTCATCATAGAACATTTCAAAGTGTCATTAACAATGGTTTTCTTGATATTGAATGGTCTCGAGTTGCCTATGTGAGCATAAGGTGGACTAAACTAACAACTTTAGTATGATGAAAAGGGGTAATGTTTGTTCTTTCCAGTCACATAGAGCGAGGGAGAGAGAGAGAGAGAGGGAGAGAGAGAGAGAGAGAGAGAGAGAAATCGTTTCCAATTTCAAGCTAAGAAACTATTTGCATAGGACATGTTACTTTGTATATTTTGTTTGGAATTCTGAATTTTTGTTATTTTGTTTCGTTTTTTCTGCCACTTTTTGCCAATCGCCACGATGAGGATGAGTGATTATTAAATTAAGTTGACAAAGCAACAATCTCTCATGCATCCCCTAATTACTCCTATACGTATCACATCTACTGTGGCATGTTCAATTGGAAGAGTGTCGAGTGACATCTCGTTTGTTATGTGACAATAAATCGTTTTTATGTTTCAAACTTCCAGGATCGGAGGTAACATGCAACTGTATGATGAAAGTCAGCAGGTGTTTTCGAAATGACCTCCTTGCAGAGGTTAAGCGGAACTTTCGTCTGTAGGTATGCCAATTTAGTTGCGTTACATGTTCGATCCCCGGCCGGTTCAAATCCGGGAACTTTTCTAACGTTGGAAGTGGCCCCGGCGCCCACCCAGCGTCGAATAACATGGGTACCTGGGGGAAACCCTGGGGGGTAAAGGCGGTCAGGGGCGTGATGCTGATCACATCACCCCCACTCACGACCGGATCAAGAAAGTGTGGGGCGTTACCCCCACACCCCCTATACGCCTTCATGGCGTGGTGCTAAGCACAGGGGAGCACTTTACATGTCCATGTCTACTCGAATTTGTGTTAAGTTTTTCAAAGAGATTTGCAGGCTGCTTGTTGCCTAGTATGCGCTTTGTATGTCTGAAGAAGCAAATTTGGATTAGGCATTTTCTTTTTTCAAATATCATACTGCCGACCTCCGCGGCGGAGTTGTTAGAACAGCTCGCTACGATGCTAGGGATCCCGGGTTCGAATCCCGGCCAGACATGTACGTATGTTCTTTTTGAGTATCTATTTATCAATTTAATCATCACTCATCCTCATCGTCGCAATTAGCCGAAAGTGCCAGAAAAGCGACGCTAAATAACAAATATCAATGAATCAAATATCATACCAAAGACTCGAGCGAGACCGAGAATCTGTGACCGTAAGTCTCAGTCTCGTCTTGATTTAACAGAGGCTCGGAACTTCCTGAGTCTGGTTTCGATAAAGAGCATTCTATTGTCACGGATGAGACGCCAAGACTAAATTTTTGGCATTAAAGTTGCTATTCTACTGATAGTTAAGCAATATTTTCCTTACAGGTTCTGTACAATGAATCATGTTTAAGCAACAGTGTTTTGTTTCGTAACTACCCTTAAAATACTTTCCCTGATTTATAGCTATAAGTGAACAATTTTGTGTCACTGGTGGGACACTGTCTCCTTACTTAATAAGAAATTTATGTTAATTTCTATGAATTTTCAAATTATAAAAAATTAATAACTTAAGGCAAAGAAAGATGGAAATTGACCTATTAATATTCTAGTAGAGTTGAAGGAGAAATGTAACAGTTAAAGGAAAAATTAATTGATTTTTAGTGCCACGTGTGGAACACAATACAAGACAAAAGTAAATAAAAAAATTAACGAACAATATGTAAAATACAGTTTACCTTCTAATTTAATTATTTATACTACTTGAATTCTTATCCAAATAATAAGTCTAGATTGCTGAGTCACAAGATAGAATAAAGATACAGCACTTAATTTAATTTCAAAAATTGAAATTCAGGCGCACTTTGACATAAAATGCCCCATAAGCCTCGAAATATTTGGTCTTGCTCTCGTCTTGACTATATTACAAGGCTGTTTCGGTTTTGAACTTCGACACAAGACCGAGACTTAACATTTTTTAAAACTGAGTCATTATTTTCGAATTGGTGGAAAAATCCTCTTTTTGTAATTATAACAGATTAAAAACATACGTGCATTCGTAAACGGCCGTTGTAACTACACACGAAAAACACAATTATTATACATTTTATTGGTTATTGTTTTTGTTATTCCATAACAATAAATACGAAATTACATACGGATGCGAATACGTAATGAAGTCGGTCAACTTTCGGAAAATAATGCTTCATATGAAAAGAATGATCCACGCATAAAAAAAAAAAAAAAATGTTTGAAATTGAGAATCGTGTGTCGCTAGATCGCTTCATTTTTATCAAGGTGTCTCAGAAATAAAGGAATATTACTTAATCGATTTTCCTTCAATTAATTTTCTTTGTTGAAAATCTAGATCAGAAGTGCGGATTTGTTAACCTTCATCGCCCTCTGTGGTCACGGGTCTCCCTTATCGCACAACGTAATTCCAACCTTGTGTTCTGCGTCACCGCGCAATGCTTTCATTGTTACGCTAAATGCCTAAGTTGTTAGGTAAGGCTTGTTAGGTTCAGTTCTCTTAGCATAAATAATAGATTCGCAGTGTACACTATATTTATGCTAAGACAACCAAACCTAACAACGTAGGTCCGCATCTAACATCAGAACACGGTGTTTGAATTATGTTGTCCAATAAGGGATGCCCCTCTGGTCACAGCACTGCTCAGTGCATCCGCTAACCAGCTAAAGGGTCGCAGGTATATACAAAATTATTTCTACAGACTTAACAACTTGCTTTTAATGCAATAACGTTAAAATTATTTGCACATGATGTTCCGTTTTGTTACGCACTGGCGGGATGATACTGTTATATCCCAACAAACAAAAAATTCAAGCAACATAAAATAAAATCCTTCAAAAATATTCTTTCCAAACTACCAAAGAATACAAAGAAGACGTATAGCACAAATAGGTTAATAGCTATTGGATCTATGTGAACTGGAAATTGCCGCCACTGAAAATCCAATCCACAATATCTTAATTACAAGTCGATAATGATAACATACTAATAATGTTAAGAGGCACCAGCAAAAGCGGTGGGGATGATACCAGGCCCGTAGCCCGGCAGGGGGCAGGGGGGCTGAGCCCTCCCTGGAACTGCCGTCAGCCCCCCTTGGCACAGCCTTCAGTCCCCGGGATATTAGGCAAAACTATTTTCTTTAATTTGTTTGCAGTGAAGAGTAAAAATGTAGACAGCAGATATTATTTTGCTCACAACTTTCGTGAAGGATAAATTCACAGAACATGAACAACAGCTAATACATTTGTTCATCTTATTTATAAGAAGAAGTATAAGTAGCGGCAAGTATTTTGAAGATTGTCGTCTAGACTCTAGAAGGTTCTTTCATAGGGCAGTTTCTTTATCTGTACGTTCGCTGCCCCTGTTGCGACCTCCCGTTTAGACAGAAATCTGTGACTTGGATGTCATTATGCAAATTCCCTCCGCATCTGCGTCAAAGGTTAACAGCTCCCATGATTTGGAAACGAAGGGGGGTTTCATTGCTTCCGCCGGGGGTGGAATGCATTGTAGGCACTATGATTGAATATTGTGCATTTTTTTTAGTGTGATATAAATATCTGTATCATCAAAAGTAGTATGGGGTGTGTAGCGAGGGATGATGTCAGTAGCAGTCAACACTTCAAAAAAATGATATTTTAAAAGATATAGAAAAAATTTAGTATTTGTATGATATTTCTAAAATTCATATAACTTAATGACACGTAATTTACCTTCATTTAATACTGTTAAACTTCGGAAAATTGGACTGGGTTACAGAGCCCCCCTGACAGCCCGTGAGCCCCCCCTGGAGATCAATTCTAGCTACGGGCCTGGATGATACAAGTCCCCCCTCAAGCCTCTCCTGCGGAGACATGCAAGGGGAACTTACATAAATCGAGGTTCACAATTTTTACTTCTAGTTCTCCTGCGCTAGAGTTTTACACATAAAAAAAATCTAACTAAGAATTAACACTACCATTGATATGCAATAAAAATCGAATAAATTAAATTATGATAATGATATATGGTACACCCAACGGCAAAAGAAACAGTAGGCGAATTGTCCATCACCATTTGCATTCGGTCTGTATTAAACAATATGATGATAATGAATTGAAATAAAAACGTCAATAAGCAGAGGGCAATCAATGCCTGTTTCGCACCAACATAATTTCATTCCTTAAAACAACACAGGATGTAGAATAAAAAGTAATGAAAATAACGGTGGACAATTTGCCTTCCATTATCTTTGCCGTTGACTGTACTTTGCTAAAACGTGGGTCTCAGAGTTTACCTCGAAAGTTGATGTTGATTTTATTGATTTGGTTAATTTTACTTCTGCTTTCCTGCCAAATTTGGCTAATCGCGAAGGTGAGGATGAGTGATGATTTTGATGAAGGGACACTGACAAAGAACACCCATGCACAGGCCAGGATTCGAATCCGAGACCTCTGGCTCCACCTCGGATCTGTGATTATAAGGCGACAGCGTTATCACTACGTCATCGGAGATGCTCAAAATGAGCAAAAAGACATTGAGATAAGTTTTTCATTTTCATGTTCTATACGACCCGTGAAAGCTTTTCGGCAATGTACGCCGACATCCTGCATACACGCCCTCAACCTATGTATTGTGCGCGCGCGCACATGCATGCTTACAGCTCATGCTATCATCACCCATGAAAAAAAATGGATTAACTTATGAACTTAGGTGGACTCGCATAAAACACGTGTTAAGATCTTACTGACTGAACAACAACAACGGAAACTACATATGTTAATATGTCTTGGGTTATCGCCAGGGGCAGAAAAAATTCAAAGTCGGGTCAAAATCCAGATTAGATCCTGAAATTCGCAATTCCGCATGAAGTCATACAATGGGAGGGTTTAACGGGTCCAAACCCCTCTCATTGCTTTAATAAGCATTGTGCATTAATCGAATAATGGCATCAACAGTTGATCAAATCATTGTAACATCGGAAATCATTTTGAAAATATAACTTATAATGAATGGTGTACAATAATTTTATTTTATCCATATCTTCAGAATAAGTTTAACAGTGTTCATTACGTTCAAAATAAACTGTAAAATAGCAAAATTTTCGAAAAACTATTCAAAACGCACATAGATATTTTGATACATAAATTCAAAATTTTGCAAACAAAGATCTCAATATTCACAATGAAAAATATTGTAATTGTTAATATAATTAGTGAAAAGATTAATTCAAATATAGGGATAAAAGTAAACATATTACAAGATAAATGGAGAGAAGAAAGGTCAAGTGATGGATATCAATGTTCAAATGACAAGTTAGAAATTTTTGCGAATTCCTACAGATTGCAAAAAATTGTTTGGTTAATTATAACTGGACCTAAAGTTTAGAGTAAAGTGCAAAGTGCCTCCACAGGGGATCGAACACAAGTCCTCTTGATTACATGTCAACAGTGTTACACTTACGCAATAAGCAGGAGCACCACCTTCTAGAGAAATAATTCTCTAACTTTTGGCGGACGGTTTCAGAGTCTGAATTTTTCAAGTTTTTATCAATATTATCGTAAGTTTTGATTTACAATGACAAAATATATAATATTAAATTGTCATTTTAACTGACAGTATTGAAAGCGATGTCATGCAAATGTAGAATTTATCTCAATTTTCAGTCTCTTTTTTTTTTTGTTGGAGCATCTCTTTTCTTCCACTTTTGGCTAATCGCGACGATGAGAATGAGTGATGATTAGATGAAATTGATGAAGGGACAATTAAAAATAACACCCATTCCAGACTGAGACGGGAACTTCGCTGGCGAGATCCGAAGACACAGGTCTTGAGAATGTGGCATGACAGGATAACAAGGTTAGTCTGCGACTAGATGTGCTAAAACCTTAACCTATATATTACCAAAACATCGAATTATCTCAATATTGAAATAAGTACAGTATTTTTTTAAAAAATTGCCAGCTTCCATGGCGGAATGGTCAACGTAAAGCACGGACCTCCCCCATGGCGCAGTGGTAGCGTCATTGCCTTGTAATCAAGGGGTCCCGGGTTCGATACCCGGTGGAGGCACAAGTGGTTCGGATCCCACTTTAAACTGTAGGTCCAGTCCCGATTAGCCTTACTGTGCATAAAGTGGACTTAAAACAGCAACTCAAACCAAACCAAACTCAACGTAAAGCACAAATACGAAGCGAGAAATACCAGGTTCGAACCTTGAATGAGCATGGGAGAATCTCTGTGCGTGTTTCATCATTCATTCTCATCGTCGTGGTTAACCCAGGAGTTAGAAAAGCAACGTAAAATACTAGAAGTAGATAGAACTGTTGAGTATGTTGGTATTTTTCTTAGTTTATGCCAATCTTTTGCCTACGTAACTAATCGCGACGACGATGAACGATGATTATGAGAAATTAAATGGCACTCAAAAAGTTGATTGATTTTAGTTTATCTTGCTTCGTTTTTCTATCCCTTTTGGCTAATTACGAACATGAGGATGAGTGATGATACGATGACATTGATGAAGGGACGCTCACAAAGAACACCCATGCCCAGAACTGGATTCGAACCCGAAACCCCTGGAGTCGTAGCGCACTGCGCTAACCACTCCGCCACGGAGGACAGCACACAGAAAGGAACACCCATGTCCAGGCAGAGAGTCGAACCCGAAACCATCAGTGGCGAGACGCAAGTATGAAAATATCAAAATGCCTACATATTCGCAAACCCTCAATGTTGTTGAAATACCGATGTACTTCAATGTGAGAGAATTTAAACAAAATGCAGGCCCAGAAATGTGCTGCTCACAAGATATGAGTAAAAGAGCAAATCTAGCTCAGGCCGTCGTATTACTGTACTTACCAACTCTGTAGTTGACAGTCACCACGACAACATCTCCGTTCACAGCAAGCCAAGTTCCATCAAACTGCGATGCGTCGGCGAAGTTAAACCCTTCACCCGGGACCCACAACATGGCCGCTCGAAGCTCATTGGTGTCGGTTATCGGGGAATAAATATTCAGATACAGGCAGTCCTCGCTTCTCTCTGAAGTCCCTCGGGAATGTATCTGGGGATACATCACTTTGTCCAAGTGCGGAGGTTGTTGGCACGCTGGTCCGAAACTTGTTGCGTCAATCTGGGACGTTTCGTCGTTCGAAATGTACCGCGTTGGTTTCTCGAATCTCTCTGCTACGGCATATTTGACTCCTAGGTACTGTAAAACATTGCCGTATCCTGTAGTTACGAGCTTTCCTTTTAATCTTCCTGATGTAGTTGTCAACAATTTATCACTGTCGACAACTACAGAAAACAATGCTAGCAGGAAATTGTAAGAAAGTATGAACTTCATTGCGCTACACTTGCCGAAGCTGTGTGCAAGGGCTACTGTCGAATTCTCGACCGTGTTTGATAGGTTCAAGCAATTCTCACGATACCACAGGATGGGCGGAAACAGTGTCAGCAAATCCAAGGGACGGTGGGGACGAGACTTTTTTTATATACTAACTGACGACAGAGTGAAATTCAAGATCAGCCGAAATGAAGGCGATTCAAGGTTGATTCGACGTGCACAGAAGTCATCGTCACGTAGATTGGATAAATACAGACGTGTGCATTTTTCGTGTTTACTTAGATCGCGCTGGCCATAAGGTCATACAGTACTCCATTGAAGCGAAATTGTTTCTCTGGAGCGTGTGCCAGTCTGGATGTATCACAGGATGACTGGACATTGGACAATGCAGATGGGGTGATGGCCCTCCTCTCTAAGGCGACTTTTAGATAGAAAAATAAGCGATCCCCTCCACGAGGCATTTAAATCTAACATTAAATTGCCATTTTATATCAGTATACGTAGATTGCCCCCTCTGAGGATTAAATAAGCGATATCCCCCTAAAAGAAATATCCTCCACACGAGTCGTCTCAAACTAATAATTGATCTTCGACTCAATTAGAAGCAAAAGCAATTGCTTGAATTGAATTGATTGAATTGTTCTTTTAAGTCAACTCTATTAACAGAAAGGCTAATCGGGACTGGACCTACAGTTTAAAGTAGAATCCAAACCACTATGTGCCTCCAGCGGGTATCGAACCCGGCACTCCTTGATAACAATACGACGACGCAGCCACTGCGCGATTGGGGAGCAATTGCATCCTGTTTTTACATTAAGACATCACTCTAGGAGACATCTAGAACTAACAGTAAACCTGCAAAGGATTCTAGGGAACGACAGTTAAAAAAATATCATTGGCCTTCTCCCCCCCCCCCCCCCACCAACCACGAGAAAGTGTAGTTTTCCCCCCACTGAGTCACTGCAGCTTTGCCCACCTTTCACTGGACATTTTTAGTGGCTTACAAACTGGGTTAAAAACACTAGCAGTCCAGAATTATTTTTTTTAACAATTATTAATTACCATTAATACAATGGTAAGAGACCTGTAGGAAGGCCAAGGCGAAGATGGAGGGACAACATTGAGATGGACCTAAGGGAAATCGGTAGGGATGGAAAAGAGTATATAGATCTTGCTCAAGATAGGGACAGATGGAAGGCCAGTGTTGCTGCAGCCATGAACCTTCGGGTTTAAGAAGGCTAGAGAGTTAACAATTATTAATCACATTTGGAAAATTTTGTAAAATTAATGCGATCATAATCCCCACACCTAGCCAGAGATCAAAGTCAGGACCTGTGGTTTCGTAGCACGCTGTGCTCATCCATGTCCAACGGGAGTAGTCTGCGTTCCCAATAGCTACTTCATAACTACTTCAGTTTGAAAAGAAAAGAAAAACTATAAGGAAGACATTTAGAAGTAAAAGAGCGTGATGTTCCTCAAATTTCCAACTATTTAGTCGCTAGTGCGTAGTGTTGCCCACGAGACGAGACGAGACGAGACTTTGGTCTGTCCCGTCCCGTCTCGTGAAAATGCTGCCTCGTCTCGTGTCTCGTCTCGAAAATATTCGTTTGTCCCGTCTCGTGTCCCGTCTCGAAGGGTTCTGTCTCGTCTCGTCTCGTCCCGTCTCGTTTTGTCTCGTCTCGTCTCGAAAAAGTGATCCGGGATATCATGCCAACAAAAGTCAGAAGAAGCAGAAACACGAAATATTTTTCCGGAAAGTGGGATAAAGCTCCAAATATTTTACCCATTGCGTGGTGAGAATAAATAAGGTTCGTTAATCATGAGGACATTAATATTAAAAATGCAGTTTTTGGTTACTGATTGCTAGGTATCTTATAAAATCTACCTTGTGGTTTTTCTGGCTTCCCTACAAGAGTGCTCTTTTCATTACTGCTATATCTTTTGGAAGTTTTGAAATGTTTTCCACTAGACCTTCTTTCTTTCTGAATGTCGAACTTCCGTGCACTATGAAAATGTACATTTCTTCTTTAAATTCTAAGCTTGGCACTTGGGAGAAACAAAAAAGTTTTTAAATGTGTAGTACGAACACAAAAGACTATTTAAAATTTCAATACTTAGTATATTACATTTATTGTTCTTAACATTGTTAAACATCTTCTATGACATAAGTTTCAAAAAGTGTTACTTTGTGATATTGTGCTGTTTCTTATGCTCAGATTATGACGCACATACTTCTTTGTTTTCTCTTTAGCCTCTAAGTCTGGTACCACCACTGCTTGATCTAATTTATCCTTCGGCAAGCACGCATCTAGAAATATATGTCGGGGGAGGGTGTCCGAGCCAAGTGTTTCAGAAAAAATGATAATAATAACATTAACGACAACAATTAAGCAAATGTGTAAATTAATACATTAATATAATTCATAGGTCTATTCATTTGTATATGTAAATTAATCAATTCTATTATTATTATTACATGAAATGTTACAAAGATTGTAGAAGAATAGTAATATAACAGCACGAATATTAGCTAATATCTAGCTTACGTGTAGTTAAGATCGCCAAAATTTGCATAAAAACAGCTGTCCTGGCAAGAAGTTTAATGTCAAAAAAGGTGATGAATTGAATATTTGCTGAATAACAAAAAAGGATGTTACATCCAGTTGACGAAAAATAAAGTTCCTGATTAATATTTTATGCTCATTATTATAAGTAGTAGTGTACATAAATCTTCATTGATACTGTCATTCAAAGCCGTATGATCGCAATAAAATCCTTGTTCGGTAGGAAAAAGTAACCCTCGATTATGCTAAACAAATATATTTTTTTTGTTTAGCTAGAGCAAGGCCCCAGGAGGATGCAAGAAGCCGTTCCTGCAAAAGTGTATGTTGTACGAAGCGAAGAAACGTGACAAAACCACCACGTATGGAAGGCAAACCTGCATATATTTTATATCGCACATTTACAGAGCCGTGCCTCCTGAAGTTATAAAAATCCCAACTTCAATGATTATTTTAGACATGCTATAGTTGAAAAAAATATGTTTAGATGCACCAAAAGTGCATCATTATCAGATTATGCATATAACGTGTTATTGAAATCAAAAAATTGTGTAAATGGATGCCTCCCCGATGGTGTTGTAATAACGTCGAGGTCTTGTAATAAAAGGTCCCCGCGTTCGATACCCAATGGAGAAACAAAGTGGATCGGATCGCACTTTAAACTGTAGGTAGGTTCGCGATTTAGCCTATTTGTGAATCAAGTGGACTTAAATAAACAATATCAACCTTAAGAATATTAGAATCCACTAATTCACCCGCACCTAAGTCAAATTTCACATATCCCTTTTCATCCTCGTTCATAGACTTCCTGCACTACTCTTGTGCATGTGTGTTGCATCCCACCAGGTGCGAGAAATGTGAAGTTATTCTTTCCCTGTACTGCGTTATTTCTTTTCATAACAGTAAGGCTAAATTATCTGAACTTTTAAAAAATGTGCAAAATACGTCTCTATCTTTAAACAACCACCCTTTCTCATGCATGCGCAAAATAATCCCACTCTGTCTCAGAAAACCTCTTCCTACGATAAAATGAAGTAAACAACTCTCAAGTCTCAACAATTATAATTTTTTGCTTAAATTTCCTATAATTTATACAAACAGTAGCACATATCACGTTCTTTGGTGCAACACTGTCAACAGCTAATGTTACTTTCCTCATCCTAATAAATTTACTTACAACCAGTGACGGTGCCAGGGAAACGTGACGGGGAGGGGGGCGGAAGGGGGGCAACAAAATATTGTAAGGGGGCAGTCACATCAAAACGCCCGAAAACACTACACACAGACACACACACACACACATTATTATTATTATTATTATTATATTCATGTATGGTGTTTTGTGGTGTTTGTCTTTTATTTAGAGTGGACGTTTACTGCCTAAATTTACTTCTTGATTACGAGTTTATCTCCACATGATTCGTTTTAATGAAGACATTAATTCTTTTTTATTGGTAAGTTGCGTTGTCTCTAGTGGCCTATTTCAGTATTGGAAGACATTCATAAGTTTATAATTCATCGTCTTTCTTGAGATGAAACTACTGATATAAATATTTAAGTTATAAGATAATAATATAAATGACGAAAAAATGCTTCGAAGAGTTTAATTTTCTTGCAAAATAAACGTGACGTTGGAAGAAATGAATCTTCTTGAGTATTAGAAACAATGTGAAGCACTTCACCTGTAGGAGAATTCTGCTCTATGTGCTTTGGAGAACACATTGCCCACCTTTGGTACGTCCAGGACTTGACATTTCTTCTCAATGGCAAGAACAGCCAAATGAGGCAGTTTGCATCCAGTATCCTGTTTCGAGCAAGCCTTTTCAAAGATTTTGAGGACAACCATCTTCGTAATGCTGAAGAGTTTTGGGCAAAATATGTGTTTCACCTTTCAGGGAAATGTTATCACAGTTAAAAAAAAATCAGACAAAGGTTACAGTTATCTCATAATTTAAGAAATATTCTGACCCTGGCATTACTTACTCTTACTCTATCACTACAACGTATGTCTGCGCTACACAATTACAGGCACCTCTGGAGTTCGTGGGAAGTTGTTCTTCGATTTTGATATGTACGAGAAACAGCGAAACTGCATCCAATGATTGAAGAGTGGCAAATCCTAATAAGCGTTCTTTTACCTGCCCGCGATATGTTTTGAATCGAATTTTAAGTGTAATTTGCATTTTAAGGTTCACGTTCAATACATTTCCAAATAATATCCCCTCATTAACTTCAAGAGTATGGAAGAAATTCACTTTGTTAAGGTTTCCTCAGACTCATCATCTCGAAATTCAATTCCCTGAATAGTAAGAAACCGCGATGAATCCACAAAAACTGACATGTAGTGACGGGTTTTCTTCGATCACCTTTGGTCCTGGGTTCGATACCCAGTGGAGGCACTTTAAAGTATAAGTCCAGTCCCGATTAGCCTTACTGTGCATAAAGTGGACTTCAAACGCCAAATCAACCAACCAACCAAGTCTTGAATCAACTTTGAATGTCTTTTAATAATTAGCGTTGTCACTAACGACCACGATTAGAATAATTTGCCCGTACTACAGATGATGTCTTGTGGTCCTGAAAATATTCGTGATGTTTTAAAATCATCCACATTCAACACTCCCAGTTCTTAAGACTGGTTAAAACTTAGGTTAATCTCGGCTATTACAGGACATAAATGAATGAGAAATCACCTATGCCCAGGTCGACGCTCTAATCTTGGACGAAGCAAATTAATATTTGTTAATCAAGTTGGTATTATAAGCAGGAAAGTGATATCATGCAGAATACACCACTTTGAAAAGGTGAAAATCGTCATACTCTTATAAATGAACTCTCTTATTATTCGATATTTAATTAACTTCAGTTGGGGGGCCCGGGTGGGGGGGGGGGCGAAGTGTCTGACATGGGGCGTCCCTCTGCCCCCTCGGGCGTCATCACTACATCCAACCCTCTAATAACTTCGCTGCTGATAGCCTCACCTTCGAAATGGAAGCTTGTGTGTCGGCGAATAATACAAATAACTTGTGTTCACTGTCCGTCTTTCATTCAAAGTCTGCCGTTTTCCTTTTCAGCTTTTCCTGCAAAACTTCCTGTCAGCAAGCAAACCAAATTACAGAATTTTTATTGCCCCTCCCTTGCATCAACTTCCATTCCTACTTTAGACCTGGATTTATGGCACGTACCCGCTACTGCAGGTCAACCTCGCCCTATGTTTGGTGTTTGACCCCTGAAGCAACGGTGTCCATTTTTCAAAGCGAAACCTCTGTCAGTGGGGAACGGCGAAAAATAGTCTCGGAATACACCCTGGTCGTAAACAAGCTCCCGCCACCCTGACATTGCTGTCAGCTTTCCTCTTAAGTTCGATAAAACTACTTTGTGAAATGTGTTTAGTAACGAGTGAAAATACAGTAAAAGAAAGACAGTAGATACTACATGTATTTTGCTCATAAACTTGAAGGCTAAATTTACAGAATAAAAAGAACAGCTACAACATTCCTTCATCTGATTTACAGAAAGGCTAATCGGGACTGGACCCACAGTTTAAAGTGGGGTTCAAATCACTATGTTCCTTCACCGGGTATCGAACCCGGCACCCCTTGATTACAAGGTGACGACGCTACCACTGTACCATCGGGGAGTCCCCATAGAACAAAGTTTCCTTCTACGACGATTATACAGAACTTCATTGCATTCCTTCATTTGAAATCTATTCTATATCAGGCTCAGTATTTCGTTATTACAATCCAAGGAATAGTATTCTCCTTAAATAAGAAATACATAAATAAAAAAAGCATTGGAAATAATCTTCAAACGGACGTAAAAAAATCGAATCCAACCACCTGTAGAATGCCTGAGGGAAACAACAAGAATTTTCTCAACAAAGACATATCCGAAATTTCCATAACATTCTAATAATTTCGCAACCCGTGCAAATAATCATGTGGTAAAATCTTGTCGTGGTTCCCTGTAAACACTAAAATCACCAAATTACTTCTTTCCATATTTCCCGTATTTTCTCCTCCTCTTTAGCTCTCAGCTGTTCGGAGTGGGATAATGCAAGATAATTTGTTCCTAATTATCTCCTTCTCTTAGTCTTGTTAATATCTTGGACTCCTTAATAACTTTTCCAACAACTCCTCATCAATTTGTACTGCCATGTTTCCCACAATGTTTTTCCTACTTCCTAATAACAATCATTTCTGTACACCCTTTGATGTAAAAAATAAATAATAAAAATAAACCATATCCGTCGGTCCGTTTATCTTTCCAACCTATAGAGCTGAGACTATTTTTACAAGATAAACCTCGGACGCAGACATACCACGATCTTTTGGCCCCTCCTTCCACCTTCTCTACCTGCCCTTTTACTTGATTTTATTCAGAATTGTATTAGTATCTGGAGTACTATCGTTACATAAAGTTATTAACCTGGAATAAATTGAAAAACAAAAATGGGCAGTAATTCTGTGTTTCGAAAGAGTATTGAAAATAAGTTTAAGTATTCATTCATTCCTCTCTCTAGAATAGTCTTCTTTTGACTTAATACACGTTTATCAACGTTTCTAATTGAAATACTTTATTCCAAGCAAACAAGTATTTGCAACTGATTAAATATTTTGCTTTTATTTTTTTGAGACATTCGAGACGAGACGAGACTTTTCAATAGCCGTCCCGTCCCGTCTCGTGTCTCGTCTCGAAAACGAGACGAGAAAGGCATTCCGTCTCGTCCCGTCTCGAATTTCAAAAGGCTTGTCCCGTCTCGTGTCTCGTCTCGAAAACGAGACGAGACACGAGACGAGACGGGACATGTCCCGTCCCGTGAGCAACACTAGTAGTGCGCGCTCGACAAACGTACAAACAATATAATGTTTTGAAGAAAAATGAACGTATAGCTACATAGGTAGGTACTTTCGACATTAAAAGTTTCCAATTATCAAAACATTATGAACAAATAATGTATAAAAACTCTTAAGTAATAAGTACTTACAAACTTGATGTGACTTAGTACAGAAACAGATGTATTGCGAGCAAGAAAATCATTACTAAAACCATTTCTTCTCATTCCGTTAGCAACGTTCAATTTAATAGGAGCCTTGTGATCAAGGGGTCCCGGTTCGATACCTGGTGGAGGCACATAGTGATTCGGATCACACTTTAAACTGTATGTCCAGTCCCGATTACCCTTACTGTGCATAAAGTGAACTTAAAACACCAACTCAATCAATCAATTTAATAGGGCGTCAATATTTTCACGAGGTTCCAAGGTTCGGCGTTTACTCTTCTCCAAGTTTTTCTCTTCTTGCTTGTTTGGAGGCCCCACTTGTCTTTGTCCAGTGCGATCTCCAAGGCCGGCCGCAAGATTTTTCTCAGGAAAGGGGGGGGGGGCAACAGTGCTTAAAGTAGCGGAGACGTGGAGTGATGCTTTCCCCCAGTTAAGAGATTTCTCACAAATCATCCCCAGCATAGGATAATTTCCATAGCCACATAATCTGCGGTCTTTCACGGCACCTCCTGCCTATGTTTTCACGCTATAATTTCAAAATTTGAATTGGTCTTTTCAGATATCTCAGGGGAGAGGGCAAGTGACTCCCCTGGCCCTCTTCTGCGGGCGCCCTTGGCGACCTCCCCGTAGTTACAGGTCCGAATGGAAAGAATCAATCACCACACACACACACACACGCACCTATGTGTACGTAGTACACCAATACGCTGTGATTCATTGCGTGACGCCAGATGATTTTCGCAAAGAAAAAATGTTTTAAGTCCACTTTATGCTCAGATAGGCTAACAGGAACTATACTAGACTTACAATTTAAATTTGGATCCCAGTCACTATGTGCGTCCAACAGGGATCGAATCCGGGTTCTCTTGATGAACGACAGAGATACCACTACGTCATCGGGGGAAATTCTTTAATAGTTTCGGTTGCCAGTTCATTCCATACAAAAAATCCGAGAAATTAATCAATGGCTCAAATCCAAATAATTCTTTCTCCCATAATGCGAATTTCAGAGAAGAGAAAAGAGATTAAGAAATTGTAGCAGGTCATAATTACCAGCTTTGTGATTGCAACCATGCTAATCTGGGGTTTGTGTTTGGGCCACATGCAAAACTTGATGGGTTTTGAAATAACTATTTATGCGAGAAGTGAAACATTAACATTTTATAGTGGCTTATAAACGTAAATGTGGTTGGCTACACTAGTAATTCAGAATTTTGTCAGCGTCACTGGAAGGGTAGGCACAGGCATGTGAACGGTGGGAGGTAATTTGATGAGGTCGGTGATGACAGAATTTTTTTCGAAGAATCAATATTTTATATTGAAGAAAGAAAAAAAACTAAAAGATAAAACAGTCACTATATTGACTCAACTCAGTATAGAAAGTAATAGGAACCTTAAAAAATATTTTAATTACATACACAAAGTTGCCAGCTCAACTTATTTATCTTGCACGTTGGACGTTCGTATCACGGGCAAATGTGACAAAGGAAAGACCTCACAGAAAACTCGCTGGTTAAGCTTCTATTGGCTGTTGGTTTCTAAAATATTATGTTATACACAAGAGAATATTCATATAAAATATTATTTTGTTAATCGTCCACTTACGTTTGACGTATCAATAAAAAATCAGTGGCGCAGGAACATTTATGATTTGTGGGGGTACAAAGTTCAACCTACACGTACGCACTGATGGATTTAGCTGGAGGGGCAACGTCATATCCCAACCAACAAAAAATGTTCGATCAACACAACATAGATTTCTTTCGTGACATCCTTTGGTAATATCCTTTCCTTTTCCAGGCAGCAACAGAATAAAACCAAGATTAGCACAAATAAACTAATTTGAACTGGAATTTCTGGACACTGGAATGTGCGACACCGGAAATCGAATTTAGGAAATCTTAATTACAAATCGAGCACTTTAAGAATACGTCCTTGGGAGGCGATAAAATATTGATAGAGAATATCGTATCACGGGCAAATGTGACAAAGGAAAGACCTCACAGAAAAACTGTCACCCAGTCTTTTATAAGGCAATTTTTACCCACGTAAATTCATCGTCTGTTGCAATGGATACGACAGCGCTCCTAGCGGCATTGATGTCAATTATCGTTTTCCGGGGCACGTCGCAAAGGAAGGCGTGGCCTACACCCACCTACGCTACAGTGAAGGTCACATGCTAGCAGAGAGAGGAGGGGAGAGTGCAATGGATTTGAGTGCTGATTCGGGGCTACTCCCGTTGCGTCGCGTTCGATCTCGCGTGTTGTTATGTAGTGTTTTGGTGGCTTTCATTCGCTATGTTTGAGTGAGTTTGGCAGGGTTGATGTTCGAACACAAATTGATGAAGGACATGGGCTGTCAATTACAAGACACAATGAATTTGTCCGGAAAAATAGGCATATATTAAATAGAATTATCGATTGCTTAAAATTCTGTGGTCGACATGAACTTGCTCTACGAGGACATAATGAAAGAGAACAATCTTTAAACAGAGGCATCTTCCCAGATTTATTATCCCTTCATAGAAGAGGGAAAACTAAAGAGGGAACTTCGTGTTCTTTATTGTAGTGAAGAGTTGAAAAACATAAACTCTATCAGTAGATTGCATTCATTTTTTATTTAAAATTATTTAGAGGGTACCTTTTCAGAAACAGTAAAAATGACAAACATAGTTTTAATAACTCCAGTGGCAACAGCTGAATCTGAACGATGTTTCAGCACATTGAAGTGTATTAAAACCTGCTTAAGAAATGCAAGGCAAGGCAAGTTAAATGCCTTGGCACTTGCTTACAATAGAGATAGAATACATTTCAAACATAGAGGGCTTCAACGAAAAAGTAATAAGAAAATTTGCTGAGCAGAAGAACAGGAGTCAACGTTCGTAGAAAGGTATGTTTCACAACAATACCTGTTTCTTTTGTAATCATGTGAATTGTCATTATATTTTTAATTCTTTAAAAAAATAAGTCCAGTTTTGTAGTTTAGAAGAAAAAAAATACCTTTTTTTGTAATTCATGTGAATTGTCATTATATTTTAAATTCTTTAAAAAATAAGCCCCAGCCAAATTTGAGGCCACGAGACGCCACTGATAGAAGAAATATCTATTGTGGAAGGTCAAACACACACAAGCATGCAGGTCTTGCCTATGTTTGTGACAGTTTTGCCCTATAAAGTGACTTCTGAACATTCGTTCTTTCTTTTTCAAATCATTGCTAATTCAAGTACTATAGAAGTAATTCTGCTTCACAAAAACTGCTAATGCTGTCGCATTGTAATCAAAAGTTCGATTTTCAGTGGAGGCAAGTTGGTTGGGCCAGTGTCAATTAGAATATCTGGATTCAAAGTGGGCCTAAAACAAGCTTTGCTAATCTTAATATATATATATATATATATATATATATATATATATATATATATATATATATATATATATATAAAAGTAAAGTGCTCCCCTGTGCTTAGCACCACGCCATGAAGGCGTATAGGGGGTGTGGGGGTAACGCCCCACACTTTCTTGATCCGGTCGTGAGTTGGGTGATGTGATCAGCATCACGCCCCTGACCGCCTTTACCCCCCAGGGTTTCCCCCAGGCACCCATGTTATTCGACGCTGGGTGGGCGCCGGGACCGCTTCCATCGTTAGAAAAGTTCCCGGATTTGAACCGGCCGGGGGTCGAACCCGGGACCTTTAGCATGGTAGTCAGACGCGTTCGCGATATAGCATGCTCTACAATTAACATGTGGAACGTCCACACATAGTTACACCCTATGATATACTTATTGTGGACTTATGCATATTCTGTACCCCTCCCAGAAAATAATTTTGGATGTGTGCACTCACACATACACATTTTCGAGAGTGAATGAGGGTGTGTGTGTGTGTGTGTGTGTGTGTGTGTGTGTGTGTGCGCGCGCGCGTAACCTAATTCTAACCAATAAGTACAGGTCAATCAAATTACCTATAATGAGTGTAAAAAGTGTTTGGACCCTGCAGTAGTTACGTTAATAATGGATTCTCTTGGCGTTCTGGATGATGGTAGGTAAGCGGGATAAATGTGTAAGGGTTCTACCTCAAATTCTTTCTTTCTTGGCAAAACAACGAAATAAAAATATCAAAACATAAACAATCCATGAAAAATTATAACAAAAATGCCACAAATTATGGGCACAGAAAGTCTTTGGACACTTAGTAAAAAAACATTAAAAAGGACCTAAGTGAAAAACGATCAATAAACCTGGACTGCCATATACGTACTACTGACCCATTCAACCTCTGGGCTGACAGCTGTCAGTTCGCAAGACTCAGTACCGGTGTAACGGGGAATTTGGACTCCGTAGAAAAGTGACTGTACAGTCAATTTTCTACGGAGTCCAAATTCCCCGTTTTCGTGACGGGGAATTTGGACTCCGTAGAAAAATGACTGCCCTTTTCAGTTCCCGTCAATTAAGCAGGGGGTAAAATATCCCCGTAGAAAAATGACTGCCTGTCAATTCCCACTTAAAAGAGGGGGTACAAATTCCCCGTAGAAAAGTGACTGCCCAATTAAATCCTGCTTATATTAGGAGGGGGTACAATTTCCCCGTAGAAAAGTGACTGCCCCCTTAAATACTGCTTATATTAGGAGGGGGTACAATTTCCCCGTAGAAAAGTGACTGCCCCCTTATATCCTGCTTATATTAGGAGGGGGTATAATTTCCCCGTAGAAAAGTGACTGCCCCTTTAAATCCTGCTTATATTAGGAGGGGGTATAATTTCCCCGTAGAAAAGTGACTGCCCTATTAAATCCTGCTTATATTAGGAGGGGGTACAAATTCCCCGTAGAAAAGTGACTGCCCCCTTAAATCCTGCTTATATTAGGAGGGGGTATAATTTCCCCGTAGAAAAGTGACTGCCCATTTAAATCCTGCTTATATTAGGAGGGGGTATAATTTCCCCGTAGAAAAGTGACTGCCCTATTAAATCCTGCTAATATGAGAAGGGGGTACAATTTCCCCGTAGAAAAGTGACTGCCCCTTATATCCTGCTTATATTAGGAGGGGGTACAAATTCCCCGTAGAAAAGTGACTGCCCCTTAAATCCTGCTTATATTAAGAGGGGGTATAATTTCCCCGTAGAAAAGTGACTGCCCCTTTAAATCCTGCTTATATTAGGAGGGGGTACAATTTCCCCGTAGAAAAGTGACTGCCCCATTAAATCCTGCAAATATGAGAAGGGGGTACAATTTCCCCGTAGAAAAGTGACTGCCCTCTTATATCCTGCTTATATTAGGAGGGGGTACAAATTCCCCGTAGAAAAGTGACTGCCCCCTTATATCCTGCTTATATTAGGAGGGGGTATAATTTCCCCGTAGAAAAGTGACTGCCCCTTTAAATCCTGCTTATATTAGGAGGGGATACAATTTCCCCGTAGAAAAGTGACTGCCCCTTTAAATTCTGTTTATATTAGGAGGGGGTATAATTTCCCCGTAGAAAAGTGACTGCCCCCTTAAATCCTGCTTATATTAGGAGGGGGTATAATTTCCCCGTAGAAAAGTGACTGTCCTATTAAATCCTGCTTATATTAGGAGGGGGTACAAATTCCCCGTAGAAAAGTGACTGCCCTATTAAATCCTGCTTATATTAGGAGGGGGTACAAATTCCCCGTAGAAAAGTGACTGCCCCCTTAAATCCTGCTTATATTAGGAGGGGGTATAATTTCCCCGTAGAAAAGTGACTGCCCATTTAAATCCTGCTTATATTAGGAGGGGGTATAATTTCCCCGTAGAAAAGTGACTGCCCTATTAAATCCTGCTAATATGAGAAGGGGGTACAATTTCCCCGTAGAAAAGTGACTGCCCCTTATATCCTGCTTATATTAGGAGGGGGTACAAATTCCCCGTAGAAAAGTGACTGCCCCTTAAATCCTGCTTATATTAGGAGGGGGTACAATTTCCCCGTAGAAAAGTGACTGCCCCTTTAAATCCTGCTTATATTAGGAGGGGGTAGAATTTCCCCGTAGAAAAGTGACTGCCCCCTTAAATCCTGCTTATATTAGGAGGGGGTATAATTTCCCCGTAGAAAAGTGACTGCCCCTTTAAATCCTGCTTATATTAGGAGGGAGTATAATTTCCCCGTAGAAAAGTGACTGCCCTATTAAATCCTGCTAATATGAGAAGGGGGTACAATTTCCCCGTAGAAAAGTGACTGCCCCTTTAAATCCTGCTTATATTAGGAGGGGGTACAAATTCCCCGTAGAAAAGTGACTACCCCTTAAATCCAGCTTATATTAGGAGGGGGTACAATTTCCCCGTAGAAAAGTGACTGCCCCTTTAAATCCTGCTTATATTAGGAGGGGGTACAATTTCCCCGTAGAAAAGTGACTGCCCCATTAAATCCTGCAAATATGAGAAGGGGGTACAATTTCCCCGTAGAAAAGTGACTGCCCTCTTATATCCTGCTTATATTAGGAGGGGGTACAAATTCCCCGTAGAAAAGTGACTGCCCCTCAAATCCTGCTTATATTAGGAGGGGGTACAATTTTCCCGTAGAGAAGTGACTGCCCCTTTAAATCCTGCTTATATTAGGAGGGGGTACAATTTCCCCGTAGAAAAGTGACTGCCCCATTAAATCCTGCAAATATGAGAAGGGGGTACAATTTCCCCGTAGAAAAGTTACTGTCCTAATAATTAGTTCTTACATGAGAAATTGCATACAAAATGCTTCGGAGAAAAGTTGCTGCTTAGTTAATATACTTCACAAAACAGTAGGGAAATGAGATGTACTATATTGTCGTATAAAGCCTTTATAACTCTGGTATCTGGCTCATCATTGACTTAATTATTACGTACAACTTTCTCATTTGAATGTTCATCAAAACATTTGAATGAGTCTACCATTTGAGTATGGTGATAAAGGTGTCCTGGGTTCAATACCCGGTGGAGGCACATAGTAATTCGGATCCAACTTTAAACTGTGGGTCCATTCTTGATTAGACTTAGTGTGCATAAATTAAAACGCTAACTCAATCAATCCATCAATCAAGACATGTGAATTGCATTTTCTTGAAACATTTTGGACAACAAATTTGTACACAATGTGTGTGTGTACTGTCACAAATAAATAGGTTTCTCATCATAAAAATACTTCTTTTATAATCTATGCATAACTAACAAAAAGTAAAACACTTTGTCCCTTGTGGTAATTATATTTATTTGAAAAGCACGACGAGAGCCCGTAGAAGCGATATTTTAACATGGAAATATTTTATAACTTGTAAAATATAATTGAAAGTGGTTGCTTCCACATATCCGTAGTAACTCTCGAATTTAAAAATTACATTGATGCATTTTAGGATAGAATCTTTGATCAATTTTTAAAATAATCGAATACACACGTTATTCGTGTTATGAGGTTGATAAATCATAATTTTGTTACACAGAAACATATATTACATATAAACATACTTACACACACCAACATATTTATGTACACACTAATCATATTTTCATAGGAACAAATAACAAGATACATCTACACACAGACTATAGTTTTAATTGTAACATTTTGATCAGAATCAATACGATTCCGAAACACCAGGAGTACACAAGTCAAATAAAACAATTGTTTTAACTTCAAAAAAATTGAACAAAAAAATAATATACAATGCATATAGCATGAGAATTATGATTTATCACTTTTCACTAAATATGTATTTCAATAATGCTGTAGTGCATTTTAATATAATATGTGATGTATTTCAATTTATACAAAAACTTTATCAAATACAGACATTTATAATTTCGTTGTGGTTTGCAACTAACCTATTACATATTATTCACCATGTTTAACACATGAAGGAGTCAGTGGATGATATTCTTAAGCCACATGTTTGATTTTTATGTTGTTGTTGTTGAACATACCATCATGCACAATAAGCAACCCACTGTCCAAAAAGTGCGAGACATTGTCATTTTTCTTTTCGAATGGCAGTATAATATGTACATCACTGAAGTTTTTGGCTCTCCAACCAGGTGGTCATCTGTGTAGTGATATAGTCATAAGCCACACTTTCCCGCTACGTAGGCTGTACATGCACCGTTAGAAAACATGGATTTTGGAGACAATAATGAAGGAAGTGACGAGTCACATCTTTTTGATAGTAATAGTGGAAATTTCTGGCACCCGTCAGCTAGCAGTTCAGTGTGGAACTCATCCTTCTGTACGTGTAATTATGAAATAGAGTTGTGGTTATGTTCGCTGTGGCTTGTGACTATCCGTTGAAAGTTTATATGCTGCATAAAACATTGATTACTACAATCCTCTGATCACATTAACTAAATATAAAGTATATTTTCTTTCAAGCTAGTAAATATCTATGTCAAACGTGATTAATAAAGGCAGACGTCCCATTAACTTGAGCCGACCAGCTGAAGCATTGCCACAAAAATCCACACTTTCAAGGAAAAGGCAGCTGAATCGCCCACGATAGAACAGAGAGAAAGCAAAATGGAGACGTAATAGCGGATGCCAATAAGTACCCGATAAAACAAAGAGTACGGGACATGCTGTTAGTTTAAGACATTCCTTCGCTTGTTCCAAGAAATGTACGACAAAATGCTGAGAGAGTATGTAATATCTGCATTCATCTTGAGACCTGGGTGATTTTAATGAACAGAATGCTAAGCTTATGGCTGCCTGGAAATGATGCCAAAGAAAAGCAAGTGTCACAGAAAGATGGAGAACAAACAATCAACAAGATCAGTAAACTTTTCGTATTATCTACAAGTTCATGACCTTAAACTTTTCAATCCGTAAAGAGGTTATTTTGACTGTCCATGATTTGCAGAACTATGCGCAAGAGATAAATTTTCAACACCAAATGAAGGAAAGTTTAACAATACCAAAACAGGAAGAGAGGGATATACTTGTTAATCATGGACATAAATTCCCCGAAAAAGCTGTACATGATTTATTAATGCCATCTCAAAATACACGTGTAATTCAGAACTGTCCCCAGAAGAAATACCTGAAAAAAGAGCAAGGAATTACATTGAAAAGGCTGACTTTGGCCTAAAGTGAATCATGGATTTAACCACTTCGCCAAAGGAAAATCCACACCATAGCAATAGATATGCGGAACGCATTTCCAAATCCAAAATCAAGTGCTCCTTCTGCATTTTACGAAAGAACACTTTGGACATACAACTAGGGCATACATGACTGCGGATTGACTGTCGTAGAACTGCCTTGAAAGAAGTTTGCAACAAGCTAGTTCCATGTGTAATGTTTGTAAGTTACTTGTATATATCGTGCATCATTCTACACATGATACATAAACAACTTGTAAAGAATGCATGGTACCAACGTGCTCATCTTTCGAGAAAATTAATGTAGCCCTTACTGTACCTCCCTATCATATCGCACAGCTTTTCTGTAGAATATAGTCATAAGCCAAATTCGAGGTTTTCTCCAAGTTATTAGGTTAGAAACTACATGAAGACATGGGCATTCAGGTTTACTGATTTTATGCATCATTAATAACATATTAAGGTTTACATTCACCTCAATCCCGTGTCCATAAATTACGATGCTGATTTACAGGATAACGCAAAACATTCAATCGCCTGTATCTCAAAACTATCTACATTTGCCTTACGACTATCTATCACTGACCCCTGCATATAATACAACAATGACTATATTTTAAATAGAACATTATACAAATACATTCAAAGTAGTTCGCTCACCTGTATGACTACATCGAAGTGATTTCTGCAGTTTACAATGTATAAACTCCTCTTCAAATCGTGTTCATCTGGTTTGCCTTTAAGAAATGTGTGTCGGTGTCTGTTCCATCTTTTAGAAGCTTGCCCATTTACAGATTCAGTGGTAGTGTAAACATATATGTCCGTATCAAGGTAAGATGCTGCAGACAGAATTTCACAGTCTGTCGCCCACTCTCCGTCTTGTGCCATTTTACTTACCTGAATGTAGTCCCTTGTTCCTGTGTATGCTTCAATTTTGTCTGTGATTGAATACATATAACTTATAACTTTCTCCCTTACTATTTGGTGATTATCTTCATTTCCAGTGATAAGGTAAGAAATTGCACGGAAAAAGCAGTTCCCATCACCCTTTACTTTCACGAATCTGTGGGGAGCTCCCAGGTTTCTTGCCTTCTTATTGATAACAATATGTTTCTTTGGATGTTGTAGGCTCATTAATTTGCACTTTTCCACCTGCCATTTTCTGTTTATTGGATAGAAATAAAACTGTATAGTTTGTTCCTTTATGATAGCAATATCTGAGATATCACGTATGTCATTTTTGATTAACTTTGAGTCTTGATTTGCAGAAGCATCCTTGTCGCAAACATTTTCAAGGAGGGGATCTAATGCTGAAGTTAAGACCTCTTCATCATGCCTTTGTGCTTCGGTCGTGTTAGAGATTACCTTAAATATGTTTGATGATCCTTCAATACCCACTGATTCCTCTCTTTCAAAATACTTTTTCAAATTGGATATGTTTTGTTTCCTTTTCATCGTAACACCTTTCCTATTTTTCAGTGTAACGGTTTGATTGTTGAAAATTTCCACAATTTCGTATGGCCCTTCATAACGTGGTAAGGTCTTGCCTCCTTTCCTGTCATCACGTCTCAGGTTCTTAACAAGTACCAGATCACATACTTGAAAACATGAAACTTTGTTTCGTCTCCTATCGTAACTTTCTTTTTGTTTTTCTTGAGCTTTGTCTATGTTTATTTTCACCCTCATATTTACAGCTTCCTTGATATGAACAAGCCTACTTACATACGTTTCGAAGTTTTCATCCAAGTCATCATCAGAGCGTTCGGATTGTAATTCAGGTACCAGGCACAAATTTTCCTCTTCGTCTTTGTCTTCAAATAAAAGATCGATGGGAAGGACAGGTTGTCTGTTGTACAACACACAGAAAGGCGAAAACCCTGTTGATTGATGTTTGGCAGTCCTGATTGCAAACAGTACACCTTCAATCACATATGGCCATCGATCAATTCTTGAGTCGAGCACTTTCAGCACAGTATTTTTTATATGTCTGTTCTGTCTTTCTACCAAGCCATTGGCTTGAGGATGATATGCACTTGTGACTTTTTGCTGCACTCCACACAACCTGTGTAGCTCTTGTGAGATGCTGTTAACAAACTCTCTCCCTTGATCATTTATCTGTACTGAAAAACACCCATGCCGGCAAATTACTTCGTACAGAAAATCTGCTATGGCTGTAGCAGTCTTATTCTTTAGGCACTTAGCCTCTGTCCATTTCGAGAAATAATCTACAAGAACTACAAGATACCTGTAACCATCTACTTCTGGAAATTCACATATGTCTACTCCTACTTGTGACATAACCTTTTTATTGATTTGTATAGGGTGCAGAGGAGCCTGAACTTTAATTGATGCAGAATTTATTCTTTGGCAAACATCACATGTTTGAACAAATTTCTGGACATCAGAGTAACAATGTGGCCAATAGTGTCTTTTGACTATGATGTCATATGTAACATTACGACCTCTATGTCCAGATAGTGCTGTGGATTCCAAACTGCTTCCTTTACCTTCATGAGCCATTTTCATTATTTCATATTGTTCTCGTTTGCTGGTTGCGCACTTAACAAGCACTGTTTCTTTCTTCAGTGTAACATCATTTTTTTTATTCTTCTTATAAAATAAACAATTTTCCATTACAGCAAATTTTCTACATTGTCTTCTAAAATTTGTTTTTTCATTTTTTGTTGTCATATGAAGAGGGTATTTCCCAGATGTCAAATACACAAAAACAAATTCCATATTCAGTCTTCCAAGTTCAACATGCACGTCTTCGTCCTTTGTTTGAAATTTACTTTCTTGTGCATAATCTAGAAAAGAAAATTAGAATATAAGTAATGAATTTCTTCTGGAATTGAAGAACACTTAAAATGAAAGTGAAAAAGTGTCAGTTTGGGGATATATCTCCGAGCTGGCAACACTAACAAGTCGAAAATTTTTCAACAGACGCACACAACATGTACTTAATTATTGAAACTACATTTTCATGAAAAACTAAACTCATAATTTTGCACCGAAATTTGACTTTAAAGTGTAAATTTCTATGCAGATGGCAACCCTGCCATTCCAACACTAGGGATGGAAAAAAAATCCGGAATCCGAATTCCGGAAAATTTGAAATCCGGATTCGGAAAATATACTATCCGGATTTCGGAGGCAATCCGGAATTCGGAGCGAGAAGAATTACGGAGGCAAGACAGGTTCTGGAAGGATAACGGATTACAGAGGGAAAGCGAATTTTGGAGGAAAAACGGATATCGATCCATATTTTCAATAATTGTCTCATGAATTTAAAAATATACTCTAATCTACCAACCCAATGTCAGACTGTCTTCCACGTATTACACCCTGAACTGCATTTAGCAGGCTAACGAGACTATGGCGTCTGGACTCACAGCCAGTACACTCCTACGTGTAGCTTTTTTGTGTGCTTGTGCTTATCCCTTCGTCTGCTTTATCTTATCACAATTCATTTTCATCTTCGCGATTAGCCAAAAGTGGAAGAAAACCGAAGTTAAATACAACAAATAAATCAAATCAATTAATGTAATATGTCGTTCAACTAATAAAGTATGGGCTATAGTAAATTGAAGATTAAAATTGGTAAACGCTGTAAGTGCCACAATACTTGAAAGACCGTTTTCCACGTTAAACTATGAAATGTGCCATGCTTTATAATGTGCTAAACGTGAAATGTGGCTGGTAGCCGTCTACGTAGTTCAAAGGACGTGTAAAGAGGTCACCAGTGTGCACGTTCTTACGGGCTGATGTGCAGAACGATGCGATTTCCCAACACTTTCGCTTTTGACACTTACAACGTTTACCACTTTTAGTCCTCAATTTCTTCTTAATTTATAGGGATAAGATAAAATATACCCTGTGCAGTCACGGACTCTTCTGGGTTATAACAATTCCAGTAACTTTCAGTGGAATCGTTACAACCCAGAAGTGTCCATGACTGTATAACGTGAAGTACATACCGAGCAATTGAAGGACATCAGGGAAGGGACCCATAAATGAGAGAAGTAGGGAGGTCATATCAAGATTCACAAGAAAGATAGATTGATTGAGTTGATGTTTTAAGTCCACTTTATGCACAATAAGGCTAATCGGGACAGGACCTACAGTTGAAAGTGGGATCTAACAGGAAAGATAGAAATGATAGCCAAGAGGCTTTACAACAGGTGACGACATCGGTTACATTCGCTACTTCTATCAACACTGGAGTGGATAGAGAAATTTTTAATCAGAATATTTGGTGAACGTATTACCCGCAAGCAGATGTGACTTTTACAACACAGAAAGAGGGGGAGGGGGTAATACAAGCAGAGATAAATGGTGGAAGGGAAAAATAAGACGTACAACAGCAATGAGAAAAGGTGAAAGAAATACAAAGTAATTCGGGAGAGGGCGAGGGAATATCTGTGTGTGAAACTCAAACTTAATATCTGCCAACCTAATTTATCAGTGTTTGGTTCCTCCCCAGTCGGTCAAAATTTTCTGGCGCTGCGCATGAAAGAAGCCGACTGCGCTTAGTAATATAGTAGATTTCCATTATCTTATGAAATAATTGCGCTATTTATGTTTTCATTTTTGACCATAAAATAATTGGTAGAGGTTAATATAAAGTTGGTACATGAGATCAGATGTAATCTGAATATTTTTTGTACGTATGATACGACAGCAGCGGCGGCGCCAGTAATAATTATGTATGTTTGCTGAGGGGGCGCGGAATGAAATTTTGGGGGTGTGATGTTGAAAATAAAGAAAACATGCATTCGTTAGCCATTATATCCAATACCATTGAACATTTAATAGGCTTTTATGAAAATATGTCAATGAAACTGAAGACTACTAGTGACTTGAAGACTAAAATTGTTAAACGATGTAAGTACCACAATAATTCAAACACCGTGATCCACGTTAAACTGTTAAATGTGCCTTGTTTTATAATGTGGTAAACGTGAAAAGTGGCTGGTAGCCCTCTAAGTAGTTCAAAGGGCGTGTAAAGAGGTGACTAGTGTGAAAGTTCTTACGGGCTGAAGTGCGGAACGATGCTATTTCACAACACTTTCGCTTTTGGCACTTACAACGTTTACCACTTTTAATACTCACTTGTTTCACTTTTGTTTGTTTTGCCCTCTACAAGCGCGTGTTTTGTAATTTTAAACGAACAAAGCTTATTTGTGCAGGCCAGTGACAATATACTGTGTCTTAAAAAAGAAAAATAAATTTTTAACAAAAAAAAATAATGGTGGAAGAAAGAGTACAGCCACTAATAATTGTAGAGACTCCCCCCACCAATAGAGGAAAACACATGCGGGTTCTCTTTCAGATTAATATCAATGTCTGTTGTCTGGAACGACAGCGGTGTTACTCCAATGTGACGGCAAAGTTTTAGTGAGTCATATATAACGTAACATGGCAGATGCGGAAGAAAATTAATGGGTGGTGAAAAACCCCTTCGCAACTTTTTTTCCCGTGCCACCCATGCATGAGAGCAAGAAAAGTTTGGTCGAAAGCAGAAAGAAATATATATGACATTTTGTGTTGTATACGATTTTATTGTTTGAGCTCCGAAGCATGTAATCTCAGGAAGCAAATGAAAATGATTATATTTTTTTGGCGTCAAAAAGTGCTTGCGCATTAAACTGAAGCGCGAACTTGTCCAATCTATTTAAATATCGCTCTTGTGCAACTGCTACGACAGATAAGGAGCCATCGAGCAATGTGGGCATGTTTGACCAAAGAACTGTTGTACAATGCTACTGCAACAACACTGATTACATTGCCTTTCAGTTAGCCAACTTTTCCTCTTTCTCAGTTTGGGATTAGATGCAAACATATTCAGTATACTTAGTTACATGCCATTTAAACATTTGAAATAAGCGTGAGCCAGGATGGATCGAATTCAAAATCCGGACTCCCGATTCTCTAAAGATTCCAATTTTGGTACAAAATCAAGACATTTCACGTAAATGTATGGCAAATATTTAAGCACATGTTAAGTGCGTCTGTCGAAAAAAAATTGACCTGCTTGTGTTGCCAGCTACGGAGATATGTCCCCTCAAGAGCACATTTTCACCCAACCCATAAAATCGCCAGTCATAAATCCATCAAATGCTGCAGATTATGTCACAAATGACAGATCGAAATGGCATTAGTAATCAGAGAAAGAAATATGGCCCCCTGACAATTTCTTATATCCTTTTCTCACTCAAAATTACATTTCTGGACAATTTTTAACACTGCCATCCGCCAGTTATTAATTTATTTGATTTTATGTATGGAGTAAAGTTATAATGTTAAGCACTCAAAAATACCTCAATGAATGAGGCTTTATAACGCTTATCTCTTACTGTTTTCATGATATAAATTTTAAAAGTTTGGTTTGCGCGACTTTTGTAACGCTTTGTATATACAATGTGACGCTTAATAGAGCATGAAATAGCATACTAAAAATGATGGGCTTGTAATTAGAACCATTCATCATCCATATTTGGAGGAGGTTTGTATTTTGAGTACATAAAATGGTCGATTGCGGAATTCTTCACGTGAGATATTTTCATTGACTGTCCTTCAGCAATTCCATATAATCATCACTCGTCGCAATTAGCCAAGAGTGGTAGAAAAGCAATGCTACATGACAAAACTGCGAAATACCGTCCACATTTTAGTTACTTTACTTTTCTCATTCGCAGTTTATTACACTGCCAACAGAGCGTCAGAACATATATGAAGTATGAAAAATAAAATATTCTGAATGTGTAAAACCTTAACAATAGCTTAGTGGAAACTGATCGTGTTCCTATTATAATAATAGAAGTTTGTACAAGAGGACGACTAAGGCGATTAGAACATTGTACGTATATAAGTGCGGAAGTACATCTGCAGTTTCTGGAATCTGATATTTGCATTTTCATGAACATTATTTAAATTAAAATTATGTCGTGAAACGTAGGCTGTGTGAATGAATCTGATTGTCGTCAGCTTGGTAGCTGCGTGTTCTGAACGTTCGTGGCACAATCCCCCTACTGAAGTTACGAGTTCGAGACCTAGCCTGTATATGTGTGTCTGATGCTTTGGGAGTGAATCTTTATTAACATTATGGTAAGAATTCATCGTCGAGATTAGCTTACCGTGTCAGAAAATGAATGAAAATAATGAAGGCATATGTGATTGCTCTCATCACACTACTGTATTTTTTTTATTATTCTGAGGAAGTATCTCGAAGTCCGTAGTGTACAGGTAAGCAAATTTAGTCACAATTAGTTTATTAACTACATCAATCGAATCTAAATTTCTTTAGCGGTTACATTGAAATTAATAGTAACAGTTTATAGTTCCCGACAATAAAGTACCATAATTGAATTGCATGGATATGTAGTTGCTCATCCCTGGATGGGAGTATAATTTTCGTGTAGTATGTACAAGATAATATTTCTACTTACACAAGAAATTACGATGTTCCAAGATTAGGAATATTTTTTTTTACATAAAAATATTTTTTCCCCTTACATGAAGATAGATTTTCTACAATGGAATGCTTGTCACATGATAGTGACTTCATATAAACTGGCTACACGTAACAGTTGCATGTGCATGTGTTTCATGCATAAACTTCAACGCATACAATCAGATTCACGTAGTGTAGTTGTCTCCTGTTCTCTGATTATACTAAGTGGTAAATATTGTTTGCATATAGGTAGTAGCACAGGAAAGGGGCGGGGAGGTTCACGGTACAATGTATCCCCCTAAATTTGTGAAGGTAAGTACAGTACCCCTTAAAATCCGTAAATCCAAGTTGTGTCCCTTTCACTCCCTCAAATATGTAGACACGATCAAAATGTTACTGTTTAAAATAATATCATATCTCATCTTAGTTACATTTGAAAATAATCTAATAGCTCAAAGGAAGGGTGGCCACTTTAGCTCCATTATGAAATTCAAGAATTGTTCCAGGTTTTCAAGGCGAACTATCAAAAATTCCAGGGTACAAGCATATGGTTTCTCTATTTCTACCATACCCCACTAAACGAAGGATTTTTGTTGGAAATAATTAGGGGAAAGCTGAATTTTGTGCCTTGTTAGACCATCATAAGAAATTCATCTACCGAAAGTCCCAACCCCTCTCCCCTGAGCTTCATCCCTCCACGCCACCCCAAGCTTTCAATATGCTTTGTTTCAGAGAAATCATGCATATCTCTGAAACCAGTGGACATATCTGGATGTTCGTTTTTTTTTAAAAAAAAAAATTCAGTGCCAAAATTACTCTATACAAATTTGGTCCTCTTTAAATATTCCCAATGGTTTTTGAGTTATTTTAAACCAAACTGTAAGAAAGATAATTTATTAATATTCACTTTCTCCTTTTTGGAACTATATTTTCATGACGAATGATAATATTAGAAAATTATCCGAACAAAAGTTGTAGACCATAAAATTATCTTTAATTTGATAACAATACTGACAAGCTTCCTATCTGTCCATGCATTCTCATACGGATATCCATGAATATGTTTCCCGTAGGTAGGTGGAACAATTTCGATTTACCTCATCATTCAACCACTGCCTTCACATCATCTTCCTCCTTTTCGGCTACCAAATGATGTAATGGAATATATTGAAGGCGAACATCGCATGCATAAAAAAATCATTTATGTTTCAGAGGTAAACTAAAATTTATCCTCCTAATAAGGGAACAATATCAAAGTCGCTGCACATACTGAAGGATCATGTCACTTACTATGTAGAATTGTATGTTAATATTCTAATTCTTTTTATTACTGTTGTCATCATTATTATTGTCTTTGAACTTGCAGTTTTACATTTGTGTGCTACTTTCAGGCTTATACGAATAATTTTACATGTAGCTCACTGCTCCGTATGCAGTTCATTAGATAGCTATGTAACATTACATTGACAAGGGTTAAGTGGCTGAACAGCCCTAGGCTGAATCTCGCCCACTTAACAAAGAAAATTTATTATTATTATAAAGACTTGTCTGGTTCTTTGGGCGACTCCAGGAAAACCGCAATGACATTTTAAAGTCTAAAAATTTGCATCTGCTTAAAATCCCTTCAAGCACATTCACGTGAATTTTCATGTGGAATACTTTCGCTATTACCGAAATATTTGCAACAGCTTTGTAGCTATGTAAGCCTATTAAACATTAGCAAATACAACTGATTCAGCAAATGTGTTGGAGACCTTTATCAATTTTTGGTTTCCCGTTTCAATAAATTTGAAATAAGCTTTGAACAAGGTTCTTAGTTTCATCTGCTCCGGAAATATGTTTTAAAACGTCTTAAAAACATATATTTTAACTAGCCTTAAAATTCTAAAGAAATAGAAATATTTGTGTATTTTGCATTAAAAGCAAAATCAATGTGTTCTAAAATGGAATTTTCAGGCCATCCCCCAGACATACATGTACGTACACACATACATACATATACATATATATATATATATATATATATATATATATATATATATATATATATATATATATATATATGGAATGTGTGAAGGTCGAATTTTGTACTTCACTCGGAATGAAAAAGATTCCTCCACCACTGTTTTCATTTTTAGAAGATACAGCGTTTAACATGTTTGCAGAATATTCAAAATGATAACACTCCTAGTCTACTCCGCACTTCCAATATTTTGCGACGATCTTGAAATGAATGATACTATGAAGTTACTTTCTCCGCATTGTTAGAATTACCCGACCTAACATTTTTAACTTAAATTGATCCATGTTATGAGACCGACCCCCTATCCTGCTTGCTATTTTGAGGTTTTGAAATTCATGGATTAGGGACGATACCGTAAGAAGACTTGTCAGTTTCTCGGCTGTCTCACGTTCTATGTGCCTCTTTCTTTCTTTCTCGGTCTCGTCTCGAAAAAAAAACACAATATATATATATATATATATATATATATATATATATATATATATATATATATATATATATATATATATATATAATAGGTCACCGACTTACCGCACAACCTTTCACAGCATGTAGATGTCACTAGAGAAACAACACGGCGTTTTATCTTTAGTCACGGGCTCATGAACTGACTTTTCAATTAATGTAAACAATAACTTTTTCTCTAAATAATGATGTTTTGTGTGTCTGAAGACTATATGTAGTAAATTAACTTTAATGTAATTAATACTTTAATTATTGTATCAAAATCGTGAAGGAAAATAAGGGTTTCCGACTCAATTTAAATAGTTTCATTCTCGGTCTCGCCACGACTTGTAACAGCCTGGCTCGACCGAGACTTACCTCTTCTCGACAGCATCACAAATTTATGTATAAAATAATTACCATCTTCTGTTTTCACAGTTTTCTCATCTCCCTGTTTCAAGGAATGAATGTCCTGTGCAATGGATACGTCATCATCTTCACAATTTGCAGACTCGGCAACCTGTTAAAAATATCGCCATTATTATATTCTGTATGACCTTGTTTTGCATGCAACTATAGAAGGTATTGAAAGTATAATGTACCGAAAGATATTTTACTATTACTGATTTTCTTCACGTAAGCATTACCTTAATTCTTCCTTATCCATGAGAAAATTATGAGTAGTTTTCTCGAACATTTTAAATGATATATCTCTTGTCTACTCTTACAGCGGATGACCTACATGCTAGCAAGGGAAATGGGGCGAGGGAATGCCGCCGAAGACCAACCAGGTAACAGTTGTGACCCCGAGAGTTACGACGTCGCTGGAGAGGGTGCTTCACGCACCTCTTTCTACAAGCTGTTGCGTTTCTCAATGCGCTGAATTTGTTGCTTCCCCGCTCCCCACTTCCCTTACCAGAATGTAAAGCCCCCACCGTAAGAATAGACAAGAGTTGTAGTCATTGTAGTTTGTTACTGAACAAATCTCTGAAAGAAATATTCAATCCTTCATGGATATTCTTACAGTGAATATTTTGGATTGTTCCAACATCATAGTAGCTTGTCATTACCTAACAATAAAGGTGTTCCGAACTACATGGTACGTACATTTACTTTAATCCGTGGGTTCATTCCTAATTATTCCTTGAGACCCTTTGAAAGGGACCTTAAATCTTTTGCAATTCACATATAAGGCAAATGATTCCTATTTTCCCAAGGTGGCATATAATGAGGATTTTGTTTAAAAAAGTATTCCAAGCGATTTATTTTTTAAAAAAAATTATAATTGTTCATTTTTTGTATTTCGTTTCAAGAATGTTAGTGCATTTAGAGAATTTAAAAAATATTTTATTAATAATTAGAATTTTAAACATTTAACCCGTTGCAAACAAAAGCATATAGATACGGATTGAAGTCACATCCTAAATTCAGGTTTTGAAATCGCCTATGAAGCAATGATTTTTTTAAAACAGTATAATTCATTTCAAGCGAGAAATTTCGATGAAAAGATTGAACTAGAGAAATGCTGTATAATATTCCTCATTGGGGTGGTACACTTGACGCTGTTAAATAGAACAGCCTGTCACCATCATAGTTAAAGAACTGCTTAAAAATAAGTTTTATTCCTTTTCCTAAAAATCAACTATGGTATTATTTATTTTATTATTATTTTGACGAAGCCCAGTCAAAACTAGGAGATTATAAACTCTGTGATAAAGATAACTTAAATTTTCCAAAGATTAAAGTTTAGACGCTGTTTATAACTTGTATATCACTGTGTCATGACGTACACCATTGTATACTATACCATGCTCTTACAAATGTAAACAATATTCCAAATGTATAAGATGTTTCCTAGATTTAATACTAACGAATGTTCCTGATATAGTTGTTGTTGAGTTGGTGTTTTAAGTCCACTTTGTTCACAGTAAGGCTAATCGGGACTGGACCTACAGTTTGAAGTGGGATCCGAACCACTGTGTGCGTCAGCCGGGTATCGAACCCGGGATCCCTTGATTACAAGGCAACGACGCTACCACTGCGCCATCAGGGAGACCTGTTCCTGATATAGATATAAAGAGAATGTTACATCTTCTCCTGCCGGAGGACGCAGAGTAAAAACCGAGATTACATGCTTTTCTGAAAAATCAAGTAAATCAAAACTGCACTTTTCCACCTATGACTTTTAGAAAATCTGCAATTTAGAATTACAAACGGATTGGGCATCAGAAAGTGGCACAAGTAATGTAAATGAAGCTGTAGATCTTTTCTGTAAATTACTTAATGGCATATATTGTAAGGACCTGTAATATCAATACCAATGCTCTACGTATACAGGGTGATTCAAAAGTCCGGCACCATTGGATTTAATGCAGGTAACGCAAAATGGAAAGAGATGGAAGGTTTTGGGATTTTTTCAGTCTAATGTACTTTTCAACGTAGAATGTCCGTTGAGACTGTTCACTGGTATCAGCCTCAATGAAAACGAAATATTCTCAATATTGACACATGCTTCGTCCTTAAAGGGGATAGGCATAAATACTCTAATAGGCATAAAAGCTCTGTATCGTCACCAATTCTTCACCCTGTATAAAACCACAATCATGGTACTTCAAATTTGATTGGCGATTATATAAAGAAAAAAACCCAAATTTATTGACATTTAAATAAGTGAATGAGCAAATAAAGTACAAGTAAATAAATTGTAGAAGATACGTGTAGTGTGAGTTCTATAAATATTCAATGTGAAAGATGACGTGACATTATTATGTACTTGAGGATGTTCTTAATTCAAATTATAACTCAGTTTTCGATTAAGCTCCCAAAGTTAGTTGAGATCCCTGATTTGAGCATGTGTGTTCTTTGTGAGCGTCCCTTCATCAATTTCATATAATCATAAATCATCCTCATGTTCGCGATTAGTGAAAATTGAAAAAAATGTGATGTTAAAATACTAGTACAGATTATATTTTTATATTGTCGATAAATCCTCGAAAAAATTAATCTAGAGAACATATTTTGGAATCACTTCATTTTTCATTTCCTTTTTCGTTATTCTTTACCTTTCAAATCAACTCAGAAAGAAAACAGCGGAAATAATTGCTTATTGAATACAAATTTCAAATTTACAGTACTCCCTTGTAATGGAATCACAGATTCTGAATATGTTTGTGCTTTTTCGACATAATGTTCATAAAAAGTCTTTCCATTTAAATTGAAATCGTATCAAAATATAGGTTAAATTAAGAAATTTCTAACGGATAATCGTTTGAGAGACGACACTGAGGGATAAAAAATTCCCGAATAAGCATCTTCTCAGTTCAGTTTTTGTTTTTAACGATAAAGGGAAAAAAATCTAAAGAGGGAAACTAAACATAATTATCCCCATCCATATACTTTGTTAATGCCTTGCAGAACAGACGTAGCAAATCATGCGATGGGACCAAGTTTTATGATTTTTCAGCTTTTAAGCCACGAGTTCCTTTCTGGCCGAAATTCGACTTCTTTAGCGACCGTTCTTTGTCTTTTGTTTGCTCACATGCATGTTCCTGGGGCACAAAATCTGCAGATGGAAGTATTTTAGTTGTCTTAATTATATTTTTTGTAATTATAATCATTTCCCTAACTTTTACTAGTTATTATAAATATGTTGAAATAGTTTTAAACCCAAGAAAAACAAGGAAAACGTGGCCGGAATTCCTAATGGACTTCCAATGGAAGTATCCTATCTCCAGGGAGAAGCAATCGTGACACTCTTCTTTATTTCACAGTGTAGTGAAGTCCAAAGGCATGGTATATATTATGAACATTGTCAAAATTTGCGTTTAGAACATTCACATCAACCAAATTATGTTTTATATTTATAATTTGATATTTGTTTGAAAAATCGCATGGTTTTTACTGCAAGGTTTTGACTTGCTTATTAATCTAATAACGTTTTATAGATTTAAAATTTAAGATTAAAATTGGTAACCGCTGGAAGTGCCAAAAGAATCCAAACACCGTGATCCACGTTAAACTGTGAAATGTGTCATTCTTTACAATGTGGTAAACGTGAAAAGTGGCTGGTAGCCCTCTAAGTAGTTCAAAGGACGTGTAAAGAGGTCACTAGTGTGAACGTTGTTACGGGCTAATGTGCGGAACGATGCGATTTTCCAACACTTTCACTTTTGGCACTTACAACGTTTACCACTTCTAGTCCTCAATTACACTGGATTTGAATAAATAGGCTATAGTTTATTGATCACCGACAATATGACCTGCAGGAAGTTTAGGAATGTCGCCCCCCTCCCAATATTTTGCCAACCGCGGAATGGGCTAAATTGACTTGAAAAAAGAAAAAGATCCCGTCTACTATATATGTTAGAAATCAGCTGAGACGCAGAGTTTACTTTTTTATATAAAACACAGCATTGAAACATACTGTACCAAATACAACAGGTTTACCGCCAAATTGAAATCATTCATGCAGACAACAGTGACACAGAAAAGGCGTAATTACGTGGCATTGGGTTTGAGCTATGTCCACCAGAGTATACTCGATTCTGCTGACCTGGACAAAGTGGCAAAGATTTTCGTATCAAACAGGGACGGAAGGAAAAACGGAAGATCCTAAGATCGGTTTGCAATAAATAAAACTTATATTTCTAAGTCAGGGTTGTGTAAAACCAGATTTCATTATACAAAATAGGTATACATACTAAATGTGATCAACATTTTTACACGGAGCTCGAAATGGACCGGAACGAACCGTAACGCTGTTCCGGATCGTGAATATCTGGTAACCTTCCCACGTTTTCTATAATAGTTGTCTAACAATATCTAACGTCATACCAAATGAAAAATATAATGTCAATGTCTTTCAAGGTTTAGAATGGAAGGGTTGATTGATTTGTTGTTTTATGTCCCCATTATGCACATGATGCTAATCTGGACTGGCCGTACAGTTTAATGTGGGATCCGAACCTCACGTGCCTCCACCGGGTACCGAACCCAGGACTCCTTGATCACAAGGCGACGACATTACCACCACGCCACAGGAGTGGTCCTCTAGATTGAATGTACTGAAAAGTCACGAACTCGCATAGAGCACATGGATTGCGGGGGGGGGGGGGAACACTTCATAGATAAATGAAATCTAATAAACATTCTCTTTATACAAATATGATCCACTACTGTAATAACCCAATAACCACCATGTGACAAGCCCCGACACAGGCTGTGTGAAAACCAAAGCATTTCAGTACAGAAAATTATTTGAGGAGTGACGCCAAGGGTGAAGATGACCTGACAAGAAAAAAAAGTGGATGGAAATTCTTTTACAGTCAACGGCAAAGATAATGATAGGCAAATTGTCCACCGTCATTTTTATTACTTTTTATTTTACATCCTGTGTTGTTTTAAGGAATGAAACTATGTTGGTTCGAAGCAGACATTGTTCTCTGCTTATTGACGTCTTTATTTCAATTCATTGTCATCACATTTTGCAATTCAGACCGATTGAAAATGGTGGTTGACAATTCGTCTACTGTTTCTTTCGCCGTTGGTGTTGATTGATTTGTTTTTTAAGTCCACTTTATGCACAGAAAGGCTAATCGGAACTGGACCTACAGTTTAAAGTTGGATCCGAACCACTATGTGCCTCCACCGGGTATCGAACCCGGGACCCCTTGATTACAAGGCGACGACGCTACCACTGCGCCATCGAGGAGGCCCGTTGCCGTTGGGTGTACCAGTAGTTATAGGAATTGGACATTTATCGCAACGAGATTGTAATGGTGACAATCAAAAGCCGTGGGGATGGAGGGCTCTAGCGTGACCTCATGACGATTGATTTCACTTTGTTTTGGCGGGTGTCCGGTCAAATTTTCACCTATGCGCCACCAATCGAGGAATATAACACACTTTGTAAGTTTCACTGCTAACTATTAATCTAGAATTTTACTCACTTGTTCGTCATGTGAAGTACTGTTTTCTTCCCACGGTCGCCACATTTTGCTACTACAATTGAAGACAACACTCTACCTGCGAACTTCGGTCTGAACTGACACCCGAGGAACTAAGAAAGGAATGATTTACAGTTTTAAGGAACACTGTAACCTGACAACTGCCGCAAAGGGTTTGAAACAATGGATGCACAAGTTGTGTTATTGATAGATTTGGCGCCAAGTGAAGTTTATAAACAAAGAGGAACACGAAAGAGGAACACGAAAGAAAAACAACGAAAAATATTAAGACAATGTTGCATTGCTTTTCTGCATTATTAGTTTGGCTTCAAAAAATAATTGTTTGTGTTAGATAGATTGTTGTCAAAATACTTAGATCTGTGCTAGTACCAGGAAATTTTACCTATCGGTTTGTAAGTAAATGTTCCTCCTTCGTAAGCAGGACCATGCCCAGAATTTTTTCGAGGGAGTGGCTAGATCCGCAAATGTGTTATATCAGTGGTTTCCAACTTCAAAAGGTCCGAGGGCCAAAATTATATCCAGCAGTTGATTGGCGGGCCGCATTTATTCTTTGGGGGGAGGGGATTAAAAATTACAAAAATTGTAAGTATTGAACTGAAAATCTAGTACTTTCGCATGACCTAAATTTCTAAAATGAGGCAATAAAAACAATGGAATCACAAATGAAAATTGTATAATTACAATTTATTTCACAAAAACCCAATACTTATAGATGAATTGAAAAAAATGAAAAACACACCATACAAATAAGAATCACTCATAGTAAGTGTTCAATGTGAAAAATGTGGTTGATGTACTTGTTTTATTAAAATTGGAATGTCCACTTCAATTTCTGTATTTGAAAGTCTGAGAAGGTGAAGCAGTGAAGAATCTGCCAGTCGGTTTCTGTAGCGGTCCTTAATGAACTTCATTGAAGAAAAAACACTTTCACACGTGTATCTGCTGCCGAACATCGATGTCATTTTTTGTCCAGAACTACGAAGGTTTGCAAAGCGTTCCTTTGAAAGGTATTTGAAAATCTCTGGCCCCTTTTCTTGCCTAGTTTGAAGGAACACATCGCCTTGCAAATCACACAATTCAAGTTGGAGAGAAGCTATTTTCCTTTACAATCTTACTTTTTTTGGAGATATTGCTCATTTCGATATTTGCACAAACTTGTACAATCAGTCGCAGTACAATCCGAGTTGGAACACTGGAAATCTCTTCGTACTTCGTGCGTAGTAAGATCTCTATAGCGCCGCTCTGCAGTTTGTTTCTAAACACATAAAGTGAATGAAGCATTCGCTGAAACTGTGGAGTTCATTCCGCATAATGAAGGGCTGGAATGCATGATGTGAAGAGAAAGTTAAGTCACTTTAAATTCTTCTGATGATCATTATTGACTGTCAAATCAATTCTACCTCTGATATTGCCTATCTTCACAGAGCTTTCGTTCCTTCAGTAAAAATTGAACGTATTTTAATAAAAATAAATAAAATTAATGTTTTTTTGCAAACTGGCTTCGCGGGCCGCAAAAAGGCAACGGGGGCCGTCAGTTGGAAACCCCTGTGTTATATATATATATATATATATATATATATATATATATATATATATATATATATGTGTGTGTGTGTGTGTGTGTGTGTGTGTGTGTGTGTGTGTGTGTGTGTAAAGTTATAGAGAGAGATAATTTATAATTCTTGCTTTATGCAAATATTAATTATCAATAACATTTCAAACTTATATTAGGATTGAATTCGTGCTTTATCGTTATTTTTTATATGTTGCTAAGGCCCGTGCCCAGGATTTCTTTCAGGGGGAGGGAGTAGATCCTAATACGTGGAAACCGAAATGATGTGAGCTTTATTGAATTATATTATTTTAGGTTGCTTTTCTGCCAAGTTTGTCTAATCGCGACGATGTGGATGAGCGGTGATATGATGAAATTGATGAAGGAACACACTCTCAAAGAACATCTATGCCCAGGCTGAGGCTCAAACCAGGAACTCCGTGCGTCCTATCGCGTTTTATTAACCACTCCACCACGGGGGTAGCTTTGCATCAATGATTACAAAACTACCCAATATTGCAAACTACAGACTTCAACACAACAAACACATTCAAAGAAAATATATTGATTATTTTACAAATTTGCAAAATCGTCTATATTGTTATCGTAGTGTTTTATAGGTTCATATTGAAATATTTCATGGCTCGATGTGGGGATGGCCCCCATGGCCCCTCCCCTGGGAACGGGCCTATTTGTAGGACAATATTACTGTTGAAATTGGTATGATACTGTTATTTTCGTGGGCAGTATATGATGATCACATTGACAAGTATCCTAAAATGTACTTACATGCACGGGCGTCGAAACTGGGTGGGTCCGGGCCGGTCCGGGCCCCCTCTTCTTTCCTATAAGGGGCTCAATGTATAACTTTCAACACGATTTTATAAATTTCATAAATTATTTGACGAGACTGTGGGAATTTACGCAGGATTCTGTTCTGAAATTGACTTTTTACTCTATCTTACACTTAAAGAAAACGCAGGGTATATTATGATTATGATAATCTGCGATAATAAAGGAAGAAGCGTGGGAATACTGTTGTCCTTCTGTTCTTGAGTGAGTCAGTCCGTCCAAAAATAGGTGCCTTTGTTAACTGGTAAGTTACTTTTTAACTTCCGTTGTTGCCGTCTGTTGTATATACTCCGTCCCACATAACAGTGGAGCAGGCAAACGGTGCTCTTGTTTAATAAAAGGACAAATATTTAAATAGAAAAAAAACGAGGATCGACCCTCGGACAGCTTTCAGTTCAGTAAAGAACTCTAACCAAATTAAAGTACAGTATACTTGCACAACTGAGAAATATGGTACGGGTGCATGTACCTCTAATTGAAATAATATCTTTATTTTTATTTTGATAAGCCGCCAATGGGAAACCATTATGGGAGTAATAAAATGCATTATAAAAAAACACAAATACCATTGTACAAAATGAAATAATACCACTTACCTTCATACAAAGAGCCATATGAAGCCACTTTCCTCTATCTGTAAAGCTGAAGCAAACAAACAACGACAAATACGTAGCTTGAAACGGAAATCCTGCTAATGTAAGCAGGATTTAAGGAGGCAGTCACATTTGTACGGCGAAATTGTACCCTGTCCTAATATAATAATAATAATAATAATGGTGGCTCAGTCGGTAACGCGTCTGACTACCATGCTCAAGGTCCCGGGTTCGATCCCCGGCCGGTTCAAATCCGGGAACTTTTCTAACGGTGGAAGTGGCCCCGGCGCCCACCCAGCGTCGAATAACATGGGTACCTGGGGGAAACCCTGGGGGGTAAAGGCGGTCAGGGGCGTGATGCTGATCACATCACCCCCACTCACGACCGGATCAAGAAAGTGTGGGGCGTTACCCCTACACCCCCTATACGCCTTCATGGCGTGGTGCTATGCACAGGGGAACACTTTACCTTTTTACCTTTTACCTTTTAATAATAATAATAAAGTTTCTTTATTCAGCGGGCGACGTCCAGCCAAGGGCTGCTCTGCCACCTAACCCTTGTGAATATGATAATACATATAAGATGAGATAAACTGCGTATGGAGTTGTAAGCTAAATATAAAATAATAGAGATATACAAAAAAAGAAAGAAAAAATACATAGAAATTAGTTGCATACAAAAAAAGTGTAACTACAAATACAAAAGATAATAGTAATAAAAATACAATAATACAATTCCATTGACTTGATACCTACAATATGTGCCCCCACTCCGCCATTGTTCCATTAACAGCAGGTCTTTTACTTTACCTTTGAAATTTAATAGGCTGTTTACACTTGCGATGTCCGCAGGCAATGCATTCCATGCCTTGGGAGCCGAAAAGGAGAAAGATGATTTGAGGCGTTGCGGATAAGAAGGGCGAACTCAACAAACGTAAATTTTGAGGGAAATTCGTTTCAAGTTGTCAGGCACAGTGCGAACTCCATAAAAACTTGGTAAGAGTAGATCGGAATGTTTTATGCGTGATTTCCAAAGTGTTTTGTGGAGTTCGCACTGTGCCTGACAACTTGAAACGCATTTCCCTCACAATGTACATTTCTTGAGTTCGTCCTTCGTATCCGCAACGCCTAATTTGTAGGCCGTGGTACGAGGGGCGATCAGGTTGCTCTGACCCTAACATAGAAAGAGCGGCAATAGGGTTTCAATTTTATTTTTATTTTTCAACATACTCCCCTGCAACTCCAATGCACTTCTCCCATCGGTGCTCCAACGCGTGGATACCTTGCAAAAAAAAATCTTCCGACTGGTCCTCCAACCATGAGTCCACAGCCCTTATCACCTCAGAATCATCAGAAAATTTTTGCCCACGAATGTCATTCTTCAAATGTTTGAACAAATGGAAATCACTGGGGGCCAAATCTGGGGAATAGAGTGGGTGGGGCAGCAATTCGAACGATGCATCTGCGATAGCGGCCCTCGCAATGCGTGAGGTGTGGACAGGTGCATTGTCCTGGTGAAGGAGCACACCACGGGTCAACATCCCACGCCTCTTTTTCTTGATGGAATCACGTAATTTCTTGATTAGGTCACTGTAGTATGTGCCAGTGATGGTTTGGCCTCTTTGTAGATAGTCCACAAGAAGGACACCCTTGCAGTCCTTGAAAATTGAGGCCATCACCTTCTTGGCTGACGTTTGCACCTTGAACTTCTTCGTTGGTGGAGAATGTGGGTGTTTCCACTCCATGCTTTGTGATTTTGTTTCTGGGTCGAAGTGATGGACCCATGTTTCATCCATAGTTACAAATCGGGCAAGAAAATCGTCTATATCAGCACGAAACTTGTCAAGAAGTTCTTGACTGATGAGCACTCGGGTGCGCTTCTGATCTGGGGTGAGGTTTCGAGGGACCCATCTTGCAGCAATTTTTTTCATTTGCAATTCCTGGGTAATTATGTTTTGCACAGTGCCATATGACAGGCCACACATATCAGCAACATGACGGATAGTGACTCGACGATCCTTCAGCACGATATGTGGACTTTGTTAATGTTTTCGGTCGTCATGACAGTTTTTGGTGCTCCACCTGCATGTTCATCCTCACACGACTCTCTCCCACAATTAAACTCACGACACCATCTTTTCACCATATTGTATGAAGGAGCACTGTCCCCTAATGTATCCACCAAGTCCTCATGAATTTTGGATACCGTCCACTTCTTCTTCACAAAATATTTAATCACAGCTCTCACCTCAGTTTTCTCCATTCTGGCACATTGACACAACTTCACTCAGTTAAACCCCTGTAAAAAGAAAACTGTACGTTACTTAGACTTGCAATTCAGATTGAAAGCATATAAAGGATCACTAAACAATAACAAAATAAAAAATCAATCGTGACGTCATTCCTTCTATGTTAGGGTCGGAGCAACCTGATCGCCCCTCGTAGAATGATGGGGTAAATCGAAATTGTTCCGCTTGCAGGTAACATACTGATGGATTTCCTTCCCTACGGGAATGCATCTTCTCTAACAGGTACTGCGGTTTACCTTCTGTCATTATGCGGCGGACGAAAGAGAGATAGCACAACTTCCTTCTGTTTGCCATGGTAAGAACCTGATTATTACTTAAAAATGGAAGAATATGATCAGATCTTTTTGCTTGAAAAATGTATCGGAAGCACGCATTTTGCACCATTTGTATTTTTTTACTGAGCTTTTGCGAGAACTGAGGGCCGTAAACATTATCGCAATAGTCAAACAATGGGTATATTAATGCTTGAGTGAGTCTTAGCTTGCATTCCGCGCAAAGGAAGTCACGGAACGATTCAGATTCCTGAGTGTTCCATAAGCTTTATTACATTGCTTCTTTGCACGTTCTATCTAATCAAAAATTTCGTCAAAAATTAGACCACGGTTTTTAGCATTATCATTCGTGGCAATAGGCAAATTGTTTATTTTGAGCTCGATTTTATTATTTTTAATTAACGACTTTGAATAATCAGAACCAAAGATCATGAAAGTGCATTTTTTGGATCAATTTTAAGACGGTTAGATACACACAAGTTACTGACATTGTTCAAGTCAGATCTAAGTGGCTGAAGCTTATGTTCCAACGAAACGTAATGATCTGAGAAATATAAATGGGTATCGTCTCAGTAAAAATCTGGAGTGATTTTTCTACGTTGACATTGTACTCCCCTTTAATATAAGTAGGATTAAGGAGGCCATCACTTTTCATCTGGGAACCTGTACTACCTAATAATATAAGAAAGATTTAAGGAGGCAGTCACTTTTCTACGGGGAAATTGTAACCCCTCTTAATATAAGCAGGATATAAGGGGGCAGTCACTTTTCTACGGGGAAATTATACCCCCTCCTAATATAAGCAGGATTTAAGGGGGCAGTCACTTTTCTACGGGGAAATTATACCCCCTCCTAATATAAGCAGCATTTAAGGGGGCAGTCACTTTTCTACGGGGAATTTGTACCCCCTCCTAATATAAGCAGTTTATAAGGGGGCAGTCACTTTTCTACGGGGAAATTGTACCCCCTTCTCATATTAGCAGGATTTAATAGGGCAGTCACTTTTCTACGGGGAAATTGTACCCCCTTCTCATATTAGCAGGATTTAATAGGGCAGTCACTTTTCTACGGGGAAATTGTACCCCCTTCTCATATTAGCAGGATTTAATAGGGCAGTCACTTTTCTACGGGGAAATTATACCCCCTCCTAATATAAGCAGGATTTAAGGGGGCAGTCACTTTTCTACGGGGAATTTGTACCCCCTCCTAATATAAGCAGGATATAAGAGGGCAGTCACTTTTCTACGGGGAAATTGTACCCCCTTCTCATATTTGCAGGATTTAATGGGGCAGTCACTTTTCTACGGGGAAATTGTACCCCCTCCTAATATAAGCAGGATTTGAGGGGCAGTCACTTTTCTACGGGGAATTTGTACCCCCTCCTAATATAAGCAGGATATAAGGGACAGTCACTTTTCTACGGGGAAATTGTACCCCCTTCTCATATTAGCAGGATTTAATAGGGCAGTCACTTTTCTACGGGGAAATTATACCCCCTCCTAATATAAGCAGGATTTAAAGGGGCAGTCACTTTTCTACGGGGAAATTATACCCCCTCCTAATATAAGCAGGATTTAAGGGGGCAGTCACTTTTCTACGGGGAATTTGTACCCCCTCCTAATATAAGCAGGATTTAAGGGGCAGTCACTTTTCTACGGGGAATTTGTACCCCCTCCTAATATAAGCAGGATTTAAAGGGGCAGTCACTTTTCTACGGGGAAATTGTACCCCCTTCTCATATTAGCAGGATTTAATAGGGCAGTCACTTTTCTACGGGGAAATTGTACCCCCTTCACATATTAGCAGGATTTAATAGGGCAGTCACTTTTCTACGGGGAAATTGTACCCCCTTCTCATATTAGCAGGATTTAATAGAGCAGTCACTTTTCTACGGGGAAATTATACCCCCTCCTAATATAAGCAGGATTTAAGGGGGCAGTCACTTTTCTACGGGGAATTTGTACCCCCTCCTAATATAAGCAGGATATAAGAGGGCAGTCACTTTTCTACGGGGAAATTGTACCCCCTTCTCATATTTGCAGGATTTAATGGGGCAGTCACTTTTCTACGGGGAAATTGTACCCCCTCCTAATATAAACAGGATTTAAAGCGGCAGTCACTTTTCTACGGGGAAATTGTACCCCCTCCTAATATAAGCAGGATTTAAGGGGCAGTCACTTTTCTACGGGGAATTTGTACCCCCTCCTAATATAAGCAGGATATAAGGGGCAGTCACTTTTCTACGGGGAAATTGTACCCCCTTCTCATATTAGCAGGATTTAATAGGGCAGTCACTTTTCTACGGGGAAATTATACCCCCTCCTAATATAAGCAGGATTTAAATGGGCAGTCACTTTTCTACGGGGAAATTATACCCCCTCCTAATATAAGCAGGATTTAAGGGGGCAGTCACTTTTCTACGGGGAATTTGTACCCCCTCCTAATATAAGCAGGATTTAATAGGGCAGTCACTTTTCTACGAGGAAATTATACCCCCTCCTAATATAAGCAGGATTTAAAGGGGCAGTCACTTTTCTACGGGGAAATTATACCCCCTCCTAATATAAGCAGGATATAAGGGGGCAGTCACTTTTCTACGGGGAAATTGTACCCCCTCCTAATATAAGCAGTAATTAAGGGGGCAGTCACTTTTCTACGGGGAATTCGTACCCCCTCCTAATATAAGCAGGATTTAAAGGGGCAGTCACTTTTCTACGGGGAAATTGTACCCCCTCCTAATATAAGCAGGATTTGAGGGGCAGTCACTTTTCTACGGGGAATTTGTACCCCCTCCTAATATAAGCAGGATATAAGGGACAGTCACTTTTCTACGGTTAAATTGTACCCCCTTCTCATATTAGCAGGATTTAATAGGGCAGTCACTTTTCTACGGGGAAATTATACCCCCTCCTAATATAAGCAGGATTTAAAGAGGCAGTCACTTTTCTACGGGGAAATTATACCCCCTCCTAATATAAGCAGGATTTAAGGGGGCAGTCACTTTTCTACGGGGAAATTATACCCCCTCCTAATATAAACAGGATTTAAAGGGGCAGTCACTTTTCTACGGGGAAATTATACCCCCTCCTAATATAAGCAGGATTTAAGGGGGCAGTCACTTTTCTACGGGGAATTTGTACCCCCTCCTAATACAAGCAGTTTATAAGGGGGCAGTCACTTTTCTACGGGGAAATTGTACCCCCTTCTCATATTAGCAGGATTTAATAGGGCAGTCACTTTTCTACGGGGAAATTGTACCCCCTTCTCATATTAGTAGGATTTAATAGGGCAGTCACTTTTCTACGGGGAAATTGTACCCCCTCCTAATATAAGCAGGATTTAAAGGGGCAGTCACTTTTCTACGGGGAAATTGTACCCCCTCCTAATATAAGCAGGATTTGAGGGGCAGTCACTTTTCTACGGGGAATTTGTACCCCCTCCTAATATAAGCAGGATATAAGGGACAGTCACTTTTCTACGGGGAAATTGTACCCCCTTCTCATATTTGCAGGATTTAATGGGGCAGTCACTTTTCTACGGGGAAATTGTACCCCCTCCTAATATAAGCAGGATTTAAAGGGGCAGTCACTTTTCTACGGGGAAATTGTACCCCCTCCTAATATAAGCAGGATTTGAGGGGCAGTCACTTTTCTACGGGGAATTTGTACCCCCTCCTAATATAAGCAGGATATAAGGGACAGTCACTTTTCTACGGGGAAATTGTACCCCCTTCTCATATTAGTAGGATTTAATAGGGCAGTCACTTTTCTACGGGGAAATTATACCCCCTCCTATTATAAGCAGGATTTAAAGGGGCAGTCACTTTTCTACGGGGAAATTATACCCCCTCCTAATATGAGCAGGATTTAAGGGGGCAGTCACTTTTCTACGGGGAAATTGTACCCCCTCCTAATATTTGCAGGATTTAAGGGGGGCAGTCACTTTTCTACGGGGAAATTGTACCCCCTCCTAATATAAGCAGGATTTAAGGGGGCAGTCACTTTTCTACGGGGAAATTATACCCCCCTCCTAATATTAGCCGGATTCAAAGGGGGCAGTCACTTTTCTACGGGGAATTTGTACCCCCTCCTAATATATGCAGGATTCAAGGGGGCAGTCATTTTTCTACGGGGAAATTATACCCCCTCCTAATATAAGCAGGATTTAAGGGGGCAGTCACTTTTCTACGGGGAATTTGTACCCCCTCCTAATACAAGCAGTTTATAAGGGGGCAGTCACTTTTCTACGGGGAAATTGTACCCCCTTCTCATATTAGCAGGATTTAATAGGGCAGTCACTTTTCTACGGGGATTTGTACCCCCTTCTCATATTAGTAGGATTTAATAGTGCAGTCACTTTTCTACGGGGAAATTATACCCCCTCCTAATATAAGCAGGATTTAAAGGGGCAGTCACTTTTCTGCGGGGAAATTATACCCCCTCCTAATATAAGCAGGATATAAGGGGGCAGTCACTTCTCTACGGGGAATTTGTACCCCCTCCTAATATAAGCAGGATATAAGAGGGCAGTCACTTTTCTACGGGGAAATTGTACCCCCCTCTCATATTTGCAGGATTTAATGGGGCAGTCACTTTTCTACGGGGAAATTGTACCCCCTCCTAATATAAGCAGGATTTAAAGGGGCAGTCACTTTTCTACGGGGAAATTGTACCCCCTCCTAATATTAGCAGGATATAAGGGGCAGTCACTTTTCTACGGGGAATTTGTACCCCCTCCTAATATAAGCAGGATATAAGAGGGCAGTCACTTTTCTACGGGGAAATTGTACCCCCTTCTCATATTTGCAGGATTTAATGGGGCAGTCACTTTTCTACGGGGAAATTGTACCCCCTCCTAATATAAGCAGGATTTAAAGGGGCAGTCACTTTTCTACGGGGAAATTGTACCCCCTCCTAATATTAGCAGGATTTAAGGGGCAGTCACTTTTCTACGGGGAATTTGTACCCCCTCCTAATATAAGCAGGATATAAGAGGGCAGTCACTTTTCTACGGGGAAATTGTACCCCCTTCTCATATTTGCAGGATTTAATGGGGCAGTCACTTTTCTACGGGGAAATTGTACCCCCTCCTAATATAAGCAGGATTTAAAGGGGCAGTCACTTTTCTACGGGGAAATTGTACCCCCTCCTAATATATGCAGGATTTAAGGGGGCAGTCACTTTTCTACGGGGAATTTGTACCCCCTCCTAATATAAGCAGGATATAAGAGGGCAGTCACTTTTCTACGGGGAAATTGTACCCCCTTCTCATATTTGCAGGATTTAATGGGGCAGTCACTTTTCTACGGGGAAATTGTACCCCCTCCTAATATAAGCAGGATTTAAAGGGGCAGTCACTTTTCTACGGGGAAATTGTACCCCCTCCTAATATAAGCAGGATTTGAGGGGCAGTCACTTTTCTACGGGGAATTTGTACCCCCTCCTAATATAAGCAGTATATAAGGGACAGTCACTTTTCTACGGGGAAATTGTACCCCCTTCTCATATTAGCAGGATTTAATAGGGCAGTCACTTTTCTACGGGGAAATTATACCCCCTCCTAATATAAGCAGGATTTAAAGGGGCAGTCACTTTTCTACGGGGAAATTATACCCCCTCCTAATATAAGCAGGATTTAAGGGGGCAGTCACTTTTCTACGGGGAATTTGTACCCCCTCCTAATATAAGCAGGATTTAATAGGGCAGTCACTTTTCTACGGGGAAATTATACCCCCTCCTAATATAAGCAGGATTTAAGGGGGCAGTCACTTTTCTACGGGGAAATTATACCCCCTCCTAATATAAACAGGATTTAAAGGGGCAGTCACTTTTCTACGGGGAAATTATACCCCCTCCTAATATAAGCAGGATTTAAGAGGGCAGTCACTTTTCTAAGGGGAATTTGTACCCCCTCCTAATATAAGCAGTTTATAAGGGGGCAGTCACTTTTCTACGGGGAAATTGTACCCCCTTCTCATATTAGCAGGATTTAATAGGGCAGTCACTTTTCTACGGGGAAATTGTACCCCCTTCTCATATTAGCAGGATTTAATAGGGCAGTCACTTTTCTACGGGGAAATTGTACCCCCTTCTCATATTAGTAGGATTTAATAGGGCAGTCACTTTTCTACGGGGAAATTATACCCCCTCCTAATATAAGCAGGATTTAAAGGGGCAGTCACTTTTCTGCGGGGAAATTATACCCCCTCCTAATATAAGCAGGATATAAGGGGGCAGTCACTTTTCTACGGGGAATTTGTACCCCCTCCTAATATAAGCATGATTTGAGGGGCAGTCACTTTTCTACGGGGAATTTGTACCCCCTCCTAATATAAGCAGGATATAAGGGACAGTCACTTTTCTACGGGGAAATTGTACCCCCTTCTCATATTAGCAGGATTTAATAGGGCAGTCACTTTTCTACGGGGAAATTATACCCCCTCCTAATATAAGCAGGATTTAAAGGGGCAGTCACTTTTCTACGGGGAAATTATACCCCCTCCTAATATAAGCAGGATTTAAGGGGGCAGTCACTTTTCTACGGGGAATTTGTACCCCCTCCTAATATAAGCAGGATTTAATAGGGCAGTCACTTTTCTACGGGGAAATTATACCCCCTCCTAATATAAGCAGGATTTAAGGGGGCAGTCACTTTTCTACGGAGAAATTATACCCCCTCCTAATATAAACAGGATTTAAAGGGGCAGTCACTTTTCTACGGGGAAAATATACCCCCTCCTAATATAAGCAGGATTTAAGAGGGCAGTCACTTTTCTACGGGGAATTTGTACCCCCTCCTAATATAAGCAGTTTATAAGGGGGCAGTCACTTTTCTACGGGGAAATTGTACCCCCTTCTCATATTAGCAGGATTTAATAGGGCAGTCACTTTTCTACGGGGAAATTGTACCCCCTTCTCATATTAGTAGGATTTAATAGGGCAGTCACTTTTCTACGGGGAATTTATACCCCCTCCTAATATAAGCAGGATTTAAGGGGGCAGTCACTTTTCTACGGGGAATTTGTACCCCCTCCTAATATAAGCAGTTTATAAGGGGGCAGTCACTTTTCTACGGGGAAATTGTACCCCCTTCTCATATTAGCAGGATTTAATAGGGCAGTCACTTTTCTACGGGGAAATTGTACCCCCTTCTCATATTAGCAGGATTTAATAGGGCAGTCACTTTTCTACGGGAAATTATACCCCCTCCTAATATAAGCAGGATTTAAAGGGGCAGTCACTTTTCTACGGGGAATTTGTACCCCCTCCTAATATAAGCAGGATTTAATAGGCAGTCACTTTTCTACGGGGAAATTATACCCCCTCCTAATATTTGCAGGATTTAAGGGGGCAGTCACTTTTCTACGGGGAATTTGTACCCCCTCCTAATATAAGCAGTTTAAAAGGGGGCAGTCACTTTTCTACGGGGAAATTGTACCCCCTTCTCATATTAGCAGGATTTAATAGGGCAGTCACTTTTCTACGGGGAAATTGTACCCCCTTCTCATATTTGCAGGATTTAATGGGGCAGTCACTTTTCTACGGGGAAATTGTACCCCCTCCTAATATAAGCAGGATTTAAAGGGGCAGTCACTTTTCTACGGGGAAATTGTACCCCCTCCTAATATAAGCAGGATTTAAGGGGGCAGTCACTTTTCTACGGGGAATTTGTACCCCCTCCTAATATAAGCAGGATATAAGAGGGCAGTCACTTTTCTACGGGGAAATTGTACCCCCTTCTCATATTTGCAGGATTTAATGGGGCAGTCACTTTTCTACGGGGAAATTGTACCCCCTCCTAATATAAGCAGGATTTAAAGGGGCAGTCACTTTTCTACGGGGAAATTGTACCCCCTCCTAATATAAGCAGGATTTGAGTTGCAGTCACTTTTCTACGGGGAATTTGTACCCCCTCCTAATATAAGCAGGATATAAGGGACAGTCACTTTTCTACGGGGAAATTGTACCCCCTTCTCATATTAGCAGGATTTAATAGGGCAGTCACTTTTCTACGGGGAAATTATACCCCCTCCTAATATAAGCAGGATTTAAAGGGGCAGTCACTTTTCTACGGGGAAATTATACCCCCTCCTAATATAAGCAGGATTTAAGGGGGCAGTCACTTTTCTACGGGGAATTTGTACCCCCTCCTAATATAAGCAGGATTTAATAGGGCAGTCACTTCTCTACGGGGAAATTATACCCCCTCCTAATATAAGCAGGATTTAAGGGGGCAGTCACTTTTCTACGGGGAAATTATACCCCCTCCTAATATAAACAGGATTTAAAGGGGCAGTCACTTTTCTACGGGGAAATTATACCCCCTCCTAATATAAGCAGGATTTAAGAGGGCAGTCACTTTTCTACGGGGAATTTGTACCCCCTCCTAATATAAGCAGTTTATAAGGGGGCAGTCACTTTTCTACGGGGAAATTGTACCCCCTTCTCATATTAGCAGGATTTAATAGGGCAGTCACTTTTCTACGGGGAAATTGTACCCCCTTTTCATATTAGTAGGATTTAATAGGGCAGTCACTTTTCTACGGGGAAATTATACCCCCTCCTAATATAAGCAGGATTTAAAGGGGCAGTCACTTTTCTGCGGGGAAATTATACCCCCTCCTAATATAAGCAGGATATAAGGGGGCAGTCACTTTTCTACGGGGAATTTGTACCCCCTCCTAATATAAGCAGGATTTGAGGGGCAGTCACTTTTCTACGGGGAATTTGTACCCCCTCCTAATATAAGCAGGATATAAGGGACAGTCACTTTTCTACGGGGAAATTGTACCCCCTTCTCATATTAGCAGGATTTAATAGGGCAGTCACTTTTCTACGGGGAAATTATACCCCCTCCTAATATAAGCAGGATTTAAAGGGGCAGTCACTTTTCTACGGGGAAATTATACCCCCTCCTAATATAAGCAGGATTTAAGGGGGCAGTCACTTTTCTACGGGGAATTTGTACCCCCTCCTAATATAAGCAGGATTTAATAGGGCAGTCACTTTTCTACGGGGAAATTATACCCCCTCCTAATATAAGCAGGATTTAAGGGGGCAGTCACTTTTCTACGGGGAAATTATACCCCCTCCTAATATAAACAGGATATAAAGGGGCAGTCACTTTTCTACGGGGAAATTATACCCCCTCCTAATATAAGCAGGATTTAAGAGGGCAGTCACTTTTCTACGGGGAATTTGTACCCCCTCCTAATATAAGCAGTTTATAAGGGGGCAGTCACTTTTCTACGGGGAAATTGTACCCCCTTCTCATATTAGCAGGATTTAATAGGGCAGTCACTTTTCTACGGGGAAATTGTACCCCCTTCTCATATTAGTAGGATTTAATAGGGCAGTCACTTTTCTACGGGGAAATTATACCCCCTCCTAATATAAGCAGGATTTAAGGGGGCAGTCACTTTTCTACGGGGAATTTGTACCCCCTCCTAATATAAGCAGTTTATAAGGGGGCAGTCACTTTTCTACGGGGAAATTGTACCCCCTTCTCATATTAGCAGGATTTAATAGGGCAGTCACTTTTCTACGGGGAAATTGTACCCCCTTCTCATATTAGCAGGATTTAATAGGTCAGTCACTTTTCTACGGGGAAATTATACCCCCTCCTAATATAAGCAGGATTTAAAGGGGCAGTCACTTTTCTACGGGGAATTTGTACCCCCTCCTAATATAAGCAGGGTTTAATAGGGCAGTCACTTTTCTACGGGGAAATTATACCCCCTCCTAATATTTGCAGGATTTAAGGGGGCAGTCACTTTTCTACGGGGAAATTGTACCCCCTCCTAATATAAGCAGGATTTAAGGGGGCAGTCACTTTTCTACGGGGAAATTATACCCCCCTCCTAATATTAGCCGGATTTAAAGGGGGCAGTCACTTTTCTACGGGGAATTTGTACCCCCTCCTAATATATGCAGGATTCAAGGGGGCAGTCATTTTTCTACGGGGAAATTATACCCCCTCCTAATATAAGCAGGATTTAAGGGGGCAGTCACTTTTCTACGGGGAATTTGTACCCCCTCCTAATATAAGCAGTTTAAAAGGGGGCAGTCACTTTTCTACGGGGAAATTGTACCCCCTTCTCATATTAGCAGGATTTAATAGGGCAGTCACTTTTCTACGGGGAAATTGTACCCCCTTCTCATATTTGAAGGATTTAATGGGGCAGTCACTTTTCTACGGGGAAATTGTACCCCCTCCTAATATAAGCAGGATTTAAAGGGGCAGTCACTTTTCTACGGGGAAATTGTACCCCCTCCTAATATATGCAGGATTTAAGGGGGCAGTCACTTTTCTACGGGTAATTTGTACCCCCTCCTAATATAAGCAGGATATAAGAGGGCAGTCACTTTTCTACGGGGAAATTGTACCCCCTTCTCATATTTGCAGGATTTAATGGGTCAGTCACTTTTCTACGGGGAAATTGTACCCCCTCCTAATATAAGCAGGATTTAAAGGGGCAGTCACTTTTCTACGGGGAAATTGTACCCCCTCCTAATATATGCAGGATTTAAGGGGGCAGTCACTTTTCTACGGGGAATTTGTACCCCCTCCTAATATAAGCAGGATATAAGAGGGCAGTCACTTTTCTACGGGGAAATTGTACCCCCTTCTCATATTTGCAGGATTTAATGGGGCAGTCACTTTTCTACGGGGAAATTGTACCCCCTCCTAATATAAGCAGGATTTAAAGGGGCAGTCACTTTTCTACGGGGAAATTGTACCCCCTCCTAATATAAGCAGGATTTGAGGGGCAGTCACTTTTCTACGGGGAATTAGTACCCCCTCCTAATATAAGCAGGATATAAGGGACAGTCACTTTTCCACGGGGAAATTTTACCCCCTTCTCATATTAGCAGGATTTAATAGGGCAGTCACTTTTCTACGGGGAAATTATACCCCCTCCTAATATAAGCAGGATTTAAAGGGGCAGTCACTTTTCTACGGGGAAATTATACCCCCTCCTAATATAAGCAGGATTTAAGGGGGCAGTCACTTTTCTACGGGGAATTTGTACCCCCTCCTAATATAAGCAGGATTTAATAGGGCAGTCACTTTTCTACGGTGAAATTATACCCCCTCCTAATATAAGCAGGATTTAAGGGGGCAGTCACTTTTCTACGGGGAAATTATACCCCCTCCTAATATAAACAGGATTTAAAGGGGCAGTCACTTTTCTACGGGGAAATTATACCCCCTCCTAATATAAGCAGTATTTAAGAGGGCAGTCACTTTTCTACGGGGAATTTGTACCCCCTCCTAATATAAGCAGTTTATAAGGGGGCAGTCACTTTTCTACGGGGAAATTGTACCCCCTTCTCATATTAGCAGGATTTAATAGGGCAGTCACTTTTCTACGGGGAAATTGTACCCCCTTCTCATATTAGTAGGATTTAATAGGGCAGTCACTTTTCTACGGGGAAATTATACCCCCTCCTAATATAAGCAGGATTTAAAGGGGCAGTCACTTTTCTGCGGGGAAATTATACCCCCTCCTAATATAAGCAGGATATAAGGGGGCAGTCACTTTTCTACGGGGAAATTGTACCCCCTCCTAATATAAGCAGGATTTAAAGAGGCAGTCACTTTTCTACGGGGAAATTATACCCCCTCCTAATATAAGCAGGATTTAAGGGGGCAGTCACTTTTCTACGGGGAAATTATACCCCCTCCTAATATAAACAGGATTTAAAGGGGCAGTCACTTTTCTACGGGGAAATTATACCCCCTCCTAATATAAGCAGGATTTAAGGGGGCAGTCACTTTTCTACGGTTAATTTGTACCCCCTCCTAATACAAGCAGTTTATAAGGGGGCAGTAACTTTTCTACGGGGAAATTGTACCCCCTTCTCATATTAGCAGGATTTAATAGGGCAGTCACTTTTCTACGGGGAAATTGTACCCCCTTCTCATATTAGTAGGATTTAATAGGGCAGTCACTTTTCTACGGGGAAATTATACCCCCTCCTAATATAAGCAGGATTTAAAGGGGCAGTCACTTTTCTGCGGGGAAATTATACCCCCTCCTAATATAAGCAGGATATAAGGGGGCAGTCACTTTTCTACGGGGAATTTGTACCCCCTCCTAATATAAGCAGGATATAAGAGGGCAGTCACTTTTCTACGGGGAAATTGTACCCCCTTCTCATATTTGCAGGATTTAATGGGGCAGTCACTTTTCTACGGGGAAATTGTACCCCCTCCTAATATAAGCAGGATTTAAAGGGGCAGTCACTTTTCTACGGGGAAATTGTACCCCCTCCTAATATAAGCAGGATTTGAGTTGCAGTCACTTTTCTACGGGGAATTTGTACCCCCTCCTAATATAAGCAGGATATAAGGGACAGTCACTTTTCTACGGGGAAATTGTACCCCCTTCTCATATTAGTAGGATTTAATAGGGCAGTCACTTTTCTACGGGGAAATTATACCCCCTCCTATTATAAGCAGGATTTAAAGGGGCAGTCACTTTTCTACGGGGAAATTATACCCCCTCCTAATATGAGCAGGATTTAAGGGGGCAGTCACTTTTCTACGGGGAAATTGTACCCCCTCCTAATATTTGCAGGATTTAAGGGGGCAGTCACTTTTCTACGGGGAAATTGTACCCCCTCCTAATATAAGCAGGATTTAAGGGGGCAGTCACTTTTCTACGGGGAAATTATACCCCCCTCCTAATATTAGCCGGATTCAAAGGGGGCAGTCACTTTTCTACGGGGAATTTGTACCCCCTCCTAATATATGCAGGATTCAAGGGGGCAGTCATTTTTCTACGGGGAAATTATACCCCCTCCTAATATAAGCAGGATTTAAGGGGGCAGTCACTTTTCTACGGGGAATTTGTACCAACTCCTAATATATGCAGGATTCAAGGGGGCAGTCACTTTTCTACGGGGAATTTGTACCCCCTCCTAATATAAGCAGGATATAAGAGGGCAGTCACTTTTCTACGGGGAAATTGTACCCCCTTCTCATATTTGCAGGATTTAATGGGGCAGTCACTTTTCTACGGGGAAATTGTACCCCCTCCTAATATAAGCAGGATTTAAAGGGGCAGTCACTTTTCTACGGGGAAATTGTACCCCCTCCTAATATAAGCAGGATTTGAGGGGCAGTCACTTTTCTACGGGGAATTTGTACCCCCTCCTAATATAAGCAGGATATAAGGGACAGTCACTTTTCTACGGGGAAATTGTACCCCCTTCTCATATTAGTAGGATTTAATAGGGCAGTCACTTTTCTACGGGGAAATTATACCCCCTCCTATTATAAGCAGGATTTAAAGGGGCAGTCACTTTTCTACGGGGAAATTATACCCCCTCCTAATATGAGCAGGATTTAAGGGGGCAGTCACTTTTCTACGGGGAAATTGTACCCCCTCCTAATATTTGCAGGATTTAAGGGGGCAGTCACTTTTCTACGGGGAAATTGTACCCCCTCCTAATATAAGCAGGATTTAAGGGGGCAGTCACTTTTCTACGGGGAAATTATACCCCCCTCCTAATATTAGCCGGATTCAAAGGGGGCAGTCACTTTTCTACGGGGAATTTGTACCCCCTCCTAATATATGCAGGATTCAAGGGGGCAGTCATTTTTCTACGGGGAAATTATACCCCCTCCTAATATAAGCAGGATTTAAGGGGGCAGTCACTTTTCTACGGGGAATTTGTACCCCCTCCTAATACAAGCAGTTTATAAGGGGGCAGTCACTTTTCTACGGGGAAATTGTACCCCCTTCTCATATTAGCAGGATTTAATAGGGCAGTCACTTTTCTCCGGGTTTTGTACCCCCTTCTCATATTAGTAGGATTTAATAGTGCAGTCACTTTTCTACGGGGAAATTATACCCCCTCCTAATATAAGCAGGATTTAAAGGGGCAGTCACTTTTCTGCGGGGAAATTATACCCCCTCCTAATATAAGCAGGATATAAGGGGGCAGTCACTTCTCTACGGGGAATTTGTACCCCCTCCTAATATAAGCAGGATATAAGAGGGCAGTCACTTTTCTACGGGGAAATTGTACCCCCCTCTCATATTTGCAGGATTTAATGGGGCAGTCACTTTTCTACGGGGAAATTGTACCCCCTCCTAATATAAGCAGGATTCAAAGGGGCAGTCACTTTTCTACGGGGAAATTGTACCCCCTCCTAATATTAGCAGGATTTAAGGGGCAGTCACTTTTCTACGGGGAATTTGTACCCCCTCCTAATATAAGCAGGATATAAGAGGGCAGTCACTTTTCTACGGGGAAATTGTACCCCCTTCTCATATTTGCAGGATTTAATGGGGCAGTCACTTTTCTACGGGGAAATTGTACCCCCTCCTAATATAAGCAGGATTTAAAGGGGCAGTCACTTTTCTACGGGGAAATTGTACCCCTCCTAATATATGCAGGATTTAAGGGGGCAGTCACTTTTCTACGGGGAATTTGTACCCCCTCCTAATATAAGCAGGATATAAGAGGGCAGTCACTTTTCTACGGGGAAATTGTACCCCCTTCTCATATTTGCAGGATTTAATGGGGCAGTCACTTTTCTACGGGGAAATTGTACCCCCGCCTAATATAAGCAGGATTTAAAGGGGCAGTCACTTTTCTACGGGGAAATTGTACCCCCTCCTAATATAAGCAGGATTTGAGGGGCAGTCACTTTTCTACGGGGAATTTGTACCCCCTCCTAATATAAGCAGGATATAAGGGACAGTCACTTTTCTACGGGGAAATTGTACCCCCTTCTCATATTAGCAGGATTTAATAGGGTAGTCACTTTTCTACGGGGAAATTATACCCCCTCCTAATATAAGCAGGATTTAAAGGGGCAGTCACTTTTCTACGGGGAAATTATACCCCCTCCTAATATAAGCAGGATTTAAGGGGGCAGTCACTTTTCTACGGGGAATTTGTACCCCCTCCTAATATAAGCAGGATTTAATAGGGCAGTCACTTTTCTACGGGGAAATTATACCCCCTCCTAATATAAGCAGGATTTAAGGGGGCAGTCACTTTTCTACGGGGAAATTATACCCCCTCCTAATATAAACAGGATTTAAAGGGGCAGTCACTTTTCTACGGGGAAATTATACCCCCTCCTAATATAAGCAGGATTTAAGAGGGCAGTCACTTTTCTAAGGGGAATTTGTACCCCCTCCTAATATAAGCAGTTTATAAGGGGGCAGTCACTTTTCTACGGGGAAATTGTACCCCCTTCTCATATTAGCAGGATTTAATAGGGCAGTCACTTTTCTACGGGGAAATTGTACCCCCTTCTCATATTAGTAGGATTTAATAGGGCAGTCACTTTTCTACGGGGAAATTATACCCCCTCCTAATATAAGCAGGATTTAAAGGGGCAGTCACTTTTCTGCGGGGAAATTATACCCCCTCCTAATATAAGCAGGATATAAGGGGGCAGTCACTTTTCTACGGGGAATTTGTACCCCCTCCTAATATAAGCATGATTTGAGGGGCAGTCACTTTTCTACGGGGAATTTGTACCCCCTCCTAATATAAGCAGGATATAAGGGACAGTCACTTTTCTACGGGGAAATTGTACCCCCTTCTCATATTAGCAGGATTTAATAGGGCAGTCACTTTTCTACGGGGAAATTATACCCCCTCCTAATATAAGCAGGATTTAAAGGGGCAGTCACTTTTCTACGGGGAAATTATACCCCCTCCTAATATAAGCAGGATTTAAGGGGGCAGTCACTTTTCTACGGGGAATTTGTACCCCCTCCTAATATAAGCAGGATTTAATAGGGCAGTCACTTTTCTACGGGGAAATTATACCCCCTCCTAATATAAGCAGGATTTAAGGGGGCAGTCACTTTTCTACGGGGAAATTATACCCCCTCCTAATATAAACAGGATTTAAAGGGGCAGTCACTTTTCTACGGGGAAAATATACCCCCTCCTAATATAAGCAGGATTTAAGAGGGCAGTCACTTTTCTACGGGGAATTTGTACCCCCTCCTAATATAAGCAGTTTATAAGGGGGCAGTCACTTTTCTACGGGGAAATTGTACCCCCTTCTCATATTAGCAGGATTTAATAGGGCAGTCACTTTTCTACGGGGAAATTGTACCCCCTTCTCATATTAATAGGATTTAATAGGGCAGTCACTTTTCTACGGGGAATTTATACCCCCTCCTAATATAAGCAGGATTTAAGGGGGCAGTCACTTTTCTACGGGGAATTTGTACCCCCTCCTAATATAAGCAGTTTATAAGGGGGCAGTCACTTTTCTACGGGAAATTATACCCCCTCCTAATATAAGCAGGATTTAAAGGGGCAGTCACTTTTCTACGGGGAATTTGTACCCCCTCCTAATATAAGCAGGATTTAATAGGCAGTCACTTTTCTACGGGGAAATTATACCCCCTCCTAATATTTGCAGGATTTAAGGGGGCAGTCACTTTTCTACGGGGAATTTGTACCCCCTCCTAATATAAGCAGTTTAAAAGGGGGCAGTCACTTTTCTACGGGGAAATTGTACCCCCTTCTCATATTAGCAGGATTTAATAGGGCAGTCACTTTTCTACGGGGAAATTGTACCCACTTCTCATATTTGCAGGATTTAATGGGGCAGTCACTTTTCTACGGGGAAATTGTACCCCCTCCTAATATAAGCAAGATTTAAAGGGGCAGTCACTTTTCTACGGGGAAATTGTATCCCCTCCTAATATAAGCAGGATTTAAGGGGGCAGTCACTTTTCTACGGGGAATTTGTACCCCCTCCTAATATAAGCAGGATATAAGAGGGCAGTCACTTTTCTACGGGGAAATTGTACCCCCTTCTCATATTTGCAGGATTTAATGGGGCAGTCACTTTTCTACGGGGAAATTGTACCCCCTCCTAATATAAGCAGGATTTAAAGGGGCAGTCACTTTTCTACGGGGAAATTGTACCCCCTCCTAATATAAGCAGGATTTGAGTTGCAGTCACTTTTCTACGGGGAATTTGTACCCCCTCCTAATATAAGCAGGATATAGGGGACAGTCTCTTTTCTACGGGGAAATTGTACCCCCTTCTCATATTAGCAGGATTTAATAGGGCAGTCACTTTTCTACGGGGAAATTATACCCCCTCCTAATATAAGCAGGATTTAAAGGGGCAGTCACTTTTCTACGGGGAAATTATACCCCCTCCTAATATAAGCAGGATTTAAGGGGGCAGTCACTTTTCTACGGGGAATTTGTACCCCCTCCTAATATAAGCAGGATTTAAAAGGGCAGTCACTTTTCTACGGGGAAATTATACCCCCTCCTAATATAAGCAGGATTTAAGGGGGCAGTCACTTTTCTACGGGGAAATTATACCCCCTCCTAATATAAACAGGATTTAAAGGGGCAGTCACTTTTCTACGGGGAAATTATACCCCCTCCTAATATAAGCAGGATTTAAGAGGGCAGTCACTTTTCTACGGGGAATTTGTACCCCCTCCTAATATAAGCAGTTTATAAGGGGGCAGTCACTTTTCTACGGGGAAATTGTACCCCCTTCTCATATTAGCAGGATTTAATAGGGCAGTCACTTTTCTACGGGGAAATTGTACCCCCTTCTCATATTAGTAGGATTTAATAGGGCAGTCACTTTTCTACGGGGAAATTATACCCCCTCCTAATATAAGCAGGATTTAAAGGGGCAGTCACTTTTCTGCGGGGAAATTATACCCCCTCCTAATATAAGCAGGATATAAGGGGGCAGTCACTTTTCTACGGGGAATTTGTACCCCCTCCTAATATAAGCAGGATTTGAGGGGCAGTCACTTTTCTACGGGGAATTTGTACCCCCTCCTAATATAAGCAGGATATAAGGGACAGTCACTTTTCTACGGGGAAATTGTACCCCCTTCTCATATTAGCAGGATTTAATAGGGCAGTCACTTTTCTACGGGGAAATTATACCCCCTCCTAATATAAACAGGATTTAAAGGGGCAGTCACTTTTCTACGGGGAAATTATACCCCCTCCTAATATAAGCAGGATTTAAGAGGGCAGTCACTTTTCTAAGGGGAATCTGTACCCCCTCCTAATATAAGCAGTTTATAAGGGGGCAGTCACTTTTCTACGGGGAAATTGTACCCCCTTCTCATATTAGCAGGATTTAATAGGGCAGTCACTTTTCTACGGGGAAATTGTACCCCCTTCTCATATTAGTAGGATTTAATAGGGCAGTCACTTTTCTACGGGGAAATTATACCCCCTCCTAATATAAGCAGGATTTAAAGGGGCAGTCACTTTTCTGCGGGGAAATTATACCCCCTCCTAATATAAGCAGGATATAAGGGGGCAGTCACTTTTCTACGGGGAATTTGTACCCCCTCCTAATATAAGCATGATTTGAGGGGCAGTCACTTTTCTACGGGGAATTTGTACCCCCTCCTAATATAAGCAGGATATAAGGGACAGTCACTTTTCTACGGGGAAATTGTACCCCCTTCTCATATTAGCAGGATTTAATAGGGCAGTCACTTTTCTACGGGGAAATTATACCCCCTCCTAATATAAGCAGGATTTAAAGGGGCAGTCACTTTTCTACGGGGAAATTATACCCCCTCCTAATATAAGCAGGATTTAAGGGGGCAGTCACTTTTCTACGGGGAATTTGTACCCCCTCCTAATATAAGCAGGATTTAATAGGGCAGTCACTTTTCTACGGGGAAATTATACCCCCTCCTAATATAAGCAGGATTTAAGGGGGCAGTCACTTTTCTACGGGGAAATTATACCCCCTCCTAATATAAACAGGATTTAAAGGGGCAGTCACTTTTCTACGGGGAAAATATACCCCCTCCTAATATAAGCAGGATTTAAGAGGGCAGTCACTTTTCTACGGGGAATTTGTACCCCCTCCTAATATAAGCAGTTTATAAGGGGGCAGTCACTTTTCTACGGGGAAATTGTACCCCCTTCTCATATTAGCAGGATTTATTAGGGCAGTCACTTTTCTACGGGGAAATTGTACCCCCTTCTCATATTAGTAGGATTTAATAGGGCAGTCACTTTTCTACGGGGAATTTATACCCCCTCCTAATATAAGCAGGATTTAAGGGGGCAGTCACTTTTCTACGGGGAATTTGTACCCCCTCCTAATATAAGCAGTTTATAAGGGGGCAGTCACTTTTCTACGGGGAAATTGTACCCCCTTCTCATATTAGCAGGATTTAATAGGGCAGTCACTTTTCTACGGGGAAATTGTACCCACTTCTCATATTAGCAGGATTTAATAGGGCAGTCACTTTTCTACGGGAAATTATACCCCCTCCTAATATAAGCAGGATTTAAAGGGGCAGTCACTTTTCTACGGGGAATTTGTACCCCCTCCTAATATAAGCAGGATTTAATAGGCAGTCACTTTTCTACGGGGAAATTATACCCCCTCCTAATATTTGCAGGATTTAAGGGGGCAGTCACTTTTCTACGGGGAATTTGTACCCCCTCCTAATATAAGCAGTTTAAAAGGGGGCAGTCACTTTTCTACGGGGAAATTGTACCCCCTTCTCATATTAGCAGGATTTAATAGGGCAGTCACTTTTCTACGGGGAAATTGTACCCCCTTCTCATATTTGCAGGATTTAATGGGGCAGTCACTTTTCTACGGGGAAATTGTACCCCCTCCTAATATAAGCAAGATTTAAAGGGGCAGTCACTTTTCTACGGGGAAATTGTACCCCCTCCTAATATAAGCAGGATATAAGGGGGCAGTCACTTTTCTACGGGGAATTTGTACCCCCTCCTAATATAAGCAGGATATAAGAGGGCAGTCACTTTTCTACGGGGAAATTGTACCCCCTTCTCATATTTGCAGGATTTAATGGGGCAGTCACTTTTCTACGGGGAAATTGTACCCCCTCCTAATATAAGCAGGATTTAAAGGGGCAGTCACTTTTCTACGGGGAAATTGTACCCCCTCCTAATATAAGCAGGATTTGAGTTGCAGTCACTTTTCTACGGGGAATTTGTACCCCCTCCTAATATAAGCAGGATATAAGGGACAGTCTCTTTTCTACGGGGAAATTGTACCCCCTTCTCATATTAGCAGGATTTAATAGGGCAGTCACTTTTCTACGGGGAAATTATACCCCCTCCTAATATAAGCAGGATTTAAAGGGGCAGTCACTTTTCTACGGGGAAATTATACCCCCTCCTAATATAAGCAGGATTTAAGGGGGCAGTCACTTTTCTACGGGGAATTTGTACCCCCTCCTAATATAAGCAGGATTTAATAGGGCAGTCACTTTTCTACGGGGAAATTATACCCCCTCCTAATATAAGCAGGATTTAAGGGGGCAGTCACTTTTCTACGGGGAAATTATACCCCCTCCTAATATAAACAGGATTTAAAGGGGCAGTCACTTTTCTACGGGGAAATTATACCCCCTCCTAATATAAGCAGGATTTAAGAGGGCAGTCACTTTTCTACGGGGAATTTGTACCCCCTCCTAATATAAGCAGTTTATAAGGGGGCAGTCACTTTTCTACGGGGAAATTGTACCCCCTTCTCATATTAGCAGGATTTAATAGGGCAGTCACTTTTCTACGGGGAAATTGTACCCCCTTCTCATATTAGTAGGATTTAATAGGGCAGTCACTTTTCTACGGGGAAATTATACCCCCTCCTAATATAAGCAGGATTTAAAGGGGCAGTCACTTTTCTGCGGGGAAATTATACCCCCTCCTAATATAAGCAGGATATAAGGGGGCAGTCACTTTTCTACGGGGAATTTGTACCCCCTCCTAATATAAGCAGGATTTGAGGGGCAGTCACTTTTCTACGGGGAATTTGTACCCCCTCCTAATATAAGCAGGATATAAGGGACAGTCACTTTTCTACGGGGAAATTGTACCCCCTTCTCATATTAGCAGGATTTAATAGGGCAGTCACTTTTCTACGGGGAAATTATACCCCCTCCTAATATAAGCAGGATTTAAAGGGGCAGTCACTTTTCTACGGGGAAATTATACCCCCTCCTAATATAAGCAGGATTTAAGGGGGCAGTCACTTTTCTACGGGGAATTTGTACCCCCTCCTAATATAAGCAGGATTTAATAGGGCAGTCACTTTTCTACGGGGAAATTATACCCCCTCCTAATATAAGCAGGATTTAAGGGGGCAGTCACTTTTCTACGGGGAAATTATACCCCCTCCTAATATAAACAGGATATAAAGGGGCAGTCACTTTTCTACGGGGAAATTATACCCCCTCCTAATATAAGCAGGATTTAAGAGGGCAGTCACTTTTCTACGGGGAATTTGTACCCCCTCCTAATATAAGCAGTTTATAAGGGGGCAGTCACTTTTCTACGGGGAAATTGTACCCCCTTCTCATATTAGCAGGATTTAATAGGGCAGTCACTTTTCTACGGGGAAATTGTACCCCCTTCTCATATTAGTAGGATTTAATAGGGCAGTCACTTTTCTACGGGGAAATTATACCCCCTCCTAATATAAGCAGGATTTAAGGGGGCAGTCACTTTTCTACGGGGAATTTGTACCCCCTCCTAATATAAGCAGTTTATAAGGGGGCAGTCACTTTTCTACGGGGAAATTGTACCCCCTTCTCATATTAGCAGGATTTAATAGGGCAGTCACTTTTCTACGGGGAAATTGTACCCCCTTCTCATATTAGCAGGATTTAATAGGTCAGTCACTTTTCTACGGGGAAATTATACCCCCTCCTAATATAAGCAGGATTTAAAGGGGCAGTCACTTTTCTACGGGGAATTTGTACCCCCTCCTAATATAAGCAGGATTTAATAGGGCAGTCACTTTTCTACGGGGAAATTATACCCCCTCCTAATATTTGCAGGATTTAAGGGGGCAGTCACTTTTCTACGGGGAAATTGTACCCCCTCCTAATATAAGCAGGATTTAAGGGGGCAGTCACTTTTCTACGGGGAAATTATACCCCCCTCCTAATATTAGCCGGATTCAAAGGGGGCAGTCACTTTTCTACGGGGAATTTGTACCCCCTCCTAATATATGCAGGATTCAAGGGGGCAGTCATTTTTCTACGGGGAAATTATACCCCCTCCTAATATAAGCAGGATTTAAGGGGGCAGTCACTTTTCTGCGGGGAAATTATACCCCCTCCTAATATAAGCAGGATATAAGAGGGCAGTCACTTTTCTACGGGGAAATTGTACCCCCTTCTCATATTTGCAGGATTTAATGGGTCAGTCACTTTTCTACGGGGAAATTGTACCCCCTCCTAATATAAGCAGGATTTAAAGGGGCAGTCACTTTTCTACGGGGAAATTGTACCCCCTCCTAATATATGCAGGATTTAAGGGGGCAGTCACTTTTCTACGGGGAATTTGTACCCCCTCCTAATATAAGCAGGATATAAGAGGGCAGTCACTTTTCTACGGGGAAATTGTACCCCCTTCTCATATTTGCAGGATTTAATGGGGCAGTCACTTTTCTACGGGGAAATTGTACCCCCTCCTAATATAAGCAGGATTTAAAGGGGCAGTCACTTTTCTACGGGGAAATTGTACCCCCTCCTAATATAAGCAGGATTTGAGGGGCAGTCACTTTTCTACGGGGAATTTGTACCCCCTCCTAATATAAGCAGGATATAAGGGACAGTCACTTTTCTACGGGGAAATTTTACCCCCTTCTCATATTAGCAGGATTTAATAGGGCAGTCACTTTTCTACGGGGAAATTATACCCCCTCCTAATATAAGCAGGATTTAAAGGGGCAGTCACTTTTCTACGGGGAAATTATACCCCCTCCTAATATAAGCAGGATTTAAGGGGGCAGTCACTTTTCTACGGGGAATTTGTACCCCCTCCTAATATAAGCAGGATTTAATAGGGCAGTCACTTTTCTACGGGGAAATTATACCCCCTCCTAATATAAGCAGGATTTAAGGGGGCAGTCACTTTTCTACGGGGAAATTATACCCCCTCCTAATATAAACAGGATTTAAAGGGGCAGTCACTTTTCTACGGGGAAATTATACCCCCTCCTAATATAAGCAGTATTTAAGAGGGCAGTCACTTTTCTACGGGGAATTTGTACCCCCTCCTAATATAAGCAGTTTATAAGGGGGCAGTCACTTTTCTACGGGGAAATTGTACCCCCTTCTCATATTAGCAGGATTTAATAGGGCAGTCACTTTTCTACGGGGAAATTGTACCCCCTTCTCATATTAGTAGGATTTAATAGGGCAGTCACTTTTCTACGGGGAAATTATACCCCCTCCTAATATAAGCAGGATTTAAAGGGGCAGTCACTTTTCTGCGGGGAAATTATACCCCCTCCTAATATAAGCAGGATATATGGGGGCAGTCACTTTTCTACGGGGAATTTGTACCCCCTCCTAATATAAGCAGGATTTGAGGGGCAGTCACTTTTCTACGGAGAATTTGTACCCCCTCCTAATATAAGCAGGATATAAGGGACAGTCACTTTTCTACGGGGAAATTGTACCCCCTTCTCATATTAGCAGGATTTAATAGGGCAGTCACTTTTCTACGGGGAAATTATACCCCCTCCTAATATAAGCAGGATTTAAAGGGGCAGTCACTTTTCTACGGGGAAATTATACCCCCTCCTAATATAAGCAGGATTTAAGGGGGCAGTCACTTTTCTACGGGGAATTTGTACCCCTCCTAATATAAGCAGGATTTAATAGGGCAGTCACTTTTCTACGGGGAAATTATACCCCCTCCTAATATAAGCAGGATTTAAGGGGGCAGTCACTTTTCTACGGGGAAATTATACCCCCTCCTAATATAAACAGGATTTAAAGGGGCAGTCACTTTTCTACGGGGAAATTATACCCCCTCCTAATATATGCAGGATTTAAGAGGGCAGTCACTTTTCTACGGGGAATTTGTACCCCCTCCTAATATAAGCAGTTTGTAAGGGGGCAGTCACTTTTCTACGGGGAAATTGTACCCCCTTCTCATATTAGCAGGATTTAATAGGGCAGTCACTTTTCTACGGGGAAATTGTACCCCCTTCTCATATTAGTAGGATTTAATAGGGCAGTCACTTTTCTACGGGGAAATTATACCCCCTCCTAATATAAGCAGGATTTAAAGGGGCAGTCACTTTTCTGCAGGGAAATTATACCCCCTCCTAATATATGCAGGATATAAGGGGGCAGTCACTTTTCTACGGGGAATTTGTACCCCCTCCTAATATAAGCAGGATATAAGAGGGCAGTCACTTTTCTACGGGGAAATTGTACCCCCTTCTCATATTTGCAGGATTTAATGGGGCAGTCACTTTTCTACGGGGAAATTGTACCCCCTCCTAATATAAGCAGGATTTAAAGGGGCAGTCACTTTTCTACGGGGAAATTGTACCCCCTCCTAATATAAGCAGGATTTAAGGGGCAGTCACTTTTCTACGGGGAATTTGTACCCCCTCCTAATATAAGCAGGATATAAGGGGCAGTCACTTTTCTACGGGGAAATTGTACCCCCTTCTCATATTAGCAGGATTTAATAGGGCAGTCACTTTTCTACGGGGAAATTATACCCCCTCCTAATATAAGCAGGATTTAAATGGGCAGTCACTTTTCTACGGGGAAATTATACCCCCTCCTAATATAAGCAGGATTTAAGGGGGCAGTCACTTTTCTACGGGGAATTTGTACCCCCTCCTAATATAAGCAGGATTTAATAGGGCAGTCACTTTTCTACGGGGAAATTATACCCCCTCCTAATATAAGCAGGATTTAAAGGGGCAGTCACTTTTCTACGGGGAAATTATACCCCCTCCTAATATAAGCAGGATATAAGGGGGCAGTCACTTTTCTACGGGGAAATTGTACCCCCTCCTAATATAAGCAGTAATTAAGGGGGCAGTCACTTTTCTACGGGGAAATTGTACCCCCTCCTAATATAAGCAGGATTTAATTGGGCAGTCACTTTTCTACGGGGAATTTGTACCCCCTCTTTTAAGTGGGAATTTACAGGCAGTCATTTTTCTACGGGGATATTTTACCCCCTGCTTAATTGACGGGAACTGAAAAGGGCAGTCATTTTTCTACGGAGTCCAAATTCCCCGTTACACCGGCAAGAGCTCTGCGTCATTGAACACGATAGTGCAACATGGGTTCCGGAAGGAGAGAGTTCACAGTTTTTTTAACGTCGGCAAGTTATCCGGCTTCACAATCAGTGCAAATCATTACGGGAAATGTCACGCTTGTCTGGAATTCCTAAATCAACAGTGCACGTGATCATAGATCGCTTTGGCGAAAGAGAAACAGTAGAAAATAAGCCGAGGAGTGGACGACCAAGAGTGCTTTCTGTGCAAGACGAACGGTTTATTTTGCGAACTATAAAAAAATACCCCAAAACTAGTGCTCCGACGTTGGCTGCAAGCCTTCAAGACCGAGATGAGCAAGTTTCCTCCAGCACAGTTAGTAATGTATGCCGACGAAATGCCTACCATATACGAGTGGCAAGGAAGAAATTTTGGTTTAGTGCAATAAGCAGAAAGAAACGCCTCAAATTTACCCTATATCATCGCGATTACGATGCAGACTTCTGGAACAAGGTCATTTTTTCGGACGAAAGCAAATTCAACTTATTTGGGTCGGATGGTAGCAAAGAAATGCAGAGTTGGAGCCGCGAAACTTAATCCCAACTGTCAAACGTGGTGGCGGTTCACTCTTAGTATGGGGTTGTATGAGTGCTGCTGGGGTCGGCAAGTTGCATTTCATAGAGGGGACGATGGATCAGTACATTTACATTGATATATTGAAGAATAATTTGAGCGCTAGTGCGGCTCAAATGACCTTGGGTAATGATTACTTGTTTCAACAAGACAACGATCCTAAGCATACCGCCCTCAATACAAAATTGTGGCTGTTATATAACACACCAAAACAACACACCCCTCAATCCCCAGATCTGAACTCCATAGAAAATTTATGGAGTGTATTAGAGAAAGAGAAAAAGCAACATATCCAGCAAATCCGACCTAAAATTAGTATTGCAGGAAGAATGGTATGCCATTTCACCTCTACTGCAGATCTGGTTAAATCTGTACCAGACAGGCTCCGGGCAGTGATTCGTGTCAAAGGAAATCCAACAAAATATTAAATGCTTTTGTTTTTGCAGAAAATATGGACAAGAATGGCAAGTGTCCAAAGACTTTTTGTGTTCGAAATATGTAATATTTTCGTTATTATTGTTTATAGATGGTTTATTTTTTATATTTTGTATTTTCCTGTTGTATCAGATAAACAAGTACAGTAGAGCGTCGATTATCCGAACGTCGGTCAACCGAACGACCGCTTAACCGAACTGTGTACTCGCTCGCACCTGTTACTCTCCCACCCTACCGTCCATCATCCCCCTCACTCCCAAACCAAGTTTCCCACAGTAGTCGCCGCACTGAGCCACCGCTGGCGGAACATTGCTTCTAATGGGGCCTTCATAAGGCGCTGCTGACCGGCTAAGCCGCCAGTCGCTGTGTTTCAACAATCAGCACACTTCTGTCGGTGTATGTATTGTTCATTGATTGAGTTTGTGTTTTAAGTCCACTTTATGCACAGTAAGGCTAATCGGGACTGGACCTACAGCTTAAAGTGGGATCCGAACCACTATGTGCCTCCACCGGGTATCGAACCCGGGACCCCTTAATTACAAGGCGACGACGCTACCACTGCGCCATCGAGGAGGCCTCATGTATTGTTCATGCAAAATGCGTATGTAATATGTACATATTTTTGTTTAATAAACTGTACCACATACTATATATTCCTACTAAAGTTGCCTTTGTACGTTACTTTGTAATACTTAAAGAGATGCCTGTTTTTATGAATAAATTTACTGTACAGTACTTCTTTTTGGCAAATAAACATGTACAGTTCGATTATCCGAACAAACCAGTTTTCCGAACACCCATGTCCCCCAATTACTTCGGATAATCGACGCTCTACTGTATATGAGGTAGAATAATGTAGTTTTCATTCCACTCGCCTACCTGCACCCACAACCCTGAGCGGATCCCTTGTTTACGTACCATCAATGGTGTCCAAATACTTTTACTCACTGTACATGTCTTGACCAAGCACGTATCTAGAAATATGTTTCGGGGGAGGGGGGGGGTCCGAACCAAGTATCTCGGGAATAATAATAATAATAATGTTTAAATTAAAATAATTATATTAAATCAAATAAATACTAATTACAATACATAAATTAATATTATTATTACACGATTAGTTAAAACGACTGTAGCTATAAAAATAGAGATATAACAGCGCATATTCATTACGTAGCTTACCTTTAGTTAAGATCGGAATAATTTACATAAAAACAAGTGCTCTGGCAATGAAATTAATGTCAAATAGATGAATAATTGAATATTTATATTTATAATAACAAAAATTGTCATAGGCCTATGTAGTTGGAGAAAAGTAAGTTTCTGATTAAAAAAAAATTCAAAGGAAATTAATAACCATCGATTATGCAACAAATGCTAATATTTTCATTACTTAATTTTAGTACTTGGTAAGTCTTTCGGTGAGTCCGGGCCCCTGGACCCCTCCTAAATACGTCCTCCCTGTCCCTCAAAGCCGTATGATCCTAATACCCTTGTCTTCCAATAAGTTAAGAAGGAAATTATACAAGAAATGCTAGACGAATATATTTCCATTATTCAATTTTCTTCGGGGTGTGTGTGGCGGTGGTCCAGACCCCCCTAAATATGTCCTTCCTGTCCTTCAAAGTAGTATGATCCCAATATAATCCTTGTCCTCTCTATAAGTTGAGAGGAAATTATACAACAAATGCTAAACGAGTATATTTTCATTATTTAATTTAAGAGCTTGATAAATCTTTCGGGGGGGCAGGACCCCATGGACCCCCACCCCTAAATACGTCCTTGGTCTTGACCACAGAGACTGTCCGCAACCCTGCAGTGTTCCCAATCAGAAATTTCCTTTTGACCATGACCACAGCGAAAAGATTGACAAAAATATTGTTGACACAAAATGTACACCCTTGAGCGAAAAAACCACCCACCCTTGAAAATTTGAAAGTCCAAATCTGCATGATGTGACAGCAAGGCGGGCCAGTATAGTAAACCTCACGTATGAAAAAGTAACATCACCATAACGTCGAACTCTTGGTGATGTTATAACACACATGTCATTTATGTATACTTAGCCTATTTATTTTTGACTAATAATTAGAGATAATTCAAGAAATTTTCATTGAAACATTTCACGACACATTATTTTCTCCTGCTTCATTCGTGAAAATTGCTATTACTACATATAACTTTAAGAGTCGGTCTTGTGAAACTTGAAAGAAAGCTGCTATGTTGGCTAAAAAAAAAAAAAAAAAACACGATAAATTAGATTAATTTTCAACTTTATAAACATTACGTGCTGAAACTTTTGCATAATATGAATTCTGGAAAGAATGCACATACATACACACAACGCTTATGTAGCCATAAATGGACACAATATCAAATTGAAATTGGGCGATATAAACAACACACATGTTCTTTTCAATTACGTGTGCTATCATGTCTACAATGAAACTGCAAGAAGCAAGAGTTCTTCACAGTTTGCAACACTGTCTATCATCCGGAATCAAATCGTGGCAGTCTTCCCGACTCAGCTTTTGGCTTGTATTAGGTTTTTAAAGCATCTGCTAATATTCCCACAACAAGGATACATGAAGGATATAGAAATATTGTTACCCACAAACTACAATATTATTTATGGGGGAAGAAAATATATCAAAAGGCCTCTCGAAATGTAAAATTGCAACAACTGGTCAGGCGAAACGTTCCACAGAGTATCTAGAGAACATTGAAGAGTGCGTTGAATAATGATAGAGCTAGAGTAGTTGGTTAGGGCGTCCTCCTTATGAACCGAGTTTCACATTTTGACCGCGTGTTCGAGTCTACGCTCAGCCAGTAGTTTTTCTCCTGTGGATGGCGGTTTGGAATGTATGTTTATTAAATGTTTGTTTTCACTGTCGCCTAAAACTGCTTGAGAATAATTTTGTTCGATCCCCGGCCGGTTCAAATCCGGGAACTTTTCTAACGGTGAAAGCGGCCCCGGCGCCCACCCAGCGTCGAATAACATGGGTACCTGGGGGAAACCCTGGGGGGTAAAGGCGGTCAGGGGCGTGATGCTGATCACATCACCCCCACTCACGACCGGATCAAGAAAGTGTGGGGCGTTACCCTCACATCCCCTATACGCCTTCATGGCGTGGTGCTATGCACAGGGGAGCACTTTACCTTTTTTACCTTTACAACATAGGCTACAGTGTGCTGCAATATTCGTTACAAATTTGTGTTTGCTTTTATTAGAAACATTTAAAGAATGAAGCTCGCTACTATTTCTAATTATGTTGGGTCAACACCGAAATTTTGGGGGCTCCCACTGAGAATCGAACCCTGGACGGGTGATCGCCGAGGACTTTTGATATGTTATTAGTACTAATGTTACAAGGAAGCCATGCACCAAATTTCAGCTTGTTATGAATTATAGTTCCCTTATTTCGTGAAAAGTTTCATTGTCCGCCATTTTTCAATATGGCGGATTTAGCGTACGGGCGATCGTCGGAGACTTTTGGTATGTTGCTATTAATGCTATAAATACGTCACATACCAAATTTCAGCTTGTTATGAATTAGTTCCTTTATTTCGAAAGAAATCGTCTAAAGTGACTGCACTAAAAGTGTACAAAATAAAGCGATATGAATCATATCTGGTGCCGATCGATTTGTTCCCAACACGCAAATTCGCGAAATACTAGACCAGGAAACGTTGTAAGACTACATGCAAAGCAAAAGGATAACATTTTGGGCAAAACAATCACATCATGTCATTCCCTATTAATCCAACCATCAGCAACATCGGTCCACGGGGTCCTAGAGGGCGGATTTATGAAATGCAGAGATTAGATTAACTAAAAAATAACAAATACACGAAGCAGAAAGTCGTACAAGACAATACATACTGTAACTGGCTTATGGAACACAAGTCAAGCAGTATCTTTGCTGCACAGTATTACGATGGGTGACCGTCGCTATATCAGGTTCAATATACAACAATAAATTGAGTAAACCACTTAGACAAGGGCAGAAGAAATACAAAGGTGGACGAGCGGTCATTTCAAATTCAAAGCTGTGCTTGCGGGGGCTGGCGAACGCTCAATGAGTGTTGCTAACTCTCCCCGCAGAAAATTAGCTGAGCACTGGATGACAGAAAGTGTGGTAAATTCTTTGTGGAAGTAAATATCAATATGAAGCGCTGTGTAAAATAAGCTTCATATTACAAGCAGCAAATACCAAGGATTAAATATAATTCACAACTAATGCTAATTAATAAATAATTAGTTTTAAGATGTCTACAGTCTTCTTTGGGAACTAAGGGCCAGGGGATATATTTCAAATGGTGCACTTGATAAGATTTATCATGTTTCTTATTCAAGGAAAGAAGTTCAACACTGTTACATAATGAACATTAGACCATGTCGCATCCCGGATGGCGTAATGATAACTTCGTTCGTTGACATGTAATCAAGGTGTGTCGGGTTCGATATCACACTGATGGAGATAGTGTTCGAAGTGGAAATGCTTACAATTTGTTTTGTTTGCTGATGTCCTCCAATCTGTCCCGTATGATCTCCATTTCCTGCATGCCCGACCTCCCCTCGACTCCTCCTTCCGAAATCCATCCCAGCCCTATGGCGTACAGTTCCTTCTTTATCATTGTTACCCAGTGCGGTTCCTTTAGGTCAATGTTCTGTGCTTGTATTGCGAGTTTTTTACATTTCCATCCTCCATACTTAGCAGTCTTGCCCAGGGTTTCGGAGCGGAGTGCGGAGCGTGGTACGAGAGTACTCAGATTCGGAGCGGAGTGGTTCGACTTCTTGAGAGACACGCTCCGCTTCGGAGCAGAGTGGTTCGACTTTTTGAGTCGCATGCTCCGATCCGGAGCGGAGCGTGATACAGCAGTACTCAGCGGAGTGGTTTAGCTTTTTTAGACGCAGCTCCGATCCGGAGCGGAGCGTTTGACAGCACGCTCCGATCCGGTTAGGAGTTTTTTTTTTTTTACACGAATGCTGTAATGCAACTATGAATAATGGGAATGTGCAGTACATTAAAGCAGACTTCTGTGACGGAGTGGTTATAGTGAGTAGTTGTATTGATACTACGGACAGCGCCGGAAAGGAAGAGCTTCTCTCCAGCAGCTTTGCTACACTTAAAACTTGCTTAACATGAGCATATGAGATTTTTGCTCAAGTGTGGAGCTCTTCCTAATCCAAGATTTTTGTAAAAATGCCCTCGGGAATTTTTCAGAAAGGAAGAGCTTCCTCAGATTGATTTGTACATACTTACAAAAGTTGCATCAGCCAGATTTTTGTCCATAAACTTGTCAATTTTTGGCCACACCAGAAATTAAGCTTATACACATACATATTTACTTCTGGTTTAAGTTTAATTGGATACCATTCAATTTGCTTATCTAATATTAAAACAATGTAATATGTAGAGCCCTCTTCTAGAATTGCTCTGTGCTTGCATGTTTCCCCCTCTGTGGCAATGTGTGGAATTCCCGAGACGGTAGTATTGATTTTTTTCCTCAGCGCCAGTATTTACAGAAATTCCCGATTATTGCATCAGCCAGTTATGTGAGAGTGACTGAGGGGAATAGATGTGTTGATACAGTGCTTCTCATACTTACAGGCCTGTTTGGTTTAATTGAACATTATAAAATCTGATATTTGTTGTAATCCACTCATATTTAGAGTCAAGCTTATATTTGTCCCAGCCTGTTATACATAACAAGGTCATTGCCATTCTATACATGCATGTCCGTGCAGGCATTTGCGGAATGGCAGTGTGAATGAATATTCCACTTGTAAGCTATTGGCTTTACAACCTGTCATAATAAGCATAAAGATTAGATTTAAAACCCAGGAAATTTTATATAAATACCAAAGCCAAAAATATTAAGTGTATACACACCTACACATATACACACATATACAAAGCACACAGCTGAACCCAACTGATATTTTTTATTCAGTATAAAGTTTTGAATTGAAACCCAAGAAATTGTATATAATAAACAACAACAAAAATGCCGAATCAAAAATATTGTAATCAATGCAATAAAAATATATTTAGCTCTAATTGGGCCAGACACCAAAAGATTTGTAACCCGGACAAATACAGAACTCCCACAAAAATTTGCCCCAAATGCAATAGAAAATACAGCATGCAATACTTCACATATACACATAAAGATACTTGCTCTGCACAACCATCTACATCTGGTCTGAAAAGAAAGCACGAAGCACCTCTTAATGCCAGAGCAGCAAAGCAGCCACGCCATGAACCTATCCGTAGCAGTTTTAACGGCCAATTAAGGGATCACCGGTTTGTATCAGAGCCAAGATGTGGCATTGAGAATTTCTTGAATAGTATAAATTCTAATCTGCAGGCAATTCTTAATGCACAAAATGGCTCTTATAAGCTCTCCCTCAAATTGTTTGTACAATATAAGAAGCCAAATGGCACAAAATTTACACATCCCCACTTAACAGAAACTGTACCTGTATATTCAAATACAAATTCAGACAAAATAATAAGCAATTTGATAGATCAACTGAATATCAAACACTCTGAATTTGCGGCAAAAGAGTCAGGATGGAGCCTATGCGGTTCATCACACAAGTTATATGTTAATATTTCTGAATTCAGCCCATTACAAGGATCTACATATGTGCCATTACCTGCCAATATCAAAAACAAAAGAGCCGTGGTCAATATAAAAAACACCGACCAGAAATGCTTTTTGTGGTGTATATTAGCTGCTTTGTATCCAGTTTCAAGGGATCCTCAAAGAATAACTTATTACAAACAGCATGAACATGATTTTGACGATGTAATGGAGGGTTTAGAATATCCAATGTCAGTTCAGAATATTGATAAATTTGAAAAAAAGGCCAGGCACATCAATGGCAAACAATTATCTATTAATGTATTTATTTGTTCCACTGGCAATTGCCCGATAGCACCTCTCAGAATCAGTATACTTGATGATGAAGCTGCAATTCCGATTGATCTGCTCTTAATTGAAGGGGATGGCACATATCATTACACTCTAATACATAATCTTCAAGCTTTAGTGAGAACACAACTAGACAAAACTCATACAATATTTAAGTTGTGCAGAAGATGCTTAACTGTATTTGATGGTCAAAAAATGGTAAATGGGGTTCGTGAAAAAAATGCAGAAATTGCCAAAAACAAGTTAATTGAGCATCTGAAATACTGTGGCAACCATAAACCTGTTCATATGGTGATGCCCAATCCAAGTGAAAATTGCAAATTCAAAAAATATGAAGCCTTGTTGGAACACCCAGCACATATTGTCTGTGATTTCGAATCGAACCTCAAACCTCTTGCATTCTGTAGCCCAGATCCCGAAGAATCTTCAACTACACCATACCAGTTACATGAACCTTCCAGTTTTTGTTATGTAGTTGTACGGGATGGTATTGTTATTAAAGAATATTCATACAAGGGACCAAATGCCATCAAAATATTTGCACATAGAATAGAAAATGTGTGCCGTGACATAGCATCTAACATCTTATTAAAATCAAAGCCTATGTTGCCTTTAACAGAGGAACAGATTGAAGATTTCAACAATGCAGAAAAATGCCCGGTATGTGATTCTGAATTTTCAGATACAAATATCAAGGTACATCACCATTCTCATACAGATGGTCGATATAAACAGGCCCTGTGTAATAGCTGTAATATTAAGATCAAGAGACCAAGATTTGTCCCCATATTTTGCCATGGAGCATCCAATTATGATTTCCATCATCTGATCAGGTACGAGGGGTTTGACAAGCAGAATTTAAATATTTTAGCTGAAAATGATGAAAAATATATATCTATTAGCAAGATAATTAAAGTTGATGGTGTTCCTATTCACATAAGATTTCTTGATTCTTACAGATTTTTATCTGCTGGCCTGGCCACACTGGCCTCTCAATTATCTGATGATCAATTCAAAATCACACGTGCATTGTTTCCAAATCAGGACCTGAAATTAATTAGGCGGAAGGGTGTATATCCATATGACTATGTTACAGATTTTTCTAAATTTGATGAGTGTTCCCTGCCACCACAACAAGCATTTTACAGCAAAATCAGAGGATCTGGAATCACTGATGATGATTATCACCATGCTCAGTTGATGTGGAACAATTTAAAATGCAAGACATTTGGTGATTATCACATGGCATATTTAAAACTTGATGTAACCCTCTTAGCTGATATATTGCAAGCATTCAGAAAATCTTCCATGCAAAATTATAAACTGGATCCAATATATTTTTACAGTGCCCCGGGCCTAGCATGGGCTGCAACGTTTTTGAACACTAAAATGCAATTGGATCTGATCCACGATCAAGATAAGTATCTGTTTATGGAGAAATGTATAAGAGGAGGGATGGTGCAATGTTCCCAGAGATATGCCAGAGCAAATAACAAGTATATGCCTGATTATGATCCAGCACGGCCATCAAATTATATAACGTATGTAGATGCAAACAACCTCTATGGTCACGCCATGATGCAAAAACTGCCATATGCAGAGCTTGAATGGGTTGAAAATTTCAATATTGAAGATCTTAAGGACTTTGATGACAGTGAATATGGCCTATTCATAGAGGTTGATCTGACAATTCCTGATGATTTGCACAATAAATTTTCTGATTTGTCCCCAATTCCTGAGGTTAAGTGCTCACCTGGCTCTAAACAGAAGAAGCTCATGATGACTCTGGATCCGAAACAGGGATATGTCATATATGACAAAAACCTCCAGTTCCTGATGAATCATGGTGTTCAAGTACCCAAAGTTAGAAAAGTTTTGAGGTTCAGGCACTCAGAATGGTTGAAACCATACATTGATACAAACACGGAGCTTCGAACATCTGCAAAGAGCCAATTTGATAAGGGCTTGTTTAAATTGATGGTGAATTCAGTGTATGGCAAAACAATTGAAAATGTCAGGAAACATACCGATGTTAAAATAATTACTGACCCCAGCCGGAGCAAAAAATTGGTTGCAAAGCCCAACTTCAATTACAGAAGAATTTATGATGAGCACATGGCTCTTTTCAACATGATGAAAACAAAGATTAAGTTTGATAAACCTATTTATGTAGGGGCTGTGATATTGGAATTGTCCAAATTACATATGTTAATATTGTATTATGATGTGCTGAAACCTTTTTATGGTGATCGTGTAAAATTATTGTACATGGACACGGATAGTTTTATTCTTGATATTCAAACAGAAGATGTTTATCAAGATATGTCACAGCCTGAATTGTTTCCATACTTTGATACCAGTGAACATACAAGAATTCACCACCACAACAAAAAGGTGCCTGGCAAGTTAAAAGATGAGACACTTGGTGATGTTATTGTGAAATTTGCTGGGTTAAGTGCCAAGATGTACAGTTTTGAAACATGTAGTGGCGCTGTTGCCAAAAAAGCCAAGGGCATTGGCAGAGTGACTGTAGACAAAGATCTCCAATTTGAAGATTATGAAAATTGCCTCAAATCCCAGAATTCAATCAGAACATCAGAAAATAGAATTCAGAGTGAGGATCACTTGTTGACTTCAAATGTTGTAAGAAAAGTGGCCCTGGACCCACATGATGATAAGAGATGCATTTTATCATGTGGCATACATACTTTACCATGGGGTCATTGTGATTTGAAAAGTGGGAATCAATGCCCAATTACAGAGCATGATTTGAAATAAATAAACATGCCTATGAACTTATTTGGGTTCAAAAAACAGGCTATTATGGACCTGCCGACACCACAAGCCTCTCCTGATAGGCTGTCTAAACTGAGTGGCTTGTTAATTATTCATCTGAACAGCATACTTACAGATAATAATGAAGAAACGGGCAAAACATTGTACATATTTAACAATAATTTAAATCATTACCAATTACCTGTAGGTGGGCAATTGCAATTTATTACAACCCCTGAGGGTGATGTTAAAATTTCAGTAGGGAGAAATATTTATAGAATTAAACACTCAAACATGATTTCTGGCACTGTATATACTGTTTCTGCTGGTGACTGCTTATATATTGAGGTCCCTGGGTCATATGACAAGCTTATACCTTTTTTTATAGAATTAAGAATCAGATACTCTATAATAAATAACCACTAAAACAAAAATGCCTAATGATATATTTGGCCATACAAGACATGAAGATCACAGTGATGAGATTCTGATGCTTGATGTCAGAGTCAAGAAATTAAGAAGTGATTTACAAGCTTTACAAACTACACTCAATGCCAGTCTTCAACTAGAAATTACAAATTTACAATCACAATGCATGGACCCTCTTCTTAAAATTGATTCTGAACTCAAATTATTGCTTCAGAAATATACTGATCTGGCCACATTAGATAATTTTCAAAGTTTAGAAGAAGCTGTAGCAGCTCTTCAAGCCAAATTTAAGACCCAGGCCACCAATTCTCAGCAATTGAAACAACAATTGGAAGAGCAGATAAATAATGTCCAGGCACAGCTCCAAACAATTGTCAAAAGCATAAAATCACAAGAAGATTTTGATCTAGTGATTTCCACTCTAAAAGAACAGATTCAATCACTCCAGATACCTAATCTGGATCCTCTGCACAATGCCATAGCCGAGGTTAAAGAAAAAATTGAGACACTTGAAAATTTTATGAACAACTTGCCATCTTCTGATGCTTTGAATGCAATAACTCGGAGTGTAGCAAATATTAAGCTGCAACTTGAAACATATGAAGATTTTGGAAAAATTCAAAGTACCATAACCCATCTTGAAGGTACAATAGCAGCAGTGCAAAGTGATTTGGCAAATGTACTAGAATCCCGATTGCCTGGGATTGTAGATACCCTTGTCAGTGTCCAGCAACAAATCACAAAGCTTGAAAACCTCAACACTGAATCTGAACTATCTCATTTTCATCACTTGATCGATGATATCCAAACAAAACTTGAAATTTTACAACAATCCACACCCTCTCAGGCAGATATAGCCCTGCTCCAAAATGCTATGCAAAATGTGGCTGATGCTTCTGAATTAAACAATGTAAAATTGGCACTTGAATTTTTGCAAAATACAGTATCAAATCTTCCTACATCACAGGAACTTAAAAATATTAAGAGAGCTGTGAATAGGATATTGAAATCAGAAGATATCAAGAATATCCAGGCAGAGATCAATCATCTCACTCAGACAGTGGCCACTCTACCAACCAATCAACATATTAATGAACTGCATGCCCTGTTTGAGGATATCAGAAGACAGGTCCATGATCTTACTGCTCAAAATTCAAAATTGGCAGTTGTTGAAAATTTGCAACAAATTGTAGCTAATATCAACCAACAGCTAGGGACCATGGAATCCAATCAAGCAAATGCTCTGTCTGTTTTTGCCACCCAGCTTCAAGAGATTGTGCAACAATACAAGAAACTTATTGTGGACATAAAAATCAAGCCAGGCCACGATGATGTTGTTAGGACCATCAATGAGCACCTTGAATCTGTAACAAGCAGATTGCTTACAGCAGAAAAAGAAATAACAGGCATAATCGAGAATCCAAAACATACAGTAATTCTTGAATTGTACAGCATCCCCAACAAAGAATATGATTCTCCATTTACACCAGGTGGCAAAATATATATGCTGTCCCCTGCACAATTTTATTACCAGTTTTTTGTTGGGGGCACATTGAGACCAATCAAGATCAAATATTGGCATCAGCCACAGGCACACCACTACCCTACCTTATCAATAACAAATGCTGAGAACAAAGTGAAAATTACCAGTGTAGAGTTAGAGGATTTTACAGACCCCAATACATTAGAAACAGCCTATACTGAAGATGATGGCTCTCTGGAATTTAAAATACAAATAGGGGACAAATTATATTTAGAAAATCCTGCAGTCTCAGCTGCTGAACACCCCATAGTTGCAATATTCTTGTTTTCATATTATGTCTAGACAAATTATTGTTGATGAATTACACAGACAAGCCAGACATAATTTTAAGAGACTCCCAGTAGTCACAAAAGGCATAGATGATTTATGGCAGAGCGACTTGATTGAAATGGCAACTGGACAGTTGAAAAACTTAGACAAAATCAACAAGGGCTACAAGTATCTACTCACTGTGATAGATACATTTTCAAAATTTGCCTGGGCTGTGCCACTCAAATCCAAGACTGGAACATGTGTTACAGAAGCTATCAGGACAATCATCAATCAGAGTGGAAGATCACCGCGCTATTTGCAAACAGATAATGGCAAAGAATTTTATAATTCAGTGTTTCAACAATTTATTAAAAGCCAGGCAATAAAACATTACTCGAGTTACAGTGATCTCAAAGCCTCAATTGTAGAGAGATTCAACAGAACCCTAAAAAATCTTATGTATAAACAATTTACCCTCCAAGGTAATTATAAATGGCTTAATATTCTTCCAGAACTTCTACATAAATATAACAACTCGGTCCATTCCACAATCAACATGAAACCCTCCGAAGTAACTTCATCTGATGAGCAAAAATTGATCAGGACTGTTTATTATCCTAGATACCAGCCAACAACAAGAAAGGCCAAATACAGGGTGGGTGATCAAGTAAGAATCAGCAAATATAAGCACTTATTCAAGAGAGGCTTTACAAGAAACTGGAGCACCGAATTATTTACAGTGGTTCAAGTTAAACCCGGGACCCTTAACACATATATAATAAAAGACCACCGAGGAGAAATTCTCAAAGGCAGGTTCTATGAACAAGAGCTCAGCAAAACTAAACAGCCTGACACATATCTCATAGAAAAAATCATCCGCAGAAAAGGCAACAAGTTATTTGTCAAATGGCTGGGTCATCCGGAAAACAGCTGGATCGATGCAAACAAAATAATAATATGAGCACCTGGGATGTTATAAAAAGGCTGCCAGAACCTGAACAGCAGAATAAGAGAAATGGCAAATTGCTACCTGATAATATTAGGTGTCTTATTGTTGGGCCATCTGCTTGTGGTAAAACTACACTCATGGTTGATAATTTTTTATTGGCACCCAACTGGTTAGACTGGAAAAACAGGCACTTGTATGTCTTCTCTAAGAGCTTGGAACAATTAAAATATCAGCAGCTGATGAAGCTATATGATGGATTAGATATTGCCACTTTTGAACCAGATGTTAAGCCACTCCATGAATGTCTCGATAATTCTGTTGTTGTGTTTGATGACATTATACTGGATAATCAAAACAAGGTTAGAAATTTCTTTACACAGGGCCGACACAAAAACATTGATTGCTTCTACCTGGCACAGACTTTTTCAAAAATACCGAAGCAACTGATCCGAGACAACAGCAATTTTATATGTGTGTTTCATCAAGATCATACCAACCTCAAACACATACATGATGAATATGTAGGTGGGGACTTGAGCTACAATGATTTTTCCAAGTTTTGCAGCAGGTGCTGGAACCAGGACAGTTATGGGTTTGTCACAATTGATATGACAAGAACACCTACTACTGGAAAATACAGAAATAAAATCAACGATTTTCTAGACGTTGAAACATATATAAATAACCATGAAAAGGCCAATTATTGATGATCTTAAGTTAAGAGATTATCTTGTAAAAAGATTTAAGGGATGGAAATCAGAGAACCGGGGAATTTATGAAAAACACAAACAAACAGAACAGCCTGTAATTGATGCTATTAATAATTTAGGTAAAAATATCAAAACTGTTACAGAGCAAAATCAAGATTTGATCACAGAGCTTGTGCCTGTAGCTGCTAGGAACATATTAGATTATCCATTCACCCCACTTTCCAGTATTCATACACCTAGTCCTGTTGCTCCTAGAAGAATTGAAGCTACACAGGATCCTATTGAATTGGGTCTTCTTGCTCAAAAATATTTAACCACACCTAAAGACAATAAAGATGAGGTGTTTGGCTTATATGCTGACACAGAGCTTGATGGGAGCATCATACATAGAATTGGCAATTTCAGAGTAACATTTATGGGAGATGATCTGATTGTATATTCAGAATCTCGTCTCGGAGAAAAAGGTGCTTTTGTTAAATATCCCGGCACACCTGGGTTGTGGGAACTGATGACTAGGAAAAGGCCTGGCAGCTATACAGATCAAGATTATGAACATTACAAAGAAATATTAATAAAATCAGATGCTCTATACCAGAACAATGATCCCACACAAAAAAGAGTCAAGTCTAGCAGTGGGGCAAAATACAATAATTTAATCAAGCCCATATGGTCACAAATCAAGACTGGCAGTGGAATCAAACAATACAACACCCTGCCTAAAGAATTTGTGTGGGTTGATGATGTCAGGAAACTTGTAGATAGGTTATTGGTGATAGCTGGGGAGGAAAATGCTGGGAACCACAATTTTTACAATGAAAAGGTTGGAATTATGGACATGATAAGCACCAAATTATCTAATTTTATAGTGAATGACCCTAAGGGGATTGGATATCTCATAAAAATTATTAATACTCTACCACCTAAATTTTGGAATATTTCTGAGGGCCGGGGCCTGGTTAATGACATTATAAACAAGCTGCCATTTGAACTACACATTCCAGGCTATCAGTATTGTGGTCCAGGCACAAAATTGGACCATAGATTAAACAGAGGGGATCCTGGTGTTAATCCCCTAGATGCTGCTTGTAGAGACCATGACATAGGATACAACACACATTCTGATCTTGACAAGAGACATGTTGCAGACAAGAAATTAGAAGAGGCTGCATTTGGTAGATTTGTAAGCAAAGATGCTTCTTTAAGTGAAAAAATAGCAGCATTGGGAACCACCATAGCTATGAGCACCAAACAAAAACTGGGGTGGGGGTTGTGAACATGTATATAATAAACCTACAATGAAGGCCAAGGGTGTTATGTATCAAATACCTTATGCAGGTCTCAAATCTCTTAAAACTATTGACAGTCTCTTGACCAAAAAGCAGCGCAAGAAAAAAAGCTCTTGTATTGCAAAGGGCCATGGTATGAAATTGTTGCTTAGTACCCCCCAATTAAAAAAATTACAGCAATCTAGAAAAAAATCACATACAGGGGGTTTCATATTTACTATCCCGGCCATCTTAGCTGCTCTCGGGGCTGTTGGGAGCTTGGCTGGGGGATCAGCCGCCATAGCAAAAACAGTAATAGATGCCAAGAAAAATAGGGCAGAATTAGATGAGCAGAGGCGCCATAACCTGGCAATGGAGAAAAAAGGCAAAGGTGTTAAGAGAGCCATGAATAAGTTTAAAAAAAACAAGAGCCGCTTACAAACCAAGATATTGAAGCTTTAATCAAGCCACTGGGCATCAAACATTTTAGAGGTGTGTACATGTCTGATTCTTTACCAGAACAACCACTCAACAAAGAGTGTGGCATTGTTAATTTGGATCAGTTCAAAAATCAGGGCACTCACTGGATTTGTTATCTTAAATATTTAAACAATGAGGCATTTGTGTTTGATTCATTTGGAGGTGTTCCACCTGAAAATTTAGTAAAATATCTAAAATCAGCTAATCTTTATTACAATAATGCCCGTGTTCAAAATTTCAAAGATGTTAATTGTGGACATTTGTGTTTATCTGTTCTCAGATATATGTCTCAAATAAATAAACCATCAATTGAAAATTTTCAAAAAGCCCTGTGGTATTTAAAACATCATGGGGGTATTCCATCTCACCAGCCAAAATTCAATATTGAAACTCAAATTACATGATGACATTGTGTATCCCAAAACAATAGCTCTCAGAGCATTTTACGGCATGTACTTGATCCCTAATATTACACACCACAACAATACAATTGCAGTAGGGGATCAAAAAATTGTCATCACTCCAGGGCAATATAATCTGTCCACTCTAAATGCTCAATTACCCAGAGGTGTAGTGTTAAGTCAAAATTCTGTCACTCACAGAGTAGAGATTGTATCTGCTACAGAAACAGTGGATCTGGGTACTATAGGAGAGCTGTTGGGAATTGAGAACAACACAAAACTTGAACCAGCCATCAAACACACTGCTATGAATATACCCAAATTCTTGGCCATAGAGACACTGAATATTCACTGTAATGTGGCTGAGGGTATGATCACCAAATCAAATGGCATAGGCACTCACAAACAAACTGGCATCATTGCAACATTCAAACCTAATTCCGAATTTATGGAGCCCATCATCTACAATCCATCCCCAACATTATATTTTCCCGTGTGCCACAATAGAATAGATTACATTGAGTTGATGGTCACTAATGAGAAAGAAGAATTAGTTGATTTTGCTGGAGCCACAACAACTGCAATCATAGAGATTAACATTTAAATAAAAATACATACAATGGAAAATATTGAGAGTTATGAGCTACAATCATTCCCCCCAAACAGGAGGACATTTGCAAATTTAAATCAACCCAACACAGAGATTGAGGTTGATCTTGATGTAGGGGATGGCTTTATACACCCCCACAGAGCAGATCTATACATCAAATTTGATGTTGTAAAGCTCGATGGTACAGATTACCCGGCAAATTCAAATATAAGACTTGTAGACAATTTTGTGCCGCATCTGTTCTCTGAAATTGAGATCAGAAAGCATGGTGTTGTTATAAACAGAGTAGATTATCCCGGCATTACCTCCACAGCTTTGGCCACTCTAAAATTATCCAAAACCGAAGCTTCTTACTACAAAATAGGCGGATTTGAGGCTGGTGATAAGATATTATCTAAAAATCATACAGTGCTGTTTCCTATGCGCCTGTTGCCAGGATTCTTCTCGGATTACAAAGAAATTATGTGGAAGGGCGGGTTAAGAATTACATTTAGAAGAGCTGCAAATGATAACAATGCTTTGATGAGGTACAGTGCAATAAACTCTACAGGAGAAGCTCTGCCTAATACCTTACCTGATGAGGGCAAATGCATTATTCAGACTATGGAGTTAAGAATCCCTGTTGTTGAATATGAAGCCAGTTACGCTCTTAAATACAAAGCAGATATAGTAAAAAATCCACAGATTCCTCTGCAATTTTACACATATCAATGCGTACAGAAGCCCGCATCTGGCACATATTATGAATTTGATGCTACAAATTCATTCTCCAGTATTCAATTTGACATGCCCGATTTTGTAGTGGTACTGTTTCAGACTGGGAGACACAACAATCAGGAAAAAAATTCAAGTAAATTTGATAACTGCAACATCAAGAACATATATCTTAAAAATGGGAGAAATGAGGTTTTTCCTAGGGAAAATTACAATTTAGACATTTCCAAGGATGATTTTCTTAAATTATATGAGGCTTTTTCGGCTTTCAAGAGGGTCACTACAGGCAATACTGACATGTATTACACGCCAGATGAATTCAAAGCACGGAGACCCATGTTTGTAATTAACACTTCAAAAAGAAAACAGGTTGTGGTTAATGACAGGACAAACATTAAAATTATCTGTGAATTCCACGAGGCATTACCCGATGACACCATTTGTAGCGTTATTCTCATAGGTGAAAAATCATATGTTTATGATGTAAGAAATGAGAGAGTCACGGAGCAATTCTAGAGGCCCGATTCAAACACAGAAACCCCTTGATTACAAAGCAATAATACCAACACTTTGCTGTCAGAGAGGTCCCAGACACTCTACCAGCTTTGAAACCTCAACTGTATTATCAGCTAGCAGTGAATATCTTATGTGTGGGCAGTTGTATATATTTCAATCTTTTATCAGGACTCGAACCCAAAGCCCCTGATTACAATGCAACAATAATAACACTTCTCAATATGGAATATGCCCACATTTTACTGGGTTCTGAGACCCTTATACAGACAAAATTGGATTTTGTTTCTGTCATAATATTTTCCAAGTCTCTGCCTAGGCTCATATTATCAGAAGAGAATTGCTTTTAGCATGAAGGGGGTGCAGTTCATTGCCACTGTGTGAAAATATGTATTTTTATCTCAATAATCTTTGTTACACTTTTACATGTTGCAGACATGTTACACTTTTTCCCCTGTCGCACAGAAAGATTAATGGCCCCTTCAGTGAATCGTACAGAAAAATCATTAATGCTCCCTACTAGCGTGTAGATTTTATCTCTTGCGTGCCGGCAAGGCATAGAGGCAATTAATTATGCTTACCCGCTCTTCTCATATTGTATTGAGCGAGTGGTTCCCAATAGAGAATAATTTTGCTCTGTTGAACAACACTTTTTACCAGGTTTTCAGATCTGGGAGTTGTATATCAACTAGGAATAATTATTCTCAAAATCTCACGTGTGGAGATATTATTTTGCCACACATATTTCAATCTATCAGGACTCGAACCCAAAACCCCTTGTTTACAAAACTACAATATTAACATTTTGCCATCAGATTTTATGAGGACTCAAACCCGAACCTTTTGATTACAAGACAATGCACCACACTCCACTCGGTCTCAGAACCCAATAGATATCAATTCAAGATTCCTGGGATTTTGACAGAAAAACATACTATAAGCTTAATTTCTGGTGTGGCCAAAAATTGACAAGTTTATGGACAAAAATCTGGCTGATGCAACTTTTGTAAGTATGTACAAATCAATCTGAGGAAGCTCTTCCTTTCTGAAAAATTCCCAAGGGCATTTTTACAAAAATCTTGGATTAGGAAGAGCTCCACACTTGAGCAAAAATCTCATATGCTCATGTTAAGCAAGTTTTAAGTGTAGCAAAGCTGCTGGAGAGAAGCTCTTCCTTTCCGGCGCTGTCCGTAGTATCAATACAACTACTATAGTGGAACCACATGGAAAAGAGCCTGCTGTCCTGTTTCCACGTACTCTAGTTGTTTGTCTGTATGATCGCCCCCGCTTGGAGGGGAGGGACAGAGTGGATCATGCTTCCTTAATGCCCTAGTCGAACGGGTGAAGGGGGAGGTGCGCGGGGACTTTTGGCCGAAGCTTTTTGTTTGTGGTCGCTCTACAGCACAGCACCCTACGACGTCAGGGATCCGTGGGGTGGTTCAACTCCCGTCATGGGCTTGTACAGGGTCAACGAAGTTAGTAATAAGTTTGTTTTATAGAGCTTACATTGATATACTTGTATGTTGAATTGTATCTTCTGCAAATATGCTGTCTAAAGAAACAAACTGCTGGAGTACTAAGTGAGGCGAGTGTACAATCTTTGTGTGTATCGTTCATCAATTTAATCATAACATCGATCATCCCCATCTTCGCGATTAGCCAAAAGCGACATAGAAGAGAAGTAAAATGAACTAAATCGATCAATCATGCACATTAAACATTGGTAAAACAATACAAGAATGCTGTTTTGGCGAGAGAGAGAGAGAGAGAGAGAGAGAGAGAGAGAGAGAGAGAGAGAGAGAGAGAGCTAGCTAGCTATAGTACATAAATTTTTCATTTGGTGTAAGTTGAAATATGAATTACGTAAATAGTATTTCTGTATTGGGATGTACACCCGGCCGCAAATGTAATGGTAGAAAAAAAATTTGCACAGCCGAAAATAAGTTGGCAATGCTGCGCAAGCAAAGTTTTCTCAACGCTCAACTTCAGTACCGAAGGTCATGCTACATGTCGATTGGCAACTTTCGGGAGCATGTTTTCTGTCTACACAGTTCTCCCCAAATGCCTGTTTGAGAATGATTTTGTGTTCACGTTATCTCTTTCGAACGTAGTTCTGACATTGCAGTAATCTTACATGATTTTTTGTTCTTATTTTGCTTTGCTTTTATCATGACACGATTATAATTTATCGCAACTATGAGGTTGGATGATAATTAGATTAAATTGATAAAAAACACTACAGAGATAGAACTCCATGCCAAGACCAGGACTCGAACTCAGAAGCAAGAGCGGGGAAATTTAGTCACATTGTTCTAACTCTCGGACACGAGTTAGCTTATAATTACAGTAGAGCGTCGATTATCCGAAGTAATTGGGGGACATGGGTGTTCGGAAAACTGGTTTGTTCGGATAATCGAACTGTACATGTTTATTTGCCAAAAAGAAGTACTGTACAGTAAATTTATTCATAAAAACAGGCATCTCTTTAAGTATGTATTACAAAGTAACGTACAAAGGCAACTTTAGTAGGAATATATAGTATGTGGTACAGTTTATTAAACAAAAATATGTACATATTACATACGCATTTTGCATGAACAATACACACAGTACACAAAATTAACGTTTAAAAAAATCCTTTATTTTGGTCTGTCTAAGCAAGCCTACACGCTTACGAGCAGCTAAGTCACGTACTTTTTTCATTACAGATATCTGAAAGTGAGCGAGTACACAGTTCGGTTAAGCGGTCGTTCGGTTGACCGACGTTCGGATAATCGACGCTCTACTGTATATGTAATTGCTAAGGAGTATTTTATATTATATTCATGCGTAATAGCTGTTTCTGGACACTTGATTTATGGGTGGTATTAGATCGAAAATGAGTTCTTCCGGGACAATCCTTTTTCTGTTTGACGGGCGCTAGGGGGAGGCACATCTCGTTCATAACAGAGAAACAATCATAGCATACAATTGAAGTGTGACGTGCAAAACACTATTATTATTATACGTACGGAGATCAGTTGGATATGGCAATTGTGACATGCAAGTTTCATTTTCTCATTATATCTAAATTGTATCCTAATTGATAATCTCGAAACAATGCAAAATGTTTCCTGGTTTACGCGAATTCATAATGATTAAACTAAACAGGACCTACATCTTTTAAATGTTAAATCTGGGTGATGGATTTTGTGCCTCAACAGGAAACTAAAATATACCTACAATACTCATTCACTACCCAGCGGTAGCTGTAAATAAGCTAAACTTGAAATGAAGAGGTAAGATCCATATTCATGATAAGAGAGAGTGGTAGGAGGTGCAGTAGGTAAACCAAATATGTAAGGAAAATGTGTAAGTTTCTACTGTATGTAAAAATTTTCGACCTCCGTTGAGGTATGGTTAGCACAGCGCAGTACGACGACAGATTCCGGGTTCGAATACCGGTCTGGGCATTGATTTTTGTTTGTGCATCTATCATACCATCACTCATCTTCATCGTCGTGATTTCTCAAAAGTGGGATAAAAACTACACTAAATATAAAAAATTAAAATCTATTTGAAAATTAGAAGCTCCTTTCAACACGTCTATTATCCGGAGATCCTGCAGCAATGCAACTTACGATCAGTAACTAACTACCACAAATTTTGTGCATACATAGGCAAATCGGGACGAGAACTACAGTTTAAAGTGGAATCCGAACCATTATGTGCCTCCACTGGGCATCGAACCGAGGACTCGTTGATTGCAATGAGGCGACGTTCTGACTGCGCCATCGTGGATGCTCTTTAATCAGTTACATAGATTAGCACAAATTGATTTCAAACATATTTCGCACATTAAATAGAATTAATTATCACCACAGACGGGAAATTAGTTTCAGGGAAAATCGGAAATACGAGGAATATCTGTCGCCCTTTTCGTGTTGCTATTGTTTATAAAATAAGAAGCACTTCATATCCCTGTCACATCCATTGTCGCTATTGACTGAAGAAACAACAATGCTTTAAACTCGGAAACAGACACCGCAGGTTCTTTTTCTGTCATTTCAAGTCACTGTTCTACCACTCTCGGTTAATCGCGATGATAAAGATTAAAGATGTGATTGATGGAAGTGGAATGAAGACAATGACACATCCATATTTTCTGGTCCATGTTCTACCTCCCAACTTCGAAGCGCGTGCGCTAAGCAATTAATCACGGGGTTGGCCATTTCATGCTTGTCAGTTCACTAAATTAATCTATTCGGCATTCAACATCCAGAGGTAGAAAAGCAACAGAAGATAACTAAAAAAAAAACATTCACCTATCAACCAGCAATTTCATGCTGACCAAATCTACACACCAACTTATTACGGCATTCGTATTGCAGATTGGACTTGAGGATTAAAGATCGTCCATTTCCTGGTTCAACTCGAGGCAATACAGGTGCCTTATCAAAGCTCCTTGGAGCATGCAGGGTTTCCAATTTATCATAGTCAAAGATCTGCGACAATATTATTACTACTACTACTACTACTAATAATAATAATCATAATAATAATTTGAATTATTTCCATGCAGCATTGAAAAAGCACAGCATTCCAAACACATGCGTTATTCAGAGTGAATGCCTTCAAAATAAACACGAATTCCCGATAATGAAATATGAGGGCACCTTTCATTTATAAGAGAAAAAAGTTGTTTTGTATCTCAACTGCATCAAATGTTCAATGCACATGTATTTTTGTATGTGTGTTTGTGTGTGAACAATGAGCATTAACTAAAAAAGTTCTTCGTTCGTTTAAGTGGGTAATGTATAGTTAGGCGAACAAGAATACACAGCCACCAGTCCACCTACCCATTGTTTACACTGGCACGTTTATATAGATCTCTACTACTTAATAGTAGTAGTGGTATTAGTAGTATTATTTGAAGTAATTCAACTAATTAGTTAATTATAAGTATTATTAATTAATTACAATTATTATTATTTAATTACAGTTTAATAAAACAACGTGAATTTGGAGAAAGCTTTAGAAATAGCAACCCCCCTTGATGAAATCCTGTGTACGCTACTGCTAGCTTCCGAGTTCGAGTCCTGATCTCGGCATGGAGTTCTATCTCTGTAGTGTTTTTTATCAATTTAATCTAATTATCATCCATCTTCATTGTTTGGATAAATTGTAAACGTGTCATGATAAAAGCAAAACAAAATAAGAACGAAAACAATATTGTAAGATTATTGCAATGTCAGATCTACGTTGGAGAGAGAAAACGTGAACACAAGATTCATTTTCAATCAGGTATTTGGGGAGAACTGGGTAGACAGAAAACGTGCTTCCGAAAGTTGCCAATCGACGTGTGGCATTACCTTCGGTACTGAAGTTGTGCGTTGAGAAAACTTTGCTTGAGGCTCCTCATGCGTCTTATCACAAATGTCTCGGTGTGCGCAGCATTGCCAACTTATTTTCGGCTGCGCAATTTTTTTTTCCCCATTACATTTGCCGCGGGTGTACTATTTTGAATTGTGACTCTTCGATATAAGAGTTTGAATGTTATGTGTTGAATGGGTTATGAATAATTTCAAGCAATCAGTTTTTCTGCTTTGCGGATTTGTCCGACCCACCTCATACAACAGGCAGCTTCGTTTTGTGCCGTATTCCTTGCAGGTGACTCAGTGCAATTGGCTAGCGCATTGGTCTTGTGCCGTTTCAAGAGGGAAGGAGGGTGAAACTGGTACATAGCTTGTTTGTGTGTGCTTTCGGGGTTGAGAACTTCGTTCGCTGTGCTGTACGTTGCGTTCGACTTATCCGTACATGGTAGAGACATCGCCTTTGCCAGACAGATCCAGTGTTGCCAGTTGTATTAGAATTACGCTACACCAATTCTCGCTAGATTGTTCTCTTTTAAAAGTATTACTTGCGCGTGTTGTTCTTCTCTTCACTGTCATAAAAAGAAGCCTTTAAAAGCTGTGTTCTCTTGTATCATTACATGTATATTATGTGTGCTTGTCAACGGTGATATATGGACATAATCAATATTATTGCATAATCATATGCAATAATTAACATATATAAATTACTGTGACTGAAATGAAATTATATGCGTGAAATAGCCTATGTACTTTTTGATTAACTTTCATTTCCGGGTGGCGTGGCCCCCTCCCTTCCGGACGTCCATGCATATCGAGAAATTATTCCAACCAGTCTCGGTTAATGGAATTATAAGGTGACTAGATTTGTTAAATCAATATACAAGAACAACAAAGAAAAATCCGTAATTGTTAATTATATGCATCATAAGCCACGAGAATCATGGAAGATCTATACTGTAATAATGAATTGAAGGAAATCATGCCGAGTTTTTATTTATAGTCTACCTGTTCAAGTAGGAATGGAAAGGTGCACAAAAAGAATTACAAAAATGTATGTAAAAGAAAACCAAGTATTTCGATAAAGTTATTTCTATAATTGTAATCAACAATGACAAATTGTCCTTTCAACTAAGTATAAGTTTCAATTTGTCTTTTCCGGACTATTACCTTTGTCTTGCCTTTAATCGTATATTTCTCATGATACGTAATTTTAAACAAATCCTAGATAAGTCTGTAAAAAAATAGGACATCGGAACTATGGAAAAGAAATATACTGTGATAGAGAAACAAACACAAAGGAAACACCAATGACATTAACGCGGGTCAAACCAACACCATTTGTCGTTGAGAGCTGAACTCGCATCCACGAACTCGCAGAAATATTCCCACGGAATTTGTTATTCGTCTGATATTGAATACCCAATGATGCTTTCTGTTATGTAATAGACACTTATGAAGTGAATACATTATTAGGACTTCGCCAGATTTCAAGAAACACACACACACATACGTAAAATATATGAATAAGAGGTTGTTCATTTGAAAATGAATTTCCAAGTTGTATTTTTATGCTCTTGTGAATAGATGTAAAGGAAAGTGAAGTCTCTTATTGTTAAACAGAATTACAAATTTATATTTGCTTAAGGATTAATTTATCACAATATACATTGTAATTATACTGTACATTCAACATATGTTAAAACAATGACTTTTGTTATGGACTTTTGGTGGATTTAAGACTCAACAATACGCTATCGAGAATAGACCTACAGTTTAAATCCTACCTAAAGTGGGATTCGAGCCACTATGTCCCTCCACCGGGTATCGATCCCAGTGCCCCTTCATTACAAGGCGACGTTGTTACCACTATGTTATCGGGTCACAGCGCGCTACTTTTTTTTCAGTACACATTTACCTATTCTCTCATTATCATCGTCGCGATTAGCCAAATTTCAAAGCTAAGTAACAAAAATCAAATCAAATGCCATCAGTGAGGAAGGTACGTATTGATCGCATCCCTGTTTTTAAAAATGAAACCATAAAATTCAGGACATGCCCCTATCCAAGTAGGTAATATTACAGTTTGTGTTTATCACGGTTATTAAGGTTTATACATCTTGCTTTGACTTATCTGCTGACTACACATTGTTCATTACTGAAAACTTGCTTTCAGTTTGCTGTGTACAACGTACTAAATACATATACGTTTTTTTGTTTTTCTAGACTCAGTTAAATATAGCAACATTCCATTCGTCGTTTTTCCAAAATTTTTGCAATTTTCTTATAACCACCATGCCTATTTCCAGGTTACTGCTTACAAACTTGAAATGTTAGATATGGCAAACAGACATTTCTGTCTTTCATAAGTTCCCTATTTTGTAATTTTTGCAGTAGTATACGTATGTACCCATTAAATACCTATTTTAACTTCCTGCCTTTAAAATTGGGAAAAAGAATTGATATGACAACCCTGTATTTCATACTATTTAAATTGCCCTGTTCGGCTGTATAGACGGTGTTAAAGGCGGAGCTACTGCGGAGCATGAGCACTCGTCTGGCTCCCCTGGAACATCCGGTTACGCTAACGGTGCTATGGACGATAATATGAAACGGCAAAGTGGAGATTCTTTTACAAGGAAATAGCGTGTCAGCTGCATAGCATATAGTTGCACATTTCGATCGGGAACAAATTTATTGAGTCAAGTATCACTTCGTAGGTTTCCAAAGGACGTAGAAAGACGAAACCTGTGGATACAAGCAGAACAAAAAAAGGATTGATACCCGTGCACATTTGTACGACTTGCATTTTGTTACAAGCATGTTGATCGCTTATCTGCGTATTGTGTTGTGGTTAAAAGAACGGCTCTTAGTAAGGTTTCAAACCGAAGGACACGCAACAGCAGTGGTTCACACCGAAGTGACAAGCGACACAGACCCATTTAGTCTATAAATAAGCATTTACCGCGCATGGGAAATCAAGTCTCAGGTGGCACAATACACGCCATTGAGAATCTGAGCGACAAGTGCAGCTTGTCGCGTCCCTTCGCTTCGATACATTTCGTTGATCACTGAGGATTCACTTTCAAGTGGCATGGAGATTACACACCGAAGCGACAAGCAACGGTCCCTTATTCTAAGGAAAACCATCCACCTTGCATACGAATACAACAAACCGAGGCGACACGATGCATAGTACTGAGAAAACAGACCAGTCCAAGCGACACGTGCATTTTCTCGTGGTGAATTGGTTCGAAAGGAAGCTTTCAGACTGAAGCGATACGTCTCTCTTGGAAACCAACATTAAGAAAATAAACAACACCTTCCCAATTAAAGCGACACGACAAATTGCAGGTGTCGCTTCTCGCTTTCATGTCGCTCGGACTGGGCCGTTTTATCAATACTGTGCATTGTGTTGCCCCGGCCTGTTATTTGCGCAAGCGTGGTGTGGTGAATGGTTTGCTTTAGATCTAATGCTTCTGTGCGAAATCTCGATATCGTTTGTCGCTTCAGTCGAAAACTCCCTTGTTGTTTGAAGTAAATTTGTGCAAGTAAAAATGGCATGTCATATCATAGGTTACTAGTAGAGATCCCCGCCAGTGGATGTTTGTGCCCTCGGGCGTTTAATATTCGCAATTAATTTGCACGTACTTATAACTAATTTGCACGGGTTTTAATTAATTTGCATGTACTTAGAATTCATTTGCATGTACTTAGAATACTTTACATTTATGTATTTGCATGTTTATAACTTTTATGAATATATAATTATTTATTTTATGAAAAATATGTATATAGAAGGTAATTAGAGGTACTAAACGCTATGCATATGGTTTTATATTTATTACTGCAAAGTATGTAATGTATAAATCGATAATATTAATGTTTATAATATTGAAAATAAGAGTTTATGGTTTATGAACCGCTATGAACGCTGGTAATGGTACGAAAGAAGACGGTCCCGGTACTCGAACCCGCGATATGTAATATTATTAATTAGTACTATGTAATAATGTATGTTATTATGGTATGAAACACGATGGTACGAGATGCTAGACAGAATACTGTCTCAGAATCTCGACTCGGCGGTGAAGGTAGACGAGAAAGGAATTTGGGGAAGTGCGGTGAAGGTAGACAGAGAGAATGAATTAATATTCCGCGCAGGTAGAGGAGAAAGGAATTTGGGGGATGTGCGGTCAAGGTCAAATGACGTCAGAACGTCAGAACAAAGAAGGAACCTGATTCACCAATCAGAGAACGCGTCGGTAGGTTTTCAGAACCGGTTTTTCCAAGGTTAACCAGTACGCAAGAACAGGGGAAAGCTATGCAATACTGTAGGGCAGGGGAGGGATTCAACCAGACAACAAAGGATGTCTGAGAATGCGCAGCAACGGTCAAATTTCTGAAGCTATGCGTTGCTTGTAGAACCGGTTTCCGCCGCCAATTAATATTCAGCTCAGGGTTGCCCCAAGGCACAGGACGCTTTAGCGCGTCGTTTTAGGCTAGAACGCTTGCATGTCAGAACAGGTTTCTGTCTAAGTAAGCCAAGGTTACCGAGAACACAAGAAAAAAGGATTTTTGGATACCCAATTAGATTGGAGCGAGAATTTTACTTTGAACAAGGAGAACGAAGCGTAAGGGTTTTTTTATCTGTACTAGGAAGAAGGGAGAGCTATCAGGGACTGGGCCTACAGTTTTCACTATTTGCTTTTATCACGGGGTAGGGAACCTAGGACCTATTGATTATTGACTTAGGTAGTAAATTTATGTTACTGTGTGCTATTTAACATAATATTGAGTTTATTTTTTACCAAACTTTGACTTTATGTCAAACATTTTCCCAGCTTATCCTTATTTCTTCTCAAATAACACAATTTAAACGATTCTAGCAAGAGTTTTTATTATATTTTCAACACACAAACTGTGTTCTTCAATTTTTAATTGTTTATTTTTCAAGTTTTGGACACACAAAGTGTGTCTTGGCAACTTTTAACTAGTGATGGGCATTAGTCGACTAATATTAGTCGATTATTAAAACCATCGAAAAAATTATCGACTAATGAAAATTAGTCGACTGAAAAAATTAGTCGACTAATATTAGTCGAATTAGTCGTTCGACTAATATTATTCGAATTAGTCGTTCGACTAATAATAGTCGGATTAGTCGTTCGACTAATATTAGTCGGAAACATTCCGACTAATATTAGTCGGAAACATTTCGACTAATATTAGTCGGAAACATTTCGACTGATTTCAGTCGGGAACATTCCGACTAATATTAGTCGAAATGACCGAACATGTCTCATTTCCAGACGAACAATCGACTACTTGAGCAGAGGGCTTATTGTCAAGAAGGGAAGCAAAGCAGGTAGGTATTTCTTGGAAAGGTATGCGAGGTATCTATCAGTGAGATTGATTTGTTCCGTTACTTTAGATTTTAATGTAGCATCTCTATAATTGTATGTCTAACTGTAATACTACTATAGTAAAGTAATCGGTCACATCTGACACTCCAACAAACAACATTTCGCATCTTTTCTTTGTTCCAATTAGGATTTGTCCCCCCCCCCCCCACCCAAGACACATGATAATTCCCGTCTATGGGCCTGCCTATGTCTTCTTTACGTCTTTATTTGAAGCCGGAACCTTGACGGTGACTGACATCGTGAGTACACAACTCAACGTTTCGGGCCACAGAGACTGTTCTCAATGTTCTCATGCGTGACCTTGTAATGAAGAGATCCCGGGTCTATTCTCTGTGCGCCTGTGTGTGTGTGTGCGTGTGTGTGTGTGTGTGTATATATATATATAAACATTCGTTTATAAACAGTCCAATTTAGCCTGGCTCAGCTCAGCACAAGAGTGGAGGAATTTGAAAATAATAAGAAAAATATATAGTTCCACTTTGACTAATATTTGTCGTTAACGACTGATTCGACTAATATTAGTCGAAAGACTAATTCGACTAATATTAGTCAAACGACTAATTCGACTAATATTAGTCGAACGACTAATTAGTCGAAAAAATTAGTCGACTACTTTTTCGACTAATATTAGTCGAACGACTAATTCGACTAATATTAGTCAAACGACTAATTCGACTAATATTAGTCGAACGACTAATTCGACTAATATTAGTCGAAAAAGTAGTCGACTAATTTTTTCGACTAATTAGTCGATATTTTGTTTCGACTAACGACTAATTAGTCGATGGTGGAAATTAGTCGATGGTGCCCATCACTACTTTTAACTAATTATTTTACAACTTTGTTAGGCAACATTTTTTTATTAAATTTTGGACTCACAAAGACATTTTTTTCAACTTTTAACTTATTATTTTACAACTTTATGTTAATTTTTACCAAAATAACACTATTTATACTATTCAGGCAACATTTTTTCATTAATTTTGGATTCACAAAGACATTTTTTCAACTTTTAACTTATTATTTTACAACTTTATGTTAATTTTTACCAAAATAACATTATTTATACTATTCAGGCAACATTTTTTCATTAAAATCTGGATTCACAAAGACATTTTTTTCAACTTTTAACTTATTATTTTACGATTTTATGTTAATTTTTTTACCAAAATAACACTATTTATACTATTCAGGCAACATTTTTTCATTAAAGTTTGGACTCACAAAGACATTTTTTCAACTTTTAACTTATTATTTTACAATTTTATGTTAACTTTTTATCAAAATAACACTATTTATAATATTCAGGCAATATTTTTTATTATATTTTGGACTCACAAAGATATATTTACAACTTTTTAATTTATTATTTTACAATTTTATACCTATTTTTACCAAAATAACACTGTTTATACTATTCAGGCAACATTTTTTCATTAATTTTGGATTCACAAAGACATTTTTTTCAACTTTTAACTTATTATTTTACAACTTTATGTTAATTTTTTACCAAAATAACACTATTTATACTATTCAGGCAACATTTTTTATTAAATTTTGGACTCGCAAAGTGTGTGTTCTCAACTTCTATCTGTTTATTTCACAAGTTTAGGCTTATTATTACCAAAATAATACAATTCAATCTGTTCAGGAAAGACTTTTAGTTACATTTTCGACACACAAAGTGTGTGTTCTCAACTTCTATCTGTTTATTTCACAAGTTTAGGCTTATTATTACCAAAATAACACAATTCAATCTGTTCAGGAAAAATTTTTAGTTATATTTCGACACACAAAGTGCGTTCTCAACTTTTATTTGTTTATTTCACAAGTTTAGCCTAATATTTACTCAAATAACACGATTTGAACGTGTTTTTTTATTACATTTTGGACACACACGCACTCACACACACACATCCACACACACACACACACACACACACACACCCACACACACACACACACACAGAGAGAGAGAGAGAGAGAGAGAGATTTTTCCAAGTTTACAGGATTATTCTCCAAGTTTACTCAAATAACACAATTTAGATGTGGTGTGAATTAAATGTTGTACACATGAAGTGTGTTTCGTCAAGTTTTACCCTTTAATTCTACAAGTTTAGGCTTAATATTACTCAAATAACACAATTTAATCCAGTCAGGAAGGATTTGTTATTATATTTTGGATGCACAAAGAGATGTTTTCAACTTTTTTACTGACTTTTGCAGGGTATGTATTAATTTGTATTAATTTTGTTTTTGTATCATATATACATTTACAAATGTTTAACTTAGAGTTTAGTATTTATTTAAATCTTTTCAAAAACACTAAAGAAAAAGTACTTTTAGATAAAATGTAAGCCACAGAATATATTATTATTATTATTATTATTATTAGGGTTTACTGATTTCCACTATGCTATTTTTGGTTCTGTATTTCTATATGTATTTATTTAGGTCAGGTTACGCCTGCTACGTAGGAAAGTTTGTTTATTTTAGAGTTTGCTGAGTATTTTGTTACTCTTATACTAGGTAAAGTTTTCTAAATATTTCAGGTAGGGCTCCATCCATATACTTTTGTTTTTGCTATTTGGAGATGATGCGATCAGCATCACTCTCCATCTGCTTTTTATTTTATGTACCCAATATTATTTTGAGGCTTAGTGAATTCTAGAGTCTATTTATGCAGGAGAGAGGGCTTGAAAATTTTGATCTCAGATAACCCACAACTATTTGTCAGAGTATTTTAAAGGATATTTTATATTTATTATGTGCCACTAGAATATCAAAGCTTGCTTAATTTATATGTCTGTAACGCTGTTATTGTATTTCTAGCTAAGGCTTACTGGATAAAGTACACGAAATGTTTATCATTTCGACTAATTACCTTTATACGAGGCCCAATTTTTAGTGTAACGAAAATTATTGTGTGTCTATAAAGACTGAAATTTCTTTACCGATGGGTCCATAACTGGACGCTTACCAACATTGTTCCTTTTTTTAAAAAAAAAAAATATATAACCATTTATCAATATATTGACAATTCACAGGACAAGACGAAGTTCACAGACGACTGACTATATGGACCATAGGTCCACTTGCTAAACTTTTTTCTATGCTAGAAGAATAATTTAGCCTTATAGCCTTTTTCAAAGTATTTTTGAAGTATTACTGTTTTTTTGGGTGCATCAACACTTGGGTTATTTCCATTTGGTTTATTATACGAGGCTACAATCACTATCTGAACACTGAAATTCTCTGATTGAAACTAAAAGCTTAGGCTGTAACTAGGGACTTAGTATGTATAGCGACAATTTATAGGACAACACGAACCTTACAAAGGATTATAGGTTACGTACGACCACACGCCAGAGCTTTGTTAATCTGCAAGAAGCATTTACAGCTAATATTACGAGGAAATTAGCTTGATTTTTACTGTTTCACGAGAATGCTATCTTTTATACACCCAATATTTGCTTTTTCAAGTAACTACTTGTACCAGAAGCACTTACAGGCCAACTCTAACTAGACTTCGACTTATTCTATATCAGGTGCTAAATTTATAAAGAACTATGATTGTGTATATTTCTGAGGAAGTACGCAAAAGCAGATTACCCGATTAAAGTATCTGAAAAACAGACTTTTCTATGCAACTATATTTTCATTGATTGGATTATTTAACAGATCAAACAGGAAGACTGCAAAATTTATTAAATGTAGTTCTATAGTATAGGTGGTTTCAGAGATATAAAAAGAACAAATATAAGATTTTGCTGTTTTTGCTTCTGAGGCTAATCGCGACGCTAAGGGTAAATGGCGAGGAAATGTAACGGAGGAGAAACAGTCCCAAAAGTTATGGGCTGCATGTAAGTTAATACCACAGAGATATTACAGTAGGTGTAGTTTCTACCACCAGAATTTTTCTATCATAATAATACTGGTTATGCTGTACTGTTAGCTAAAGATGCTGATATTTGAGAAACTCAAAAGCTTATTTGCAAAATTTTAAGATAAATAATAATCTGTTAGACTGTAAACATATTTTATATCCATTCTGCACAAAATCCGATGACAAAATTTAAAAATTGTAATCGCCCAGACAGGGACTCGAACCCTGGACAGATAGGTTAAAAGCCTAACGCTATACGAACTAAGCTATCTGGGCACAAGGTATTTTTTCTTGAAAAGTTAGTTATGTTAAGAAATATATTGAAACATTTGAGAACACTCTTGATCTGGTTCGACAGAGAAGGAGACAACATTTCCAAATTTTTACAGACTGGGTGTATTTTTCCACTATAGAGGCCTTCACTATATGTAATTCGAAACGCTAAAGTTCAGCTAGCTTCCAAAATTGAGGTAAAGATTTTGTTTGGCGAGATTAACAAGTTACAATTATATCCAGTTACGGACAAATAAAGCTAAAACTCTCAGATTTACTGTACTAGCCAAGTTTTAGTAACATTTTCTTCACTTTAGTACAAATACCAAAGAAATAGGTATATTTTATTTATAATTTGACAAAATGTACTAGTATTTAATTCACAAAGTTAGGTAAAAAACAGTATTTTTTAAAAATATTGTTACTGCCTTCAAATGTTATGTTATTTAGCCACTAACAACTGGTTTACACTGTTTGGCATCCTTTAAATAGGAAAAGAAGGAATTATTTGTTTAGTATTTTTATATTTATTTAAGAAAACAATTCTACAGTTTAACTTAATTTTAACAAATTGTTACTAATTTATATATCAAGTTATGTTATTTAGAGTGTATGAAGGCGTATAAAGTTAATATTTGTACTTATCAGTTCAACTTACAATTATATTTTACACACAAAAGATAATGTTTACAGTTAAATTACTTGAATCAGAGAATAATATTTTACAGTAATTGATTCATTCAGCAGTAGTCAGTACTTTTATGCATCAGAAAGTTTTCTTAATTTTCTATTACGCATGCTATTTTGGGCTATTCTTAAAATGTATTTCTAGGGCAAACTGGTTTAATTTTCTGCTTATAATGCAAAGTTGACAGTTTTCGCACAATGCATTGTACATTTGTTATATTCACTACTTACAATCCAAATATTATGCTTATTTAATGTATAACTAACTAACTCTCTAGCCTTCTTAAACCCGAATGTTCATGGCTGCAGCAACACATGCCTTTCAGCTGTCCCTGTCCTGAGCAAGATCTATATACTCCTTTCCTTCCCTACCAATTTCCTTTAGGTCCATCTCTACATTATCCCTCCATCTTTGTTTTGGTCTTCCTATTGATCTTTTATCATCAGGTTTCCCAACAAGAATCCCGTATACTCTTCTTTCCTCTCCCATTCGTACCACATGATCTACACACCTAAGTCTTCTTGATTTAATCATTCTAAAAATATCTGGACATGAATACAAATTATGTACTTCTAAATTATGTAACCTTCTCCACTCATCTGTCTCCTCATCTGTTTTAGGCCCAAATCTTTTCCTAAGGATCTTATTTTCAAATACTTTCAATTTATGTTCCTTTTTCAATGTAAGGGACCAAGTTTATTTACTGTATTTAACTTTTATTTTTTTGTAATTAACAAAAATTAAAAGCTTATACTGTAGTTATTATATCTTTTTCTATCAGCTTATTTTGAAATTAATATTATTAGGTATAGTCTTTGATTTATAACTATATTGCTTTTTTTATCAATTTATCTAAGAGTACACGCAGACAAACACATGTGTACACACGTTTATGTAAATAGATATGCCTTTTTTCAATATTTTAATATGAAGATTGCACTTTAACTATTTAAGCAAGGGTAGGAAAGGTAGGATTTCTGAGAATTTGTTGCAGGATTTTGTTGTCCAAGTATAGATGAGAACTGAACTGGGAGACTGTTTTGAACCTTTTCATGATAGTTTGCATGTGAACTGGATGCAAATTGAGCACTATTGACTGTGCATGCTTCTAAGTTTTGCTGTTATTTTACATCAAGTCTGTGAGACTGTAGTCAGTTTTCCCTTTTCAAGTAGTTTTTATTGATTGTATTTGTATATGTTTTTGGGACTTAGCAGTTTTATGTTATGAGGCAGTTTGTTGTAGAATATTTTTACATGATTGTTTTGAGATATTGAGTGTCTGCTGTTTTACTTGTAATTATTTTCCTTCTTGTGTTGTGTATTTGACTATATTTTGTCCAAGTTCGTAGTATTTAGAATAATTGTTATTGACTTGTAGATGTAGGGAGTAATAATCCTTTGCAAGATGCTCTATACTTTAGTCTGAACATTATTCTTAGTGTTCACTTTTGAAGCCTTAGTATTCTGGTAGTATTATTAATGTAGAGGTAAATTAGGCTGAAATGTAGGCATTTTTCTGATACATTATACTCACTTAGTTGTTTCAGCAGGTAGAATTTGCATGATGGTTTACTGCTGATGATGTTAATTTGCTCTTCTTATGTACTACGTATGATGTAGCTTGCTTGAGTAATTGGAATTTTCTACTGAAAAAAGGATTGCTTGTCAATTTTATTCCTATGTTGTTGAGTTTGTCCATAAGCAAGCCATGTTTTTACTCTATCCTATGCCTTGGAAGAATCTAGATATATTGTGTTTGCAGTTTTATGTTTCTCTAAGGTTTCAGCTAGGTTTCATGTAGGATACTGGAATATGAAATCAATTAAACTAACAGAGCTCATATACGCTGATGATATTATACTAATAGCTAATACACAGGCTAGTTTACAATATAACCTAAATATTCTTAATGAAGAATTAAAGAAAAAGAATATGGAAATAAATACGGAGAAAACTAAAACAATGATAACACTGGGTAACAGGCAAAAAATCGTCCAGGGTTTCTCAGCTGAATTAGACTAATTTTGATGCCCTGAGTCCGAAAATGACCTTGGTTTTGCTCAATCAGGTCAACCTTTTGAGCTACAGCAGGGGTCGAAGTGTCCTATATTTTTTAATTACTTTCACACCACTTAATTTATATATATATTTTATTATAATATAATATTTTTTTAATTACTTTCACACCACTTAATTTATATATATATATTATAATAATATAATATTATTTATTACTTTCAGATGGCTTCGGCGCGACGTTCTTCTTCTTCTTCTTTTCCCTTATGCCCACTTAGGCGTCGGGTCCTTTCAGCCACTTCTTGAAAGAAGTTCTATCCTGTGCCAGTCTTTTCACTTCGTCCGGTGCCTTCCCTCTCTTCTGTGCCAGTCCATAGATGTACTGGTTCCAGTTCAACCTGGGTCGTCCCCTTCCTCTCTTTCCTTCTGGTCGGGCCTCAAATATTTGTTTCGGTTTACGCTCTTCCTCCATCCTAATAAGATGTCCCAGCCAGCCTAATTCCCTCTTCTCGATGATTTCAATCAGTGGTTCCTGATTCAGGCATTCTCTTCTTATTGTTGTGTTTCGTATCATATCTCTCCTTGTCTTTCCTACAGTTTTTCTTAAGAATTTCATTTCTGTAGCAGTAAGTCTGCTCTCCAATTTAGTTTGCATTATCCAGCTTTCTGATCCATATAATAGCGTGGGGAGATAGACTGTTTTATATATTTTCATTTTTGTTTCTTTACTAATCTCCTTTTTACCTATAATGGTGTTACTAATATTATAGTACAGATTATTTGCTTTCTGAATTCTGTGATTAATTTCAGAGTCCATTTTCCCGTCCGCAGTTAGTATGGTTCCTAAATATTCAAACTGTTCTACTTGTTCTAAGGTCTTATTATTCCAATGAATGTGCATCCTTGCTGGTTCTTGTTTAGTGAAGTGCATGACTTTCGTCTTGCTAACATTGATTTCCATCTTTCGTTCTTTGAATGCTCGGCCCCACTCTAGGACAGCATTTTGTAGGCTGTTGCTATCTTTTGCTAGGAGAACAATATCATCAGCGTATACTAATGTTTGTACCCATACCGGTTTCATCTTATAATTTCCAATTTTGCATTTTCTTGTTCTTGTTTTGCATTGCTTTATAATTTGATCCATGAATAATATGAAAAGAAGAGGACTAAGTCCATCACCTTGTTTTACTCCTTTTCCCATATTAAATTCCTTGGAGGATTGTCCATTTATTCTAACCGTTCCTTTAACGTTCTTATATAGACTTTGAATTATTCTAGTCAGTTTTGACGTTACTTGGAACTGATGAAGGGCCTTCCATATTTGTCCTCTTGGTACTCTGTCGAAGGCAGACTTTAAGTCAATAAAAGCTGTAAATATTTCCCCTCCTCTGCTTAATATCTTCTCTATTGCGTTCCTCAGGGAGAAGATTAGATCTTGAGTTTGACGATGAGGCCTGAAACCTGCTTGTTCTTCTTCCAATTTATCTTCCACTTGTTGCCTTAATCTTTTTTCTATAATGTGTGAATATAGTTTCTGGGCCACTGGCGCTAAGCATATTGCTCTATAGTTTGAGCAATCGAGGGTACTTCCTTTTTTATGTATAGGAATTATTACATTCTGTTCCCAATCTTTTGGTATTTTCTCTGTTGCCCATATTAGTCTGTATAAATCCCATATCCATTTTACTATTTCCTTTCCTCCATATTTTATAAATTCTGGATGTATATTATCCCAACCGGGTGCTTTACCAGTTTTTAAAGATTTAATTGCCTCTTGTACTTCTTTTAGTTGGATTTCTTCCTCAGCTTCCACGTTCTCATTTTCTTCCCTCATGAGTCTTTCCTCATACAATTCCTCTTCTTCTCTAAAGGTTTCCGCATAATATTCATTCCACGTATCTAAAATTTCCTTCATATTGGTTTTCACCTCGTTATTCTTGTTTTTGATATTCCTTATTTTCTTTCCTCGTTTTCCTTTCAGATTTTTCAGCACATGCCAAAATTTTCTTGGATTATTTTTATGATTTTCTTCTATTTCCTTTCCAAATTGTTCCCAGGTTTCCTTCTTCGCTGTTCTCACTATCCGTTTTGCTGTATCTCTTGCCTGTATATAAGCTTCTTTGTCCTCCATTCTTTTGGTCTTTAAGTATTTTAGCCATGCTTTCTTTTTAATTGCAACTTTTTCTTTCACATTATCGCTCCACCATCTTGTCTGCTTCTTTTTATTTGTTATCTTTACTATTCCACATATTTCTGTTGCAACTTCATTGAGGCTTTCTTTCATTACTTTCCATTTATTTTCCACATTCCATTCTTGTCCATGGTTTTGTTCTTTTTCTCTAAGTTTTTCTTTCAGTTTCCTCTGAAACTCCTTTCTTTTATTTTGGGTTTCTAATGTTGATATTTTAAGTTTAGTAAGGTTTATCTTAATTGGTGCAGGTAGTGGTTTGAATCGGGTCGTCATTACTAGTAGTCTATGTTGAGTACTGAGCTCGGCGCTGCGAAAAACTCTTACATCCATTACATCATAATGGGTGTTTTTTGTATATACGCAGTAATCTATTGTGCTTTGTGCTCCTCTGCTAATAGCTTCAAAGGTAATTTGATGTATTCTTTTATGCGGGAAGAAGGAGTTTCCGATGCGGAGCTCGTTATCAATACAGAACTCCAACATTTTATCTCCATTGCTGTTTCGGGTCTTTTCAGCACCATACCTTCCCAAACTTCCATGTCCTCGTCTAATTTCATTTCCCACTCTAGCATTCCAATCTCCCATTATAATAACGTTTTCCGTTACATTTCTAGCCTCATCTAATATTTGTTGCAGGGAGTTGTAATATAGTTCTTTTTCTAGTTCATCTTTATCCTCTGTAGGAGCGTATACTTGTATAATGGTAATCCTACGGTTTAATTCCAATTCCAAATTCAGTCTTATTATCCTAGAGTTAACTGCTTTCCAGTCAGTTACTCTAGTGTTCAGTCTTTCGCTAACAATAATTACCACACCTTCTTTTGCTCTACTCCTTCTTTCTACTCCTGAATACCTGAGAACATATCCTTTTTCCATGTCAACCTCTCCTGATCCTTTCTTTTTTACTTCACTAATTCCTAATATTTCTAATTTGTATTTCTCCATTTCCTTTACAATCTCCACTTCCTTTCCTGAGAGGGAGGTGATGTTCCAGGTTCCAAATCTCATAGTCCGTTTTACCTTGCATTGTCGTCGTTGTTTACTCTGTTCGGCTTCTATTCCTGTGTTTCTCTGAATATGTATTATTTCACTTCATGTGGGTTATTAGCCCTACGATGAAGCTAGGGCAGTGGGAGGAGTGCTCCCTTTAAGCCTCTGCCCTTGCTTGGTTTTCTTTCTGGGTTTGCTCCCATAGCCTTCGGGTCAAAACCCTTACCACAAGGCAGTGGGGTTGTAGCTCTTCGGCGCGACGTTCATGCAGGAATAATCCTGACGTTTTCTGCTACATCTGCGGAGAATACACGCTGTCAGCGGACAGGAAGAACATCACAAGATTCGTGAAGCACGCATACCAGGCGTACTTTAAAGTCAAGCTAGGTGACCAAGATAAGTCCTGGTCACCGCACACGGTGTGCAAGACGTGCGTGGAATACCTCAGGCGGTGGACTAAGGGCGCCAAAACTTCACTGAAGTTTGGGATTCCGATGGTTTGGAGGGAGCCGCTTGACCATGCATCGGATTGTTACTTCTGCGCCATCAATACTACTGGCATCAACCGGAAGAATCGGCACATCCTCCAGTACCCCGACCTTCCATCTACCCGCCGTCCAGTTGCTCACTGCGAAGAAATACCTGTACCAGCGTTCCCACAGCTTCCTCACACCGACGACGAGGCCACCACTTCAGACGACGTAGGAGATACAGAACAGGAGTATGAAACACAGATGGTCCGCAGCCCTTTTCACAATGTGAGCTGAATGATCTGGTTCGGGATCTCAGCTTGTCGAAGACTTCCTCCGAGCTGTTGGCCTCCAGACTCAAAGAGAAAAATTTACTTGGCGAGGACGCGCGTATCACTTTCTTCCGTAGAAGGCATGAGGAGTACATGGGCTACTTCTGCCAGGAGGAAGACCTCGTGTACTGCCGAGATGTCGCCGGTCTTCTTCATAAACTCGGCACTCCTACATACGATCCGACAGATTGGCGACTCTTCATTGACAGCTGCAAGCTCTCTTTGAAGTGTGTGCTCCTCCACAACGGGAACCAGTTCGCCTCAATCCCTCTTGCGCACTCCACAACTCTCAAAGAGAAATATGAAGCAGTGAAGTATGTGCTTGACAAAATCCAATATAAGCAGCACCAATGGATGATCTGCGTCGACTTCAAGATGGTGAACTTTCTACTAGGTCAGCAGTCCGGGTTCACGAAGTACCCATGCTTTATATGTATGTGGGACAGTCGAGACAGAGTCCAGCACTATGTAAAGAAAGAGTGGCCGGCGCGAGAGCAGTTAGTACCTGGGGCGAGAAACATCATAAACGAACCTCTTGTTGACCGGGAGAAGATATTGATCCCACCGCTACACATGAAGCTTGGGTTAATGAAACAGTTCACGCGCGCTCTGGACAAGGATGGGAGGTGCTTCAACTACATGTGCCGAGCATTTCCTCGACTGACCATTGAGAAGCTCAAGGCCGGCATTTTTGATGGCCCACAGATACGGCAGCTCATACAGGACACTGAGTTCCAAAACTCCATGAACACGCTTGAGTGCGCCGCCTGGAAATCGTTTGTGCAGGTGGTGAACAACTTCCTGGGGAACACGAAGGCACCAAACCACGCCACACTCATCAGCAGCATGATAGAGGCCTTCCAAAAACTCGGGTGTTTGATGAGTATAAAGATGCACTTCCTGTTCTCACACATGGACTGGTTTCCTGAAAACCTTGGGGCGATGAGCGACGAGCAGGGAGAAAGGTTCCATCAGGACATGCGCCAAATAGAGGAGAGGTACCAGGGGAGGTGGGACGCAGTCATGCTGGCGGACTACTGCTGGTCGCTGAAGAGAGACAACCCACCAGCTGCTCACACACGGAAATCGAAGAAACGCCGATATCTGCCTTGAACTCTGAACTTTTGTGTCATGTAACGCTCATTCTTATTATATTATGATTATGCTTATCAAATTTAATGTAGTAAATAAATAATGAATTAATTTGGATACGTTGACTTTTATTTCTTGAGGGAAACGGAAAAAATTGTCAGGGGTTTATCAGCAGAAATTAGATTTTCTTACGAAAAACAGATTTTTTTGAAATTTCTGTAGAAAAAAATCCTGACCTGATTGAGCAAAACCAAGGTCATTTTCGGACTCAGGGCATCAAAATTAGTCTAATTCAGCTGAAAAACCCTAGACGATTTTCCAAATATTTTTTTTTGTTGCCCAGTGGAAAAGACAAACCATAAGTTAAAACTGAATAACAAACCTTTAGAACAAGTTTCAAATTTCAAGTATCTTGGAGTAATTATAAACAGTCAAGGAAAAGAAGAGGAAGAAATAAGAGATAGAATCATGAAGACAGGAAAGCTATATCAAATGATAAACCGAGGATTTATAGGCAAAAAAAAATATCTACCCAAACAAAATTCACTGTATATAAAACAATTTATATACCAACACTTACATATAGCAGTGAAAATTGGACAATGACTGGAAAACACCTGCAAAATGTACAAACAATGGAAATGAGGTACCTTCGAAGAATAAGTGGGAAAACCAGGAAAGATCGGATAAGGAATCAAACCATCCGGCAATCTTTAAATGCTCAGCCACTACAAGAAACAGTTGAACGTAATCAACTCAGATGGTTCGGCCATTTGAGCAGAATGAGTGAGACGAGACTGCCAAAACAGATATGGGAAGCACGTCCACAAGGAACAAGACCAAAAGGAAGACCAAGAAAGACATGGAATATGAGTGTCAAAGAGATTTTGGAGAAACGAAGCATAAGATGGAAAGAGGCACAGGAAAAGGCGATGGACAGAAACGTCTGGAGAACTCTCTGTAACCCCTCGACACCGGCAGGTAGAAGAGGACGCGACTAAGTAAGTAACTGGATATAATTGTAACTTGTTAATCTCGCCAAACAAAATCTTTACCTCAATTTTGGAAGCTAGCTGAACTTTAGCGTTTCGAATTACATATAGTGAAGGCCTCTATAGTGGAAAAATACACCCAGTCTGTAAAAATTTGGAAATGTTGTCTCCTTCTCTGTCGAACCAGATCAAGAGTGTTCTCAAATGTTTCAATATATTTCTTAACATAACTAACTTTTCAAGAAAAAAATACCTTGTGCCCAGATAGCTTAGTTCGTATAGCGTTAGGCTTTTAACCTATCTGTCCAGGGTTCGAGTCCCTGTCTGGGCGATTACAATTTTTAAATTTTGTCATCGGATTTTGTGCAGAATGGATATAAAATATGTTTACAGTCTAACAGATTATTATTTATCTTAAAATTTTGCAAATAAGCTTTTGAGTTTCTCAAATATCAGCATCTTTAGCTAACAGTACAGCATAACCAGTATTATTATGATAGAAAAATTCTGGTGGTAGAAACTACACCTACTGTAATATCTCTGTGGTATTAACTTACATGCAGCCCATAACTTTTGGGACTGTTTCTCCTCCGTTACATTTCCTCGCCATTTACCCTTAGCGTCGCGATTAGCCTCAGAAGCAAAAACAGCAAAATCTTATATTTGTTCTTTTTATATCTCTGAAACCACCTATACTATAGAACTACATTTAATAAATTTTGCAGTCTTCCTGTTTGATCTGTTAAATAATCCAATCAATGAAAATATAGTTGCATAGAAAAGTCTGTTTTTCAGATACTTTAATCGGGTAATCTGCTTTTGCGTACTTCCTCAGAAATATACACAATCATAGTTCTTTATAAATTTAGCACCTGATATAGAATAAGTCGAAGTCTAGTTAGAGTTGGCCTGTAAGTGCTTCTGGTACAAGTAGTTACTTGAAAAAGCAAATATTGGGTGTATAAAAGATAGCATTCTCGTGAAACAGTAAAAATCAAGCTAATTTCCTCGTAATATTAGCTGTAAATGCTTCTTGCAGATTAACAAAGCTCTGGCGTGTGGTCGTACGTAACCTATAATCCTTTGTAAGGTTCGTGTTGTCCTATAAATTGTCGCTATACATACTAAGTCCCTAGTTACAGCCTAAGCTTTTAGTTTCAATCAGAGAATTTCAGTGTTCAGATAGTGATTGTAGCCTCGTATAATAAACACAAATGGAAATAACCCAAGTGTTGATGCACCCAAAAAAACAGTAATACTTCAAAAATACTTTGAAAAAGGCTATAAGGCTAAATTATTCTTCTAGCATAGAAAAAAGTTTAGCAAGTGGACCTATGGTCCATATAGTCAGTCGTCTGTGAACTTCGTCTTGTCCTGTGAATTGTCAATATATTGATAAATGGTTATATATTTTTTTTTTTAAAAAAAAGGAACAATGTTGGTAAGCGTCCAGTTATGGACCCATCGGTAAAGAAATTTCAGTCTTTATAGACACACAATAATTTTCGTTACACTAAAAATTGGGCCTCGTATAAAGGTAAATAGTCGAAATGATAAACATTTCGTGTACTTTATCCAGTAAGCCTTAGCTAGAAATACAATAACAGCGTTACAGACATATAAATTAAGCAAGCTTTGATATTCTAGTGGCACATAATAAATATAAAATATCCTTTAAAATACTCTGACAAATAGTTGTGGGTTATCTGAGATCAAAATTTTCAAGCCCTCTCTCCTGCATAAATAGACTCTAGAATTCACTAAGCCTCAAAATAATATTGGGTACATAAAATAAAAAGCAGATGGAGAGTGATGCTGATCGCATCATCTCCAAATAGCAAAAACAAAAGTATATGGATGGAGCCCTACCTGATATATTTAGAAAACTTTACCTAGTATAAGAGTAACAAAATACTCAGCAAACTCTAAAATAAACAAACTTTCCTACGTAGCAGGCGTAACCTGACCTAAATAAATACATATAGAAATACAGAACCAAAAATAGCATAGTGGAAATCAGTAAACCCTAATAATAATAATAATAATAATAATAATATATTCTGTGGCTTACATTTTATCTAAAAGTACTTTTTCTTTAGTGTTTTTGAAAAGATTTAAATAAATACTAAACTCTAAGTTAAACATTTGTAAATGTATATATGATACAAAAACAAAATTAATACAAATTAATACATACCCTGCAAAAGTCAGTAAAAAAGTTGAAAACATCTCTTTGTGCATCCAAAATATAATAACAAATCCTTCCTGACTGGATTAAATTGTGTTATTTGAGTAATATTAAGCCTAAACTTGTAAAATAAAAGGGTAAAACTTGACGAAACACACTTCATGTGTACAACATTTAATTCACACCACATCTAAATTGTGTTATTTGAGTAAACTTGGAGAATAATCCTGTAAACTTGGAAAAATCTCTCTCTCTCTCTCTCTCTCTCTCTCTCTCTCTCTCTCTCTCTCTCTCTCTGTGTGTGTGTGTGTGTGTGTGTGTGTGTGTGTGTGTGTGCTTTTGCAGATGCTACCTTATGGGGACACTCGTCAGTTGTGAATCCACCTTATGGGGACCACACCGACTTGTGGGGACCAAAATCCGGTCCCCACAAGGAAATCGTTACGAAAATACATTTAGAAGCCTCGAATCACTGCCCTTGAATTTTTGAGGAACGATAACGGAATTACCTAATAGGAATTACATGGAAGAACCTGATGGATAGCATCCTTACTTGGGAAAATTTGTTTTTCACGTGTCCCCATAGGGTGGCAAATTTCAATGCAACGTGTGGGATGAGCTTACTATTTTCCACACCAGGTGGCAGAAAAATCGCGTCCGCGTTACACACCCACACGCTCTGGTTTTATCGCCCTTGTCGGTACCCGGGGGGAAGTGGAGTAAGGCGGGAGGTTTCGGGTGGTGGTGCGGTGAGAGGGGGAGCGCATACACACGATTTCTTTCCGAGTAGACCTTGTGGGTACCGGAGAATCACCTCCCGGTCAAAGGCCAAGATATTTAAGGTGCATCGGCGCTCGTCAGGAGAGGTTGAGACAGTGTCTGGCTGAAGGTCACTTTTTATCCCACAGCTTTCTGGAATTCGATTTCTGAAATACTTTTAATTCTAATTATTTGGCGCCATTGCCCTCTATCTAAATCTATGTTTCGGAACCGGTGTTCCTCCACAAGGTCACGGGTGTGCTGCCAACTTTTGTCTGTAGTAACAAATTGAATGTAAATTATTTAATCCGACTACCATGCCAGAGACCCGAGTTCGATCCCCAGCGTGGGAGAACCGGTATATTTTCCACCTGGTCAAGCGGTTCTGGTGCCCACCCAGCGTCGTATAAAATGGGCACCTGGAGAAAACTTTTGGCGAAAGAAGGTGGCCATGGACGTGGTGCTGATCACTTCACCCCCACCTTCGACCGTGATCAAGAAAGTGTAGGGTCCAAACTCCACACTCACTTTACTCCTTCATGGCATGGTGCAATGCACAGGGAAGCACTTTACTTTTTACCTTACAAATTTGTTGTCTTATCTTTGTATTTTTCGCTCTGTCATTGTCATGACTTAAATAAGACGCCCCTTTATGGCAAGGGTCAGTTTGTTATTACACATACATAATCTCTACGGGCGTTTCGGATCCATATAATCAGCTGCATGAATCGTTTCAATAATAATAATAATAATAATACCAAAAGTACCTATGAGTGCAGTGAATTGTATTATTATTATTATTATTAGTAGTAGTAGTAGTAGTAGTAGTAGTAGTAGTAGTAGTAGTGTTTTAACTGATTATATTGTAACTCATTCCTAAACTTTTAATTTATATCAACAGTGCCGTAATGCATTTTTTTTTAGATAAATGAATTTTATGTTGTGCCGTGTTCAGTACTGGATAATTTACGGTATTCTGCGAGGACAAGAAGGTTGTGGAACATTGCTCAACCTTTACTTTTACAGATGACCGAGTATTTTGATGGGTTTAGAATTATCGGAAGGAAAAAGATACTTTCGGAGAGGTATTTTCTTATGCCCTGGTACCTTAAAATTAACTCAGGGCGTGAGTTCCGCGATTTTTCTTTTACGGATTCCCTTTTTGATTCATCCTTTATTTTCCTTATTTTTTTGTTTACAGTAACTCACTGCGACATTTGCATGAAGAACCAAATTTGTTCGGTTTTCCTGAACAACGTTGGTTTTACAGCATTCTACGAGGAGATAAGTAAGATTAAAATAAACGTTAATAATAGTACAAGGTAAATGTGTGTTAGTGTTCAACATTAATAATATTTATGAATACAGATACAAAGTCACATAAGTGTGTAATTGGTTTGGAAATGTTTTGTTAGGATAGGTTATATTGTGTGTCGTGCGCCTTAATGTTAGTGTGTGTGTCAGAAGGAAGTCATGAGCTAAAAAGACGTCCGTTAAAAGTGTAAAGTTAGAGAGGCCCTATCACGGGTAAATAAATGTTGTTTAGTTATTTTTCCCACTTATTTCTCCTTGATTCAACATCGATAGCGAGAAAAGATTAATATTCAGTTGAAGTGAAGAAACTTCTTTTCGTACTTAATTACTGCGATGTGTAGGGAGTAAAACCACAGACTAAAAAACGAGGGAAGAACAACGTTAATACCTATTTTGTTCTTTTTTTCTTGACTGTAAACTTACTGTTCTCTAGGACACAGCCTATATATTATGCAAGTTCTGTCCCAAAAGTAATTAGAACAATACTAGAAAAATCGTTTTGTTGAAGGTGTGTTTAAGGGGACTATCGAATTTGAACCTTCTCAGAACATACTCTGCACATAAATACTATCAATTAAATTCAATACCAATTTATGTGATGTAAAAATATGAATAGAATTTATATTTTTTCACATATGCCTTTTTGAATGTAACAATGCCATGGTACGTTTAATATTGTTGCCCAGTTGCTCGATAACTTACAGACAGTCAAAGATGACAGTTGCTACCACTAAGTTATCCAGATACCTGTACCCTGCAGGTATTCATCATTGTTCCAGCCTACTAGGAAGGAGTACTTGATTCTTCAAACTGTTAAGGGTTTTCAGCGACGCATTTATGCGCAGCAACCGTAGGCGTAACTTAGCAGGGGCAAAGGAGACACTTGCTCCTAATTTTTTTTGGTTTATGGAGATTCACGAGAAAATGGTACTTTTGTTAACCTCCTGAAACCCGAGGACTAAAGTAATCAGTAATTTTATGATTTTGCAAATGTAACACCTATTTATCAAAATAGTCCTGGATGATATTTCTACGAGCTGCAAAAAAGAAAATATTCTGCTCCACCCCCCCCCCCCCATGAGGTAAGCTCCAAATTTTTATGCTATATTCTGAGCATACGAAACAAACATTGAATATTTCATTCTGTAAAATAACGTAAAGTCTTATGGTTGACGTAAAACTGTGAAAGAAATCGAAGGAAAATTAAATTTAGATAAATAACATCATAAAATTGGATCGTCTTAATGTGAACGAAAGTAAATAACGTCTGTTTCTGCCATGAATTCAATGGCCCTTCCAGAAAATTAGTATTATTATTATTATTATTATTTATTATTATTATTTATTATTATTAAAGTAGGGTTACAATTAAGCTTACATTTTTTTTACATTGATTCCGAACTACAAAAACAGCTTTTTGCCCTACATGAATTAATATACAGTTACGCTATTTGTTTATAAGGATACATAAAATGGAATATTATAAATTTATATAATTGAAAAATACAAGAAATAGACTAAAATAAACATTTTTTTGGAGCTACGTTTTATGAAGGAGGAAATGAGGTAGAATAGGCACAGTGTCAGTATTCATAGATTAATGTCCTAATCTGTTGTTTAAATTTGGCCAAATTTCTCTCCTTTCTGCAATTTACAGGTAGTTGATTCCACGCTTTACTTTGCCAGTGATGACAGGGATTTTGATCCGTATCTTGCCTTGTTACATTTTGGTACTCGGATACTGTTGGTGTTGTTGGATCGCAGATTGGGATAATGTATATTGCTAGATATCATTACTTTGTCCTTTAATAAGTGGTGGTACTTGTTAATTGCCTGGTGAAGCCTAATGCTGCTTTTTCACTCTTGCAGATGTATTTTCCCAGTATTTCATATTATTTTTTACCGAATCGAGCGGAAGCTTACGTCCACTTTATCGAACTGGAGCCACAAATTCAAAGTGCGACAAGGACAACTTGAAACGTGACCCCATAAGAAATCAAATCCTGGAACCTATATTTACAAGATCAACGTCCTATCGGCGAAGCCTTTACGTAAATTCCCCAGTGTATGTGGAAATAAAATAGAGTAAGTTAGTTAGCATATATTTTTAATCATGTTTGGAATTACAGTGTAATGTGGAATCGGTCCCGGGGACCCTTGATTGCAGCTTCAACCACTCGCTATCAGTTGTATTACGTTTTTCATTTTTCTCGGTAAAGGATATACGTATACTTACATTTGGGTGGTCACTGATTCACATCTCACGACAGCCTAAAGAGTTCTCGTTGTCTTGTTGAGTCTATTCAGGCGACTGCCGAGATATTGCCGCTGACGCTTTATTCCCTGTCCTTCATTTGCACTTTTTATACACCGTTATTCTCTCGTCGCTGTTCAGTTAATTGCGAGGCCTTCTCCATGACGCAGTGGCAGAGTCGTCGCCTTGTCATCAAGGGGTCTCGGGTTCGATACCCGGTGGTGGCACGTAGTGGTTCGGATCAAACTTAAAACTGTAGATCCAGTCCCGATTAGCCTAACTGTGCATAAAGTGGACTTAAAACACCAAATCAATCAATCAATCAATCAATCAATCAATTCAGCTAATTGTGCATACAAGCAATGATGAGTAAATAAACAAGCACTCAATCACAAAAAAAGATCCTTCAATTTTCCGCTTCTCATTAACTTCATTCATAGTTTCCAAAAACCTTCCAGCAGAAGAGAATGAAAAAAAAAAAGTAGGTCGTTCCCCGTGACGTAAGCATATCGGAATCAGCTGCCTTGTGACTTGAGAAGGAAAGGAGAAACGTGACAGGTTGCAAGTTCAGATTTCAATGCCTCGACTCGTGATACCCACACACATGCTTGGAACCGAATGTCTTGTGTTTCGTTGTTGATAAAAATACAGCAGCCCCAGAAAACATTTGTGGAAGTTGCTCACAGCATGTCCACTGCTCCATTTCGACCTTGAGTTCCTTTGCTGGAATCATTTTGAACTGCATCGTGTGATGTAGGTATATTGGAAGTCAAACGTCCCATCTTGTGAACGTCGAATTACATACATCTTTTATTATAAAGTTGATATTACAAAATATATGCTACGAATGATGTGATAAAAAATTAATGGAAGTTATTTTCCTCAGGACGTCTAACTGCCAAGCGGGAGACCTGAGTTCGATTTCCGGGTGGGGCCTGATATACATTCGGAATTTTTTCCGGCCTTGTCCCCGCATAAAGCGGATCTGGGCTCTCACAGTCTCAAATCTATTGCTACCCGAGGCCAACCCTGAGGGGTAAAGGCGGCGGCAGCGTGCTGCTGATCACATCCCCTCCAAAAGGCTGAGATCGAGTTCGAGAATATGAGGGGTCCTATACCTATATCCCCTAAATCCTAAATATGCCTTTATGGCACGGTGGTATCTGCACGGGGAACTTTACCTTTTACCTCACATTTATCACAATAAACAAGCTATGTTTAATATATATTGAAAAATATAGTTCTGACTGTGTAAAGGCTGTGTAATATCCCACTTTATTTTTCATGATTTTCTGTAAAGTTACTAAACACGATATTTATTGCCATATTATTTTTATATTATATTTTTGGGTTATTTTACATTCCTTTTAGGAAAATGATTAGGGAATGTGTAAAGTGTTTCTGTCCAAGTCCATCAGCCCGTATGAACGATCAGTGTCCCAAAGCTACAAATTCAAAAATCTGATAGACCTAACAGATAGTAGGTAAACACATCTCTATCGGACCGTCCGTCTGTTTGGCCGTGAGGGACAAGAGTCCATGCGAGGTGAGACATCCATATCACAGAATCTGTTGACGCTACATCCGCAAAAATAAACACAATTTAACGACAAAGAAAATTCTAAACAATCCCTGTATAAATTATCTCCAATCCAATCCAAAAGTCGGAAACCACCCATGTATTTTCTCCAGATATTATATATTTATTTATTTATTTAACAAATGATGCCACTGAACATTGTTCCATTGAGACATACATACATTTTGTGCATTATATATGTGCATTACATATATCTGTGCATAACATAAATTGTTTCACTAATTCCTATACAGACGAACCCCTCACCCCTTTCCCCAATGAGCCAGTAGGACTCTTTTGAATGATTGAAACGACAGACTGTTTACGCTCGGATCATTTGCTACAACTTCATTATAAATTTTACCCATTTCCACATCGGAGACATCTTTACATAATTTGTTCTAGATTTTGGTACATGAAACAACCTGGGTTTCGGTCTGGTTCTCATTTGAGGTACATGATATTGTAATGCAGATACTAATCCCCTAGAATCTATTTTGTTATTTGTAATTTTATATAACGTGCAATTTAGTGACCTTAGCTATTTGTTTTCCTCCCATCTGATACTAGAAGTTTCTTTTTATTTCAGCGTTTGTTATAGACATTACCTGACATGTATCAAGATTAAATGAAAGTCTTATTATTTTCGCTTCATTGTAGTAATCTATTTACGTCTGCCTGCAAGTCAAGGCTGTCTTCATCAGAGCAAATTGTTCTAATTATTTTTACATCGTCAGCAAATATAAGTCAACGTGATTTCGTAATAATTTTCGGGAGGTCATTAATAAAGAGTAAGAAAATGAGTGGGCCCAAATTGGATCCCTGCGGCACCCCAGAAGGCGTAGGGTATTCCCGAGATATGTATCCTCTATAATTGAAAAATTGCTTTCAGTCCTTTAGGTAAGATTTTAGCATGATAATTACTTTTTCAGAAATATTAAAATACGATAGCTTCTGAAGTAAAATGTCATGATTTACCAAATCCAACGCCTTGGCGAGTTCAGCATAGAATACATCCTGTCTCATATCGTCTAATTCATAAGCTACAAAATGGGCAAGTTAGGCAAGGTTTGTGATTGTCGACCTCCGCGATATAAAACCATTTTACATGGGAGATATAGCCGGTAGTACGTTGGCCATTATTCTCTCGTACAGTATTTGTTCAAACACTTTGCAAAAAAACTGAGAGAATTTACACTGGCCTAAAGCAATCAACGTTCTTTGCATTTGCATTTTTTTGGGAAGGGATTAACTTTAGTGATTTTCCATTTTGATGGGAAGTTGTGATGTTCTAAACTGTTATTGAATATTATACTCAATGGTTTTATTAGCGGTTCAGCGCACCCTTGACCACATTGGGAGGAATGTTGTCCATCCTCGCTGCTTTTTTGGGTTTCAACATTTTAATTGCTTCCTCGATATCGTTCAATTCGATATGCGATATATCGAGTTGAGAATACACTCCGATTTCGCACTTATCTGATTCAACTATAGAGTACTGTGAAGCATCTTTGTACACCGATAGAAAATAGGTAGTAAATGCATTTACAATATCGTGCCCATTGTGTAAGATTTCATTGTTGTATTCAAAAGTATTACTACCTGAGCCCCTCTTTTTATTTCTAATATAAGCCCATACATTATTTACATCTATCCTTATGTTTTCCTCCGTCTCACAGATGTACACTCTGTACGCTGCTGATAGCCCTTTCTTTATCTCTTTCCTAAGATTCTTGTATTTCCCTTCATGATACTCTGCGTTGCAATGACCTTTTCCCACTTTTTGTAATTATATAATTTTGACTATATTTTCCTAATAATGTCACCATTGAACCACACAGGATATTTAGGTACCTTGATGCGTTTCAGTGGTACGCAGTCATTCAAAATATTATATAAAATATCATAAAAAGTACTAGTTAGTGTACTGACATCCTCAATATTGCATAGATTTACCCAGTTATAGTCTGTTAATTTTCGATATAAAGACTCGAAGTTCGCTTTTTTTGAAGATTTATTGAAAATTTACATTTTCTGCTCGAGTTGAAACATGGACCATTAATGTAGCCATATGAGGTATTAGTAGATAAAGTGTTTCATCTCTGAGGCATGTTAGATACCCCGTCCGCCATATTGGATTCGCCATATTTGATTTAACCTTTTTTCAAATGGGAATAGGGGTAAGTAACACATCAAACATCTTTGACAGTTTTTCGAGTTCAGGAGAACCAGATTAAGTACGTAATTTTATATTATGCAGACACTAAAAAACGAATAAAAATCGATTTCAAAATGTGATATTTCAGAAAACTTCACGTTCTTTTGGTATGACACATGATCCCCTTGCCATTTAAAAAAAATAAGCGGATTTGATGTTGGTGCGGGTATTCTTGGTGCACTCTTTAGTCCAAGACATAATGGTAAGGATTTGATTGGTTTAACGTTATGCGTTGTCATGAAATTGGGTGGTTCCATGTTTTTGCCTGTTTATACGTCGGTACTTTTTGACACCCCGTAATTTCGAAAGTAATACAGATATCTTAAAACCGGATTTCACCATTCAATTTTTCAGAAAATTTTACATGAATTTGATATGTCATTTGACTATTCCCATTTAAAAAAAAAATAAGAAAAAACTTTCAAATACTAGCATGGAGCGGTATAAAATATCTGGATGTGAGTATTCGTCTGTTTATGGGAGGCAATGAATCGAAAGTCAACAATGAAAATATTCTTATACTTAAATATCTTGGACTCAATTAAAGCTACGAACGTGTAATTTGATAGATATGTTAAATAGCAACAGTGAATAGATGATGATCATGCACATTCGCTGATGCCAGAATTATTTAATATATAGCAAACTGTCCGCATTTAAGTATTCAATTTAATATTTTTGATATTTAAAGTAACATCTGGTTATTTACGTGGGAATTTACAGATACAATTGTTGTCAATATTCTTTAAACTGTAATCAAGGGACCCAGGTTCGATACCTGGTGGAGGCCCATAGTGATTCGAATCCCACTTTAATCTGTAGGTCAAGTCCCGATCATCCTATTAGTGCATAAAGTGAGGTTAGAACAACAACTTAACAAGATAATTTATACGTCACAAAGAATGAAACTTTTCAGATTCCTTGACTTTCCGACATCCACTCTGTACGTCCCAGCACTTCAGCCGGAGAGAACTAATGACTTGTATGGAAATTTTCACACGCATATATCTTCCACGGTTTCATGTCATTCCCGGTGGACGTGAAGAGCAGGACTTCCTCCATGCCGTAAGGACCACACAGTATTTCCAAAGCCCTGAAAACCTGGACAATACCTACTTTATAAATTGGACATTTAACCAATGTAGTTCTCTTTTCTAAATTTTGTAGTATTTTCTGTGAAAGGGCGCGATAGTTCGCTCTTTGTATTTCTGCCATTTTTTAAAGAATAAGAATCAGAGCTCAACCATGTATCTACGAGGGTCACTATTTATATTTTGAGCCTAACAATGAAAAAACAGGAATTTGGCATTGAAAACTGCTTTATTGTTTTTCGAAGTATTCTCCTTTATGGTCAATACACTTTTGCATTCGTTCGAACCATTTGTCAAAGCAATTTTTCCAATCTTCTTGAGACACCTCCATAATATGGTTTTTGAACGCATCAACGACGTCTTCCGCCGACGAAAATCGTTGTCCACGCAATTTATTCTTGACATTCGGGAACAAGAAGAAGTCATTGGGTACCAAATCAGGACTGTACGGCGGATGACCCATCAATTCGATTTTTTGACTGTTCATAAAGTCGGTTGTTAGACGAGATGTGTGACAGCTGGCATTGTCTTGATGAAGAATGATCCGACGGCGTTTGTTTGTTTTCCGTATTTGACCGAAAACCTCTGGCAAACAAATTGTTGTGTACCATTCAGAGTTGACCGTTCTACGTTCCTCTAAAGGCACAGTTGCCACATGACCAGTTTTCCCGAAAAAACAGGCGACCATTTCTTTCTTTCTTTTTTCCTGAGAGAGAGAGAGAGAGAGAGGGGGAGAGGTTTCGAAGTGCTTCGAGCGCGATCAACTTTTGTTGGATTGGGTTCATCTTGAAACACCCATACAGTCGACTGCTGTTTACGTTCCGGCTCATATGCATATATCCATGATTCGTCACCTTTTACAATCTTATATACGTCTTTTGAAGCACCACGATTGTATTTATTGAGCATTTGTTTGCACCAATTGACGCGAGCGTCTTTTTGAGTTTTTGTCAAATTTTGTGGGATCCAACGAGAACATAACTTTCTCACAGCTAAATGATCATGTAATATTTTATATATGCTGGTGGAACTAATGCCTATGGTTGCCTCAATCTCACAGTATGTCATATGACGATCTTGCAGTATTAGGTTTTGCACAACATCAATGTTTTCTTGAACAACAACTGATTTTGGACGACCTTCGCGAATCTCGTCGGTGAGCGAATGGCCGCCACGATTAAATTCGTTATACCAGCGTTTCACAGTGGCAAAGGATGGGGCTTCATCGCCAAATGTGGAAGTATGTTGATCGATGAACTCTTGTCTTGATAATCCACGTCGAAAATCGTAAAAAATCATCGCACGAAAATGTTCACGAGTTAATTCCATTTTATTGTTGTCGCGCAATCTCCAAGGCAACATAAACAACACAAATGAAGCTATTGACAAAACATTTGAAGTACGTTATGGTCAATAATGCCAGACGATTCCGTGCAAACGTCAAATCGCGCCTAACTTCAATCAGTATTACCAAGGCTCAAAATATAAATAGTGACCCTCGTACGATGACGTCCAAAGTGTACCTGGGGAGGGGAAGGGGTGATTCTGAATTATTTATCATCATTTTTACCTGTATCCTCATTAAATAATAATATTTTTCAAGAAAACTGGTCGTGTGCTTTGGCCAGAATTTCAGACCTTTGAATACTCCGTGCCATGGTGTGCAAAGTATGCAGTACGGTGTGGGGTTGTTTGCATGAATTTAGTTTCATCTACTGCAGTATAGTAAGTGGCCGCGGTGGCTCAGTCGACCTCCGTGGCGGAGTGGTTAGCAGAGCGCGCTACAACGCCAGGGGTTCCGGGTTCGAGTCCCGGGTAAGGCATGGGTATTTGTGTTTGTCCAAACGTGAAAATCTGAGAATACTGTAAAAAGTGAAAAGTGTAAAAGTTGAAAAAGTGTGAATGACGGGGAATATCATCGCGTAGGGGTATTCCTTTTAAAAAATGAAAAAAAAAGTCGGTAACGCGTCTGACTACCATACTCAAGGTCCCGGGTTCGATCCCCGGCCGGTTCAAATTCGGGAACTTTTCTAACGATGGAAGCGGCCCCGGCGCCCACCCAGCGTCGAATAACATGGGTACCTGGGGGAAACCCTGGGGGGTAAAGGCGGTCAGGGGCGTGATGCTGATCACATCACCCTCACTCATGACCGGATCAAGAAAGTGTGGGGCGTTACCCCCACACCCCCTATACGCCTTCATGGCGTGGTGCTAAGCACAGGGGAACACTTTACTTTTTTTTACTTTGCAGTATAGTAAAACTATTTTTTAGCGTGTAAAACACGTCGTGTTATTTTACAATTTTTTTGCAGCAAGTTGTTTCACTCATGTTGAGCAGTTAATACCTCTAGCGCATAATGGTTCTATTATTGCACAAGAAAACTATAAATGAGCCCAGCAACTCATCAATTCCTCCTCTGTAAACAATATCTATTCTTCAATTACAAGTGATAGAAATGCAATAGTTTTGCGCTATCTATGTTGAAAAATGATGGTACTCAGCCACGCAAGAAATGTGGGCTTTAGACGGGAATTCCTTCAGTATTTGGAATCATGTGAGACGTGGCATCCCCAAGAATATCCGTGAGGTCATAAACATATCTAGACCATAATAGAATTTCGAAGGTGTTTTTATGCATAACCTATTTCGATCTTTATATAGCATATAAATCCGACCCGCCACATACCACATAAGCACACAAATATGAGTGAAGCTTCTAGTTCTGATGAAGCTTCAGTCTCCTTTTTTGACGTGTTTCGTCGGAGTAAAATTAATTTTTAATTTTTGACCTATTAATATCATTCGTTTGTTAAATATACAAAACAGCAATAAGGCGAAGTATTTAATGCCCAGTAGTTTTGAGTATACAGTGTATTGGTCCTGAGTCGTCGAGGGCAAGAAAGAATGCTCACAGCATCCTGAACTCACGGAGGTTGTCAATAAGGTTTTGAAAAATTCATTTCAAGTTTGGAAAATGTTCTCGTAAATGTTGTTCCTCACACACAAAAAAGTTCTGGGTTGAAACTCAGGATCAGTGTTCTTATATTCACACATTCCTGACAACACATTGAGTTCTGAACTATTTTCTGTCTCTGACATTTTGTGGATGGAATATACCTCTCTTTCACTCAACACCTGAATTTGGGGGGAGGGGGCGGTTGCCCGCCCTTGCCCTCGCCAAGTTATGCCTATGGCAACTGCTCTCGGCAAAATGTTCTCAAATGGTTTGTCTGTTTGTGAGTTAGGGTAAACAATTTGACAACATATACCTGTCGATTGCTCAGAAATAATTGCAAATTGGATTGAAAGTAGTCTAAAGTCTAGTATTATGGGATGATTGATATGTCGATAAAATTGTTTGTCTGTCAATGTAAGTTCAACTATTGATATACTACTTTCTGATTAGTACACATAGCATAGAGCATTCGCAGTTAGCTACACTGTAAACACCGCTCTAACTTATTTTTACATCTGTACGACGTGACATAAGCATGAATCATGAACTCATGAAATAAGTGGAGGGATTTTCGCACCTGCATGCTTTACTTAGAATTTCAACCTGATTTCCATAACCCTATGATTGACCATTTCTACGTACACTGCTGTTATCCTGTAATCCACAAGCCCGAATAATGAATCAAATTTGTATGTGAAAATTTAAAACTGTGGGTTAACTTTATTCATGTATTATAATTATGGACGGAAAATACATAAAATGTGATCTCCATAGTTCGCTTTTATTCATAGTACCTTCATCAACTATTTGTTTCGTTAACGGTAATGTCGAAGTTGCCAAATTCCGTACATAACTGTGTTACAACTTGCTGCACATGGAAGAAAAATAATATTTAAAGTTCTATGTAAAATGAAATACACTAACCGTAGGAGTGGTCAGCGCCAGGGCCATGAGTATGCTTTCTGAGTATCACTTAATCAATTTCGTCAAATCATCACTCATCATCATCTTCGCGACTATCCAAAAGTGGCAGAAATGCGAAGTAAAATAAACCAAGTCAATCAATCAATCAATGAAATATACCAACTTGAAGTTTACAAAATATATTTACATGTAACTCGTACATAATCTAAAATACATCGGTAGGGATGGAAAAGAGTATATAGATCTTGCTCAAGATAGGGACAGATGGAAGGCCTGTGTTGCTGCAGCCAAGAACCTTCGGGTTTAAGAAGGCTAGAGAGTGAGTTAGTTAGTTTAACTCGTACATAATCAATTTACAATCAATTTATGGAAATATATTTGTTAATTTGCGGTGATTAGAAGACAGTCAAAAGTTCTACCAATTCTTGACTTTGGTCGTTGAGACATTTCATGTTCTTAAAACGTGCTCATTAAAATTTTCGATATTTTGATGCATTAAGGAAGATTCAGACCAAAGCAGATTTCAGAGGAATAAGCAACCAAGAAACAAGTGTCGTTTGAAACGAAGGTTAAGAAGCAAGTGTGACCTTCCACACCGAGGAGACGCAATAAGCAGGTCAGTTGCCTGTAGATTGGGTGACTCTCGGAAAGATTCGTTTTTTCTATAGTCTAGTTGCACCGTTCATGTGCAGTGAATGCTATTTTGAAGATTGCAAAGAAGATCCAGGTGTTGTATCCCTTGCATTTTGTTGCTTTGGTACAAAACACTCTGTTGCTTCAAGCAACTTGCTTGTCTCCTATACGTACTTGTTATTTGTATCTTTTGTATGAAATGTTCGTAACATAAATGTCATAGCCAAGAAAAACCTCAGAGCACTTGTAATGGTCGGATTGAGCATTACTGGTTTTGGAAATATGTTAATTAATTGCTGGCCAGCTGCAAGGTGTAGAGTAAAGTCATGTTTTTCATGTTTGTACTTTTATGTTATTACTGGATGTAAGTGTATGTGCTTATTGGATTGTGCTTTACTCGATATTAGATTCCCCTGTTTCTATCACCCCAGTGGGGGAGATGTCTTTCCAAAGACCGTTACAGTGGAATTTTCCAACGCTACGGGGTCCACGTCCACGGACGTTTACCCCGACTAGAAAAATAGCCAGTTCGGCTTTTATAGAAAACAGTGTTTCCTCATCCTTCGACGACGAGGAACGTCTCCTCGAGTTTAGTCCACTTTTGGTGGCTAGATTATTATAAAAGTGTAGCATTTGGTTTAAGCCAACACCTGTTTGCTGTCCCAAGTCCCCTTTAGAAAAGTTTTGAATATTTGGATATTTCCGTATTGAATAATTGATGCCCGAAAGAAAGAGTAAAGGCGTAAGGAAACGCATTTGTAATGAACGGAATATCATTTCAGCTGGGTAGGCCCGAGAGATAGTTATGCTAACTCTGCGGTAAAGAAAGTGCCGATGGTGTAAGCCATAGGTGCGCAATTATGTTGATTTAGGGCCGGTTGTATAAACATCACTAACTGGAGATCAGATTTCACCTACGATCCGGGAGTGAACTAAGTTCAAGCTTCTACCATGTTGTATAAAGCTAATTGTCGATTTGTCGATCTTAGATCAAATCCTGATCTTGGGTCAAAGAAATACGTTTGGCAACGTGGTAAATCCAGACATGTCGCTAGTGTGCCTGTGATGTTGCCAATTGTCTAACACTGAACAACAAACATTTTAAAGTCTGTTTCGGAAATTGTATGTATTTAATATTTGAATAAATAATAAATCTGAGGTGCTGGACGTAGTAAATATTCGAACATGTTGCAAATTTAGTAAAATCACGTAAATTAGATACTAAACAGCCATTTATTACTTGTGCGAGTTCCACGTGGATGATTTGTCATTGACAACGAAAGCAACTATCGGTTCTCGGTTGCAAGGGGGAGAAAAATATGCTTGCATAAATATAATTTTTTTAAAAAAATCATTTCTTTTTAATGCTAAAAAGAGATATAACAACTTTTTTATACTCGGATTTGGAGCTATTGTTCATGTAAGGAGATGTTTAATATATTTATTTTGTGATTGCACGATAACGTGTTACAGGTGGACCATTAGTTCCTTCCTGTAAGTAGTATACGGAATTTTCCTTGCACTTAATTGAGTAACCTACGTTGTGAAATGTAAAATGTGTTTGCGTTTTCCCGAATGGAAAGAAATATTGAAACAACAATGGCATTTGTCCCAACAGATGTAAATTATGTCCAAAACAAATAATATTCCAAATAAAATATGTGTTGTTTATATATGGGGAGGAGAGAAAGCTTTACCAACTAAAATGCGACGTGCTCGGTTCATATAGCAGTAGATATATACACTACAGCCAAAGTTAAATGCTCTGTTCCAATCTGCGGACAAAATGGAATTGCAATAACACTTTGCTGGATGCAGTAAAGCGAAATGATAATATTTTTATATTCCCTCTTCATCCCAACGCAAGTTTTACAATGATATCAACACGAAAACGTAAGCAGGTCATATATTCTGTTTGTATCAACACTCGATTGTTCTCAAATTACTTTTCTCTGATCGTGCAATTATACAATGTTACAATATGCTCTTGCAGTAATTTAAGGCAAATTGCAAGAAAATAATACATGGTATTTCAAACAGTAAATAACAATGACACACGATATATGGAAAGAAAGAAAAATGGAAGAAATATTTATCAATGTTCACCTCGTTGTGCATGCTTCTTCTTTATTATTATGAAAACAGGATTTTATGAATTGATTCTCCCGTTTTACCGCATACGTTCACTTGCAACACATTTTACAAGCAAATATTCGTTAGTACAGCCATGTTACAACAGCTGAACTACGGTCAATGTCTGCTGATCGGAGAAAATCGCGGGTCGACTTTGATCGCAGGGACTTAATCTCAGTTCAGCTTTTATACAACAAAAAATCAGAGTTCAGCGTGACTGCAGATCAATTTTACTGGCTAATCGAGGAACAACTGTTTTATACAATCGGGCCTTAGAGTTCTGTTAATTTGGTGTATGCAAGACACACATGGAAACGATATGTAAATATGTATATATATAACAACGTATAATAAACAATATACGTAATCCTTCTAGAAATGTTATGATTTGCTGAATTAACTCTAAGAACGACAGTACTGTCCATTTTAAACCAGTTGTTTATTCACTTGATGTACATGCGTAACGAACCAGGGACTAAAAATATAAATTGTTATGTGAAACCCCCCTTTCGTATTTCCGGCTCAAATATAATCTGCTCGCTTGCTCGCTTGGCACCCAGGGTGAGGTGAAAGGAGGGATTTGAAGGATTAAAGCAGGAAGTAATCCAGAGAGCCGGATAGAAACCAGGGACTGGGGGTCAACCTTTCAAAGAGGGTGGTTGCACTTTAACACACTGATCCTAGGTTCGAATCTTGGGTAATCGATGTGTGTTTTTTCCGTCTTCTGTCTCATCAATTCATCCTCCATCCTCATTGTCTTGTGATTAACCTAGAGAGGTAGAAAAAGGACGTAAAATAACAAAACAGAAGAAAGTAAGGTATGGAAATCAACGTTCCTCCGAATAGAGGAAACATTTTATTTTGAAAATATCAAAGAGCTTCTGTCAACATTACAGTGTCGCCGAGAAAGATAGAAGAAAAAGGGAGGACCGAAATTTTTTTTTTTAGGAATAGTCAAAATTTATTCCCATTAAATATCGCATTCAAAATGCATACTTGAGGTAAAAGTTGATTAAATGACAATTTTTCTTGTAGGCTAAGGAATGTTCATGTACGCATGTGTCAAGCATGTGTACGACCGCGAGGTGCCGCTCCTCCACCGTTGTATTCCTCAAATCCTCAATTGTTTGTTATCATTGTAGTCAAAAAAGTTGTAAAATTGTAATCAACAGGGTCGTAACGAGTAGTTTCATTGTGAAGCAATTAATCTTCGTTTTTAAAATATGTTCTAGATTTGTGTTTGAACAAGTAGGAGCTAGGGTTTCAGCTTATCATGTTCTCCATGGGTATCGAGGCATTTAATAATGCCCTGAGTTGTCCTGAAGCACAGCTTCGGACGACATTATGCGGGTGTGTCTACGAAAACCAATCCAGTCAGCACATCGGCCATCAGCTTGTAGATCCACTGTTTTAAATAGTAGCTTTGACACCACTCGCTTATAGCAAGCAACTGAATGTGTAGATATTTGTGCGACATGAAAGCACTGTTTTTGTCGTTGTGGCAATGTTTTGTACAATTCAAGATATCGCCAGAGGTTAGAGTAGTTGCGCCAGAGGTTAAATTAAGTTTAAAGCCTGTAATGTTGAAACAAGTTCGCCACTTCTACCCAGTAGAGGAACATAATGGTTTGGATCCCACTTTATACTGTAGGTCCAGTATCGATTAGCCATATTGTGCATAAAGTGGACTTAAAACACCAAATTAATCAATCAATCAAGTTTGTCACTTCGCCGAAAGAAAAACTAAACATCTCTCAACTTACAACATTTTGTAATCGTGCAAAGTAGCGAAAATCCAATTTCCTCCCGCTCCATCGAAGGCCTTGACCCAATTTTGCTCAAATTAATTATCACTCTAGTCCTCAAAGGTACGCAGCGACTATAAAAAAATCTGCCTAAAAGCTCTAAATTTACAGTAATTACCATCTTAGCAGAGTTGTAAGTTTTCTATTTTGTTCCCGCTCCCCTGCCCCCCTTACCTATGCACTCAAAACAATGCTTACTAGCACATTGTACATCTATTGTTTTTTGAGTTTCGATGATTAAGCTCTGAATATTTAGTTTCTACAGAGCGTTGCAAATGTCAAAAATGGGTAAGAAGTGAATATGTATAAATATATTTACTTACATATACGTATATGCATGGATGTAAGGTTCAAGTGATGGTTACAGCCAATGGCTGGAAGCCCTCTGTTATGCTAAATGAAATGTGGTATGTATCATCAGGAAAGCAGGTCAATATTTCTGCCAAACTTCTCTTTTTGTTGTTTCCTCACTATCATTTCAAGCTTATTTCTTAAAAAATAAAACAATGCCGGTTCAACCTTACTTTACCCATCTTTCCACACCACTAGGTTTCGTGCGAATTCTTGACTTATCGTTACAGTTACACATTATTTCACACGCATTTGTTTATGAGAGCTGTGAATTCGTTACAGGGCAGAAGTCGCTAGCAATGCTATGAAGAAAGCACAAACTCCCTTGCTCCTCCAATGTTTGTTTTGATCTGGTGGGGCCTACACAACACTAGGCCCCATCTCATAAACAAGGGTGTTCTAGGAATAACCAAACAGACCTGGGAATTATGAAACGTACATTGTCTTCCAAAATGAATGTAAAATCAAGTACATGTCTGTAAGTAACTCTCAAAGTATCTTGATACAAAGTTTCGTTGTAGTTTGTGTCGTTCATTACAAACAGACGTTTATTATTGTTGTTATTATTATTTGAGGCTCACCCTGACTCAAAAAAAAATAGTACCTTGGGGTAATCCTTGGGAGTAAGGGCGGCCGGAGTGTGGTGCTGAACACATCACCTCCAAAATGGCCGAGATCAAGAATGTGTGCTGCCACCTCCACTAAATTTGCCTCATGCACGGTGCTTTATGCGCTGCAAACTTTACATTTTACCTATTATTATTATTATTATTATTAAATATGTGAGATATCTATATCCTCTATGTGGCATTAGTTATTTCTTCGTTATTTTACATCGCTTTTCGTTGGTTCGATGTGGCTTACAGACTGGGTATTGTTTGTCTCTTTCAGTACGGAATAAACATAACTTGATTCGGAAAGCATTGGGTCGCCCACGTCGTCTTCGTGACCGCTTACGTGACTTCACATGCTTAGAAAACAAATGCAGGTTGTTTCCAATTGACCTTGGAAGGGGTGGACTATAATTGTGTTTTGGTTCCATAAAGAATGCAGCGTATTCTTTCAATAGGTAGCCGCAGCAACTTCCACAACTTCAAGCCCTGCATTTCCCTCAGTAATAAACAGATATGGAAGGAAAAAGGGGGAACCCCTTAAGACGCCCAACCTCCACCCGCATACGTTCAGGGGTAGGTGCTTATTGCACTGTTGCCTTTAAAATAAACAAGGGCGTCAGATCAGCGGAATTTCGGTTCCCCCGTTTTTCCTCTTCCTCCTTCTTTATTGACGGTTTCAATTATATGTATATACGAGGCGCTAAAGCTAAATCTAGTTAACGTCTCATGAATATAGTGGACCAAGATTGTTCCGGCGTTCTAGAAACGAACTTGGTTGTAAGAACTTACTTGCTAGTAATTGAATTAAATTAATGGCATCTGCATTGTTAGTAATGAAAACCGCGGTAACTCAGCTAGCGTCTGACTACCATGCGAGAGACCCGGGATTTTTTCCACCTGTTCAAGCGGCTCTGGCGCCCGCTCAGCGTCGTATAAAGTGGGTACATGGAGGATACTCTGGGAGATAAAGGCGACCCCACCTTCGGCCGTGATCAGGAAAGTGTGGAGCCCTAACTCCACACCCCGTATACGCTTTCATAGCTTGGTGCAAAGAACAGGGGAATACTTTACTTTTTATGTTAGTAATGAAACGAAGGTTGCGGAAAGGGGGGAATGTGTTAAGACAGAGAGGAAAATGAGTGGTATATTAGGAAGGTTATTAATTAAATGAGTTAAGCAGTGTGCGAAATAAGCGAGGAGGGTGCCGGTGATTTCACCGCCACAATAAATGTTACCCCCTGCAAAAGAAAATTATTTTTATCCCTTTAAAGAAAAATGGAATTGAAAGGATATATTATTCCATATCTTAACTACATATGTAACAGATACAATTGAGAAATCATTTGTCCATTAATGGTCCAGTCATAAGATTTCCCTGCCCAAAAGTATGCAGCTTTGTGGATTAAGGAAGGACACCATTCCGAAACTGACAACCTCACCGTGCCGAGACAACAGAAACTCAAATTTTCGTGGCATAGTGCTGATATTTTACACTTATTAAATTGTTCAGAAGAAACTTGTAGGTATGTAAGATTGGCATTAAGTATGAACTTGGCAATATACAGTTGGTACCGTTTTCGGTGTTAGTAGTTCGATAGCTATTTTCGTGTATGAGTTTGGGTTTACTTAGAATCAGGGGCGCCGCCAGGAGGTGGGGAAGGGTGCTTTATCACCCCTTGTTCAACTTGTTAAACCATGTCATATTCAGCGTAGAAAGGTTTTGAAGTGAGATCGGTATTACTGCATACAACAGGCAAGTCATCGATCTTAATCTGACATCAGGCACGTATCCAGGAGGGGGGGGGGGGGCTTTGGTGGCTTGAGCCCCCCCACCAAAAAAAAATATTGTGTTTACACTAGATAAAATGAGGCTATTAGTTTCTTGAATAATGTGATCATAATTTGAGAGTTATGATTATCGAAACAAGACAGAGAATGTTCTATAACCCTCTTATTGTTAATAGCACGTGTCCGAGGTGGGGATCGGAAACTTTTCAATTTACTTTAGAAAAAAATAGGTTTTTGTCTTCTTGAATAATGGGACGATGACTTAAAGAGAGAAATAATTTTCAAGGCAAGACGAAGAATGTTATATAACCCTGTTGTTCATAATATTGCACGTAAACTCTTTCTGCGTTTTCGGTGTTGTCGCAGCGAACTTGAGCACTATGGAAAGACTTGTCAGCATTTGAAAGCTGCACAACAAATGTAGCGCCACAAGTAGGACGATACGTTGTAATTTTTAATCTCTGGAAAGCGCGAGAGGGATACAAGAGAAGGAGTCGAACTACTACTGGCAATATTATTGAATCGTTTTCCTGCGGAACGTTCTAGAATATAATAATATTCAATTTCCCGGTTGATCTGTACAATAGAATCTTTTAAGGAGACTTCAGAGGTAAGTGTGACAACACATACAGTGATCAGTCAGTGTCCGTCGGTGGCTTCATAAGATCTAGTGATTTGAAAATGAAAAGTAAGTATACTTCTAGTTCCAGTTCGGGCTCAAAGATGAAGACAATGACGACAGCGGAACTTCCGGAGCCTCAGTGTAGTGCTACTAGTTGAGGTCGAGAAAACTGCACAAATCAACTGAAAAACAAAGTTCTGATTGATGATTTAGTTGTGCCCGGACCAAATTCCGTGTATGCGGTTTGTAACCTTATACAATAAAAAAAAAATGCATATGCATGTGTGAACCTACAACAGATGCTGATATTTCAGATATTGGCTTTTTTTAACTTGTTACCCAGCAAGCCTTGATGAGTTACTAAGAGTCTCATGTTCCCGACAAATGGAGTAGCGGACTAACCTTGTGACGACTGGTGTCCAAATGGAGGATGTTGCAACATCGCGCTACGACGCCAGGGGTTCCGGTTGGATGATTTTGAGTGTCCATTCATCAATTTCATCATATCGTCACTTATCGCCATATTCGCAAAATAGCCAAAAGTGGCACAAAATGCGAAGTAAAATAAAGCGATTCAATCAATCTTCTAAAGTCTTGAAGATCCAAGTCACAAGGATGGAAAATTAGGGCTTTGTTAAGGTTAGGTGCGAAGGCAGGCGACGACACCCCAAAGGATCATATACAAACCTGCAGGAAGAACATCTTACTTAAGTCTCCAATACGAAATGATAATAACTTCTGGTGAGTTCATTATAAATTATGTGTCCGAGATAAAAGAGTGGTATCCCCAGAATTTTCGGAAAGGAGAGGGGTTATGAATACTATTTTTGGTGGTCCATTCTCATTTTGCCATATTTGTCTGTCTTTGACGTTCTTTGTTTAAAGGAATACTTTGTCAAATGGGGTTATGACCCCACCAACCCTCCTTGGGCACGTCTCTGTAGACAAATGAGTAAGCATTTGATCATATTGGGAGACGAAACATTAGATGTGTTGGGAACTGTGCGTTAATTGTTTTATCCAGCTATATTCGAGAAAACTTCCTTTGTTTGGTGCCGATATATGACAAGACTGAGGAAGCTGTGATAGGCATCTTTGAACAGCCGCCCCTCGTGGAGGAGTGCTTATCACATCGCGCTATGAGGCCAGGGGTACCGGGTTCAAATCCCGGCCTGGGCATGGATGTTTGTCAGTGTCCATTCATCAATTTCATAATATCATCACTCATCCCAATCTCCGCAAATTAGCCAAAAGTGGCACAAAAGGCGAAGTAAAATAAAGGAGATCAATGAATCAATCACAATTTTGAACACTTGCGAGTGCCTGAATATGGACAATTTGGTGGGTTTCGGCTTTTATAAGAGCTGCAAACATGGGAGGACAAGACACATTAGTGGTGTTCTGGTTCCAATCAGATAGAAATATTCGAGAACTTGCATGTAAACAGCTTCGTTAAAACACTCACAGATACCACAGATGTTTTGATGCCTGATGAGAAGAAATGGACAAACACACATACTCAGATGGTTCCGGCACACGATATTAATGCTTGGAAACATACATAGGAGTCGTGTGGTAAAAAATTGTCCGATTACACGTTCTAATTAAAATGGCAACCTTAAACAGTGGCGACGTTTTAAGGGATAGTTGCTCCCATTTTATTTTTGCCTCCTCACTATGGCCTCTTAATGCAACTAAGCCTTGTCTACCAAGAGAAAGTAAATTTTCCTTGCACCGCCCCACCCCCAGGTTTTGGAACCTAATCGCCACCACTGGCCTTACACATGCAATTCTGAGGTTCTATCTATACCTCTTAAAAATATGTTGTTAGTGTAAGACTGTTTGCTTGTATATATTCAATTGTTTTTATGGGCATTGTTGCTTTCCATTGTTATGAGGCAATAAAGAGGGCCCAAAATACAGGTTCCCACTGTATTTTTACTTATTTCGGTCCTTAATATCTTGGTTAAACAACCCAACAATTTTTTTTACTCGGCATGGAAGCTTACTATTAGCACTCACTGAAATAGCACTTTGCTTGGATATTGACGCTGATAGTAGATATAACCTTTTAAATATTAAATTATTGCGAAATACGCAACTTTATAATTAGACTTTTCTCAAAGCAGCAAAAGAGAAGAGTAAAACTTGGTATGCCATATTGTAGTTGAATATACAGCGTAAGTCAAAATGATGTTCCCGATTTCGTTCATTTCTTATACGAAAGGTAATGAGCTTTTCTTGTATATGTAATTTTTTTTATGGAATACAATCTCAAAAAGTTTTTTTTCTTTCTATTGAAGACTCGTAGTTGCGCTGTAGGCCACCAGAAGGCAGTTTAGTAGCAGAGAGAAAAATGGCTACCACTGGACAACAGAAAGCGTTCTGTTTTCTCGTTCAGCGGCATTTCCGAACAAGATTTGTGGTTGAACCGCCTTCTGGCAAGTCAATTAGAAAATGCTACAACATTGGTGGAATTGCGTGAGCGCATCACTGCAGCCATAGCCGACGTGGACCCTGACATGCTAGAAAGAATGTGGCAGGAACTTGATTATAGACTAGATGTCTATCGTGTAACACGTGGATCACACAGAGAACATTTAGAATACGCCAGGAAAAACATTTTGAGGTTTTCAATCTGTGTGTGTAATATCAGTCATTTACGTATAATTACAATGAAATAAATAGACACTGAAATCGGGAACATCATTTTGACTGACGCTGTATGTACTAACACATTGAAATAAAAAATCATTGGGTCCTCGTCCTATTTTTGAGGGGAAAACATCAAAATGTTAAGAAATGTCAAATTAATTATCACACTTCCTTCCCTATCAGAAAGAAAAACAGACCTTTCTCCTCCCCTTCTATGTTCCAAATGGAACAGTTCCTGTCTTGAAAAGTTGTGGAAGACTTTCAGTTTTTTTTTCTTTGATGAGTAGCGTAGTGGTAATGCCACCTCTTTGTAATCAAAGGGCTCCGGGTTTAATGCAAGGTGGAGGTACAAGTTGTTCGGATTCCATTTTAAACTGCAAGTCCACAGTCCCGAAAAGCATTTATGTGCATAAAGTGGGTTCAAAAATAAAACTCTACCGAACTCTACATACAGTGACATACCAAGGACTTTCGTTAGCCATCATTTTGCCACCATTTCCTGCTTTAGACATTATTTTTACTGGGACAAAGAGGGACTATGATTCCCTCCACCAGAGGTGCCCACCCCCCTCAAGGCCCTGAACGCAGTCCCCCAAATCAAGAATTTCAAGGCAGCAAGCATAAGGATAATAGTCCAAAATTCATAACAAAATTCGATCATCATAACTCCCCAATATTATTTTAATAAATATAGTAACTGATTTTAATTTGGATGCAATAGCCTGTCAAGTGGTCGATAGTTATATCTTAAAATGTATATTTTCGACACGCAGAAAGCTAGCTAGATAATTTGAAATGTCATAAATTAAATTATGTGTATGCAGTGTTAAAAAGCCCACAACTTAATGATAAGATAGAAAAATCTAACTGGGCACACCACTTGCATACGCATGATTTTGCTTTTCGGAAGCGACCGGAATTGTAAAGATAGATATTACATAGCTGCTTCACTGTGTTCTGGGAGAAGATGGGATATAAAATATTTCATAAATTATTTCTTTGCCTTCTTTTTTAAAGTTGTTCAAAGACAAATATCGGGGGGTCGTTGTAAGGGGAGTTTGCTTTTATCATTTTGCCCTTTCCAGAGTTTTTTACTGCTTTCATTTGAAAAAAAATAATTTGCTCAAAATTTCAGAATTTCAAATTTTCTCAAAAATTCATAGGTAATTGTGGAGCTACAGCACCATCATCTCCCCCAACCTCTACCCTGCGTACACCAGTGGGGCAAACCAAATATTTATGCTGCAGTTGTGTTAACCAAAACTTGTTTGTTCGTATGACTGATTCAATTATCGTTTCATACACAGAGCCGTAGATAGTGAAAATAGAATTTGCTGCCTCTTGCAACAAATTCTCCTCTTAGGCTTAGAGTATTTCAAAGTAAAAAAAAAATCTGGATTGTATCTCACGTGTAAAATTCACTTTCTGCCACAAGTTTGATAAGCACATTTTACATTACATATTTTTCTGTTGTATCGGGTTCTTTACAATGCGTTAGTATGTAGTATATTTAGTACAATTATGACAGCACACGGAACAGACAATACAGTAGTATTTTTAATAGAACTACTTCGTTAAAATGGTGCACCTGCATGAAGAAATCGCACGGGCCAAGTCCTGTGAATAGGCTGGATGGGGAATAAATTCGAAGCAAAGTTAGTGCAATTTTGCCTTTAGGACGCTCCATTTGTGGGATGGCGCGTTTTCCTCTTGCGAAAGCACTTTTTGGAATTTTTGGAAAGTGATTCACCTAATGAACTGTGGCATCATCACCTGAAATTTACTAAAATATTCAATCAACACCAAGAATATTGGTCGTGTCTGGCAATGTAGCAGCCGAGTGATTAGCACAGCGCTCTTCGACGCCAAAGACCACGGGTTTGAATTTCGGACTGGGCATGAGTGTTATTTGTGAGTGTTCCTTCATCAATTTTATCATATCATCACTCATTCTCATCGTCGGGATCAGCCGAAAGTGAAAGAAAACAAACAAAAATTTAAATGAAATTGTAATGTAGCTACAGTATAATCCTTCACAATCATATTATCAAGACCCAAACAGGGATAAATGCGAGCGAAGCGAGCGAGAAATTTTTTATAGGTTATCTATTTATTTGCATACTTTCAAGAATATTACATTAATTTAATTTTGCGTCAATACTTTCAAACGATACCGTGCTATTTACTCTTTCCCAACTTATTCTCCATTTGCTCATGGGCGCCAAAAACGAAAAGGGTGCATGACTAAGAAATGGGGTGGAAAAGTGGTACAATTTCAAGTAAATGGTAAGACAAAAACTACAATAATCTTTTCGTATATAATATCACAAAATGTAAACCGTGAAAATTGTACAGTTTTTTTAGTTTTTTTTTAGTGGTGACTTCCAGCGCTCTATGCCCCTTTTCTTCAATCCGCGGTTGTACACTGTGCGAAGCACTGCAAGCGAATCTAGCAAGAAAATAATTAGGGCATTAATTAAGAAACTGGCAATAATATTAATTTAATAAGAAGTAAATATTTTCACACGGTGCCGCGACCCTTAATCCTTCCAAATTGTTCTCTTTTTGCTTCTGCAGCACCCACTTTGTTGTCTCTGAGCTCGTGGCGCCCCCGTGCCTGATGCTGTATCAAACCATCTCTCTCACCTTCATTATCCAAAAGTGGCAGAAAAGTAACGTAAAATAACGAATAGTTACCCGTGGATTTCTTATTTATTATTATATATGTGTTAAGGGTCCCAGGTTTAACTTGAACCACTGTAAATAATTCAGTGCTCCAGTTTCTTGTAAAGCCTCTTTTGAATAAGTGCTTATATTTGCTGATTCTTACTTGATCACCCACCTTGTATTTGGCTTTTCTTGTTGTTGGCTGGTATCTAGGATAATAAACAGTCCTGATCAATTTTTGCTCATCAGATGAAGTTACTTCAGAGGGTTTCATGTTGATTGTGGAATGGACCGAGTTGTTATATTTATGTAGAAGTTCCGGAAGAATATTAAGCCATTTATAATTACCTTGAAGTTTGAATTGTTTATACATATGATTTTTTAGGGTTTTGTTGAATCTCTATACAATAGAGGCCTTGAGATCACTGTAACTCGAGTAATGTTGTATTGACTGGCTTTTAATAAATTGTTGGAACACAGAATTATAGAATTCTTTGCCATTATCTGTTTGCAAATAGCGCGGTGATCTTCCACTCTGATTGATGATTGTCCTGAAGGCTTCTGTAACACATTTTCCAGTCTTGGATTTGAGTGGCACAGCCCAGGCAAATTTTCAAAATGTATCTATGACAGTGAGTAGATACTTGTAGCCCTTGTTGATTTTGTCTAAGTTTTTCAGCTGTCCACTTGCCATTTCCACCAAGTCGCACTGCCATAAATCATTTATGCCTTTTGTAACCACTGGCAGTCTCTTATAATTATGTCTGGCTTGTCTGTGTCTGTGTCTTACCAGTGCGTCCAAAAACCAGCCTCTGGTGGACATTATGAATTTCACGCCACTAATCAATTCAGTAAATATATATATAAACTTAAGCAGGACGTTAAGTAGTATCGGTGGTGTGTATGTATGTGTCTTGTGTTGCAGTTGTGCTGTCTAGTATGTTTGTGTAGTAGTTGTGCTGTCTAGTATGTTTGTTTTGCGTAGTAGTAATTTGTTTGTTTGTGTTTGTATTGTGTAGTAGTTGTGGTGTGTTTGTGTTTATATTGTGTTATAGTTGTGATGTGTTTGTGTATGTCTTGTGTAGTAGTTGTGCTCTCTAATGTGTTTGTGTATGTCTTGTGTAGTAGTTGTGCTCTCTAATGTGTTTGTGTTTGTCTTCTGTAGTAGTTCCTCCATTCATTTTGGGGGTTAGGCGTAGAGCTGACAACTCTGCACTGTAAAAAGCCATGTCAAGAATCAGCAATATAAGGCCATGGATGTTCCCAAGGTAAAATAGTCCCCCGTTCGGATCTCCGGGTGGGGACTACTTTGGGAGGTCCCTGGACTAAGGATAAGATCTACGTTAGGAATAAGGATATTAAATTAGGCACCTGGAATGTTCTGAGCCTTTACCGGCCTGGGGCATTTCAGTGTACAGTTAATGAGATAGTTAGGTATAAATTAGATGTAGTAGCTGTCCAGGAAGTTAGGTGGCCAGGAGAAGGGAATTGTAAAACTAAAAATTATACTTTTTTCTATGGTGGTACTGAAAATCATAATTTTGGAACAGGCTTTTTCATAAATAATAGAATTATCTCGGCTCTTAAAACAGTAGAATTTATTAATGATAGGATATCATATGCAGTTTTACAGGGTAGGTGGTGTAAAATTATTTTAATAAACATACATGCACCAACGGAAGATAAAGATGATAATACTAAAGATGATTTTTATACAGAGTTAGAACAGGTCTTTGATAAATTTTCTCAGTATGATATGAAAATTCTGTTAGGTGACTGTAATGCACAGATTGGCAAAGAAGAGACATTTAAACCCACAATTGGTAAAGAAAGTCTTCATGAATTAAGTAATGATAATGGTATAAGATTGATTACTCTTGCAACCTCAAAGAATTTAATTGTGAAAAGTACCACTTTTAAACATAAAGATATCCATAAATATACCTGGTCTTCTCCAGATGGTAAAACTCATAATCAGATAGATCATATTCTCATTGATAAGAGAAGGCATACTAGTATAATTGACGTTCGTACACATAGAGGTGCTGACTGTGCCAGTGACCATTACTTAGTAATTGCTAAATTAAGAGAAAGACTCTCAGTGATAAATCATATGCAACAAAATCTAAAAGTTCTAAAATTTGATACAGGAAAGTTTACTGATGAAAGAATTAAGAAAGATTACCAACTTAAACTGTCAAATAGATTTGATGTTTTGCAGGATTTAAATGATGATGAAAATATAAATGAAACAGACGTAAATAAGAATTGGGAGCACATACGTAATGCAATAGAATCAGCAGCTAAAGAAAGTATAGGATACCATAAACCGAGAAAAAGTAAGCCATGGTTTGATAATGAATGTCATAATCTAATAGAAATAAGAAATCAGGCTAGACTTAGGTGGTTAAATAACTCTGATGATACAAATCTAAACAATTATAATAGAACAAAGCGAGAAGTTAACCGCACGTTTAGAAGTAAAAAACGAGATTACTTGAAAAGCAAAATTAACGAAATTGAAACTAACAGCAAAAATAAAAATATCAGAGATTTATATAAAGGTGTAAATGAGTTTAGAAAGGGGTGGCAACCTAAAGTAAACTTGATAAACGATAAAGACGGTGATTTTCTAGCTGACCCAAGCGATATTCTAAATAGATGGAAGAACTACTTTAATGACCTTTTAAATGTCCATGTAGGAGATAAATCAGAAGTAAATGAAGTCCACACAGCAGAACCTTTAGTTCCAGAACCTAACTTGACTGAAGTTAAAGAAGCCATTAAAAGGCTAAAGAATAACAAAGCACCTGGCATTGATTTAATACCAGCTGAGTTAATTACATATGGTGGAAATTCATTAATATGTCAAATTCATAAATTAATTTGTTTAATATGGAATAAAGAAGAAGTCCCTCAACAGTGGAAAGAATCCATAATTGTTCCTGTGTTTAAAAAAGGTGATAAAATGAACTGCAATAATTACCGTGGAATTTCTCTACTCTCAACAACATATAAAATATTATCTAACATTCTTTTAACAAGACTAACCCCATATGCTAATGAAATTATAGGTGATTATCAATGTGGATTTAAACGCAACAGATCAACTACAGATCAAATTTTTCACATCAGAAAGACACTCGAAAAATAGTGGGAATATAATCAAAATGTCCATCAGCTATTCGTTGATTTCAAAAAAGCATATGATTCGGTCAAAAGAGATAAATTATATAATATATTAGTAGAGTTTGGAATACCTAAGAAGCTTGTTAGTATGATAAAAATATGCACCAGTGAAACAGAAAGTAAAATTCGTGTGGGTATTAATATGTCTGACAACTTTACAATTCATGATGGGTTAAAACAAGGAGATGCATTATCTCCATTGCTCTTTAATTTTGCCTTAGAATATGCTGTTAGGAAGGTAAACGAAACTAAAGAAGGACTAAAATTAAATGGTGTGACTCAGTTGTTAGCATATGCAGATGATGTAGACTTACTGGGGGATGATGTGAATACAATTAAGAATAATGCTAAAATATTTTTCAAAACTGCTAAAGAGATAGGTTTGGAAGTTAACAAAGAGAAAACTAAATATATGCTTACAGGCCGAAACCAAGTGTTAGGTAATAATCAAAATCTAATTATTGGTAACAACTCGTTTGAAACAGTTTCCAAATTCAAATACTTAGGAGTAATATTAAAAAATGAAAATTATATTAAAGAGGAAATAAAAAGTAGGCTTAATTCAGGAAATGCATGTTACTTCTCTCTTCATAAACTTTTGTCTTCTCGTTTAATATCTAAGAAACTAAAAGTTAAAATATACAAAACAGTAATTTTGCCTGTAGTATTATATGGGTGTGAAACTTGGTCCCTTACATTGAAAGAGGAACATAAATTGAGAGTATTTGAAAATAGGATCCTTAGGAAAATATTTGGACCTAAAAGGGATGAGGAGACAGGTGAGTGCAGAAGGTTACATAATTTAGAACTACATAATTTGTATTCATGTCCAGACATTATTAGAATAATTAAATCAAGAAGACTTAGGTGGGCAGGCCATGTGGCACGAATGGGAGAGGAAAGAGGAGTTTACAGGATTCTTGTTGGGAAACCTGATGGTAAGAGACCAGTAGGAAGGCCAAGACGAAGATGAAGGGACAACGTCGAGATGGACCTAAGGGAAATCGGTAGGGATGGAAAAGAGTATATAGATCTTGCACAAGATAGGGACAGATGGAAGGCCTGTGTTGCTGCAGCCATGAACCTTCGGGTTTAAGAAGGCTAGAGAGTTAGTTAGTTGGGATTTCTTATTTAGTAGTCTGTGCTCTATTTTGCTTCACTGCATTCTCATGCATCAGATGTTTTATTTAGGAGAGAAGGAAGAGAGGCGGATGTCTGACACCCACCGCAATGCCGCTTAGCGAATAATCCAGAGTAAAATCCACTTTATACCATACGATCATCAAATGGTATGGTGTCTAAATAATGATCATACGAATTTTATGCCAAAGCGCTAAATATTGATTGCCCCCCTCCCCGAACTTCAAAGTTCGATCCCCCTTACTATGGAAATTCTGTGCCAATCTAGAGTCGTTTTCACGTTCAGAAGACACAATGGGCTCTTATGGGCAATGCTTTTCTTATGGGAAATACGAGCGCGCTGTTGTCAAATTTCTGGATTTACAAATTTAGCTTAAGTAAAATCGGTACCTGCAGTTTTGCAGGAAATTTTGTAGAGAATACGATGGTGAACACAAAAAACTGGTAACTTGCTTACATAATTTTAGATAAATTAAAAACGCAAATTTTCTGTGAAAACACAATTTTTACATTGTTTTCATTCCTAACGTTGAAACATGCCGTAAAATTGAAGCTTTCATTATGAAAAAAATTGACACTGTTTTTTAATTGTCACAGGTGACGGTGGTACTCAGAATTTATCAATACTTTAAAGCATATTTGCATTAAAAAATATTCAAATAAAGTATGTGGAGATTTTTTATATTCGTGCAGTAGAAAATGTCGTCGCTGGCCATTTTTTGTTCTGTAATTCCAAGTAAAAACTACCAGCGACAAAGTTGTGGAGAAAATAATGAAATTATTTTTTATAACCACTCAAAGGTTCCCAGAAATATTACTTCCATGCATTTGGAGTTTCTTTTTAACCCGAACCGCGCGCGAAGTAAGGAGACGTTGTCTGGCCATCTTGAGCTGACTCACCGCAGCATTCCGGCTAATCACCACCAAGTTTTCGAGTTATTTTATTTCCATTCAGTAAAAATATGAACTTCATGCTGTTTGTTATAATAGAATTGAAATTACTTAAATTTAATAATTGACAATTATTTCCAATGCTGCTGTTGTGATCAACATTAGTGCTGTCGCAAATACACGTTGTTTTCGTTTACATTACTGTCGACATTAATACTGAAATGAAGATCATCTTTCAGTTTCCTACGTACACATAAATTCATAGACACCATATTAACCCTTGAAAGGTTTTCCAACACGTGACAAAATATGGGGCTCAAGATAGAAATATGACATGCCTTGCTTGAGTCATTCACGTCTTACCAGTTCACGTGGGCCATAACTCATTTGTTTGTTTGGGTTGCAACTTAATCTAACCCATGTGCCAGGTTCCCCTTACTTGAGTGAGAGATCTGCTTTGGTCTATTTAGACTTTTTCCCTCTCCCGAAAAAAAGTGTTTTCAGTTGTGTGAGCTCTCAGAGATTTTTACTTTTTTAAGTGATTTCTGAAGTGTCATATTCGTGCATTACACTCGCGTGTGTAGTGATCGCAATGGATCATAGTTAAAAGGGTAACTGTAACGTTCACAGTATAATATTAATATTAATAATTACATATAATTATCATTATATATACAAAATATGTAACACCTTCATTGTGAAGGAAGGTCATCATTAGGGAAAGGAACTTCAGGTAAATAAATGTTTTTTCTGCGATAAGAGAGAGACCCTCATTTTTGCCAAAATTCTGATCATAGCCTTATATGTCAACACAGCAAATTTTATTTTACATAAAAACACATATTTTCCAGTTTTCCGTATGTAAATACATATTTTGCGAATTTTCATTTTAAATGCATAAAATCGCTCATTGACTTCATCTACCTCGAAATCCTCGAAGGAAAAATGTTTATTCTCCGCACCTCTTTCATATCGAGAGTGTTAGGTTTGTTTTGTCTTTAAGCACCCTCGCTGGCAGACTTCTGGCACCTCGCCTACGATCCTATTGGGAGAAAATAGCTGTAAGTAGCTGGGGCTGGCTACACGTAACGATAGCAAGGCTTTTTAATGAAGCAATGCAGCTATTGTGGCCGGAAGGCATAAAATTTGACAATGTTCTTCTCTTGACAGATGCTGCAGCTTACATGCAGTAGGCCTTGCTGTTAGCTACCCCAAAATGGTGCACGTTACATGTGTGGCTCATGCGTTGCATAGAATATGTGAAAAGATAAGAGCTCTTTATCCCAATGTCGATGAACTGGTTTCAAATGGGAAGAAAGTTTTTATCAAGTCGCCTAGAAGAATAGACATTTTTAAACAAAAATGTCCTGAAGTTCCCCTTCCCCCTACACCTGTAGTTACGCGATGGGGCACTTGGTTGGATGCAGATGTTATGCCCAGAACTTTGAAAAAATTGTATCTGTTGTAAATGATCTCGACAAAGAAGAATTCTGCAAGAACTGTTGATGGAGCCCTCCTTAAAAGTCGAATTGGCATACATCTCAAGAAACCTGTCCTTTCTCTCCAATTCCATACGAAAGCTTGAATTGTCCGCGTATAGTAGAAACGAAACTGAAAGAATTCACTGGATCTAACGCACGAGTGCAAATGTCTAAATGTACAGAATTTTTTGGGAAGAAACAAGATTTTCAAACTTTGTGCCAAATTGCACGTGTTTTGGAAAGTGAAGTAGAGGAAGAGGAAGCTTTGGAAAACTTCAGCGTTAGTGACATTTCGTGCTTCAAATATGCAAGAATTGTTTCTTTCTCACAATATAAGATGCTTTTTAGAGATAATCGTGACAGATTTACAATGGAGAATTTGGAAACAAACTATGGTGATCCACTGCAACTCTTCCAAATAATAGCTCACTAAGAGGTAATCATTTAGAAACTGATTTCAGGTGTTTAAAATGCATGTTATAGTTTGTTTTTTTTTACCAAATGTTTTTATTTTTGTCACATATTTTCCTGTTTTTATCACATATTTTCAACATTTATGACACATAAAAAATAAATATTTCTGAGTTTTTTAGCACATGAAGTTCCGTTCCCTAGTCATCATTTCCCGGCGACATGAGCTAGCGCTGTATTGGCAACACTGTGCGGTTTCTCCATAAGCGCCGTTGTGTCTTCTGAACGTGAAAACGACTTTTTTTTTCTAGAATAGGGTACATTCAAGTGGATTGCCATGGCAGTTTGTATCACAAAATGGTCGACAAATTAAGTTTCACTCGGGTCTGTCAGACCCCTCGTTACCTTTCAACGTCTAAGATAACGGATTCGTTTATGGAAGTAGCTGGTTGTAATTCATGGCTTAAGCTTAACGCCCACTGATAGGTTGTGTCCACGAACGAAGATCAAATTTTAAACTCGGATCGGGAAAGGATCACTGGAAAATTCCATTGCACGAAGACGGTTCAACACTTGATCGCGATCTAGGAACATCAAAACGAGTTTATCTTCTGATCGGCCATTCGCCACCGTTTTGGTGTGTGATCCTGGTTCACGATACTGACGCTTCGACTGTGCAAGCAGTTGTTTTTTTTAAAATAAAAAGAGCGGAAAGTGATATCGAGGGCGTGCAAACGCTAGAGATGTTGGATGTACAACGCTGATAATTCGAGAACTATGTAAACTAAAAACTGCCAAAATAATAATAATAATTTGCGGTTCTGTGGTGCGAAGTCGTAATGTTTATAAATACTGCACTTTCTATCCCAGAACACAAAACATATATAAAGGTAAAGTAAAGTAAAGTGTTCCCCTGTGCATAGCACGACGCCATGAAGGCGTATAGGGGGTGTGGGGGTAACGCCCCACACTTTCTTGATCCGGTCGTGAGTGGGGCTGATGTGATCAGCATCACGCCCCTGACCGCCTTTACCCCCCAGGGTTTCCCCCAGGTACCCATGTTATTCGACGCTGGGTAGGCGCCGGGGCCGCTTCCACCGTTAGAAAAGTTCCCGGATTTGAACCGGTCGGGGATCGAACCCGGGACCTTGAGCATGGTAGTCAGACGCGTTACCGACTGAGCCACCGCGGCCACCACAAAACATATATACATGTCATATATTACGTGCAAGGTAAATTAGAACAGAGCAATGTTTACGATATTGCTACATGGTGTTGGAAATATGATTGTATAAATTTACGAAAATACTTGTTACTGGCTATTTACACTACACGACAATATAAATATATAAGAATTAAGAAATGAAAAATTAAAATACTTACTACAGTACAGTAATAATAGAAATAATAATATATCTTCATTTGAGCGGGCGAGGTTCGGCGTACGCTGTTCTCTCAAAATCGTAGAATAAGGTTCCATGCTTTCTCCTTTTCGTTTTGTGTTGTGCCGTCAGTTCTTTTTTAATATTATTATTTTTTTACACTCCACTACATCCTTGTACATATTGACAAGGTTGATTAGTACATCTCTCAAATTCATAGAAGTTTGCAGCCCGAATTATTTTCTTCTCCTGCATGTTGATACTTTAACACATCACATTACTCTATGGGGTTCTTGATTGTCATTTGTTTTAGCCAACCAATCTGGTATAGCCTTACAAATTAATCTCAGATCAGTTGAACGGAATCTCGTGAACGTCGTTTGTCGTTGATGCAATGCAAATCTTTAAACCAAGTTCATTTAGAGTGGATTAAAATTGATCTCTTTCATCTGAACTTCGAAATAATCTGCGTTGGTGCACGCAGCCATGAGACGTTAACGGCAACAGAACGCAACAGACGCGTTTCCGGCGTCTCAGCGGGCGATAACCTTTAAGATAACATGCAAACTTCTGGCATGGAAATTCCGTGGGCTTCCCTGTAGTGGGCGTTACACCGTTTGATTTCAATAGAAGCAGACAACAGAAGTTCTGTTGCTTTCTGTTGCCTCGTCTAAGCGGGTGTTAACTTGAAGTTTCCACAGTAACGTGAGACAAATTCTGTGGAAATATTTCATTTCCTCTTATTTGTTTACCACATTTTCCATCACTCCCTCACTTTGTCGCCACGGTTAACCACCTAGTACAAATTGTCAATTTAAGTTGAATGAATTGAGCAAGGAAGGAGCTAGCAAACTGCTACATGTGAAAATTGTTTGAATTGTGTTACATCTTAATTTAGCATCGGCATTCAATTATTCCCAGAGTTGTTTAATGCAAAATTGTAGTTGGGATACCTTGGAAATAGGGTCTGTAAGTTAGGTATGTTATGAATCCTCATGATATTTAATTCGGCTTCCCCGATGGGTCAGTGGTATGGTTGTTCCCTTGTAATCAAGAAGTCCCTGGTTCGATACCCGGTGGGGGCATACATTGGTGCAGATCATACTTATAAACTGTAGGTTTAATCCCGATTAGCCTTACTGTGCATAAAGTGGACTTAAACCATCAAATCAACCAAATCGACCTCTACGTACACACACACACAACACGTGTGTTTGGGCTTGCCATTAACTTCATTCCTAGTGGATACTTCCTACGCTCACATCAGGTTAATGAAATAATTTCACCTGACGTAATCAATCCCAAACACTCCTCTCAAAATAAGTGCGCTTACATCATAGGTGTCATTTCAGCAGTTCACACGTTTCCCTTCAGCACCCACGTGGCCTATAAATCTGTCGACCTTGAGTTTATATATCGACATCAAGTGACCCAGCAACGAAAGATTCAGCGTGAGCGCAGCTGCAATGGCGCAACCACAGGGGGCAGGAGAGGCATTGTCCCCCCAACCTTGGACGGAAATGAGTTCTTGGGGGTACAAGGGGGGCAAACATTGACGGCCAAGTGTACCTGCAATTACCGCCCACAACTTGAAATTTTATGCAAATAAAAATACTATTCGCAAAATTTTCTTGATCGCTTCGCTCGCAATACCTTTTTTTTTTAGTCTTATCTTTTAGTCTTCAGTACCGTAGCTAGAGGGTGGCGGGAGTCTGCCCTGGGCGCCGAACGACTTGAAGGAAAATAAGTTGTAAAATTGATTGATTGGGTTGTGTTTTTAAGTCCATTTTACGCACATAAATGCTAATCGGGACTGAACCTGCAGTTTAAAGTGGAATCCGAACCACTGTGCCATGTGCCTCCAGCGGGTATCGAACCCGGGACCCCCTAATCACAAGGTAACGATGTTATCATTATACCATCGAGGTGCAGGGGCAGCGCCAGAAATTTTAGACCGGGTGGACAGAAGCTGTATATTTATAAATTAAGGTGGGCAGCATAAATCTAAGACCTTATATGAGTTTTACATGCACTCATGCTCGTCCCCCCCCCCCATCCAACATATACAGGGTGTCCTAAAACAACTTCAACAACGGTTGGATGCTGGTAGATATATACCAAAACAAGAAACTTTTCCTCATACTCATAACGTCGAAAGTGCTTAGTTTCTGATCTATCAGCGCTGAAAATTGCCACTTGAATTGAAAATAACAATCTTGGGAGTCTTATCTGGCAAAATACAAAATAATAATTATACTTGTGATGTTGTAAGCATAGGTGCGCGCAGATTAATTTATTTGGGGGTCCCTTAAGAGAGGTTTCAGTTACCTATCTGGACATGGCTAGCCTATAGTCGTAACTTCATGTTATTTTCACAGAAACTATTAAGGATGTGAACTTGAAATTTTAACATTATAGAATGAGCATTTGTTATCACTTTAGCACAGGTTTTACTATCAGCGTGTCGATATTTTAAGTAATGAAAGTAAACAATTGAAAATTATAAATACAAGGCTATATCTCTACAGGTATTATCAGCTAAATCACTCTCACGAAGTACATCTGTAGGTTCAGTTTACCATGATTTCTAACGCACATTAGCCTACTTCATAAAATATATTGCTGTAGCTGGTCACTCGATAGTTAATGTCATGTGTTACATATCATTTTAAACCGTAGAATTCAGATGTAAGCAAAAATCTGAAAAGTGATACACTTGTCATTGAATGAGAAGTGAGAGAGCATTCATGAAAGTCTTTGAACATGAAAGTCTTATTGGAAATGTTAGAAGGTTGCATTAACAAACAAGTCGGTCCTCGGGAAAATAATGTTTACGGGCCGATATGTGAAGGGGCTCTGCGATTTATCAAGGAAAAAATAATTTATTTACTACGTGATTACTGATTACTATAGTAAAGGAATATCACATTGTTTTGTGGAGAGGGAGAGACTCAGAGAGAGAAAGAGAGAGAGCTTGGTCATCTCAAATGAAACGAAATTCCTTATTTTTTTAGCACTGATATTATTTTAATTCTTCTAATGGTAGTTCAACATATTTTCTTTATTTTTTAGAAGACGTTTGGGGTAGCCAGGTACCTTTGGCACCTCCGTGTGCACAACTATGCCTCTAAGAAATATCTACAGCGACTGAAATTCAAGACGCTTCACTCTAAAATGTCCCCATCGTGTTTCGAGTGTGGTGCAGTACCAATAATCGTGAATCGCGAGATACACTTACGACATGTTGATGAAATGGACGAACTGAGAAATGCAAACATAGTGTGTTCGCCACCTTGTTTTGTTTCACACGCAGACTGCTATTTATTTATTTCTAAATGGCTAATCGAGTCCCTCACATAATACGGGGCAAACCCCTTACTGAAAATAATGAATTGCAAAAGCTCTAGCAATAAAATGAAAAATATAGTTTAAACATTAATTAATTCGCAGATTAAAACTAATACATAATAACTAAAATCAATCCGATCTGGATATGGGTGTCACTGCATGACGTGTTCATTCCGAGCGCCCAATACAGCTCAGCGTTTGACATAAGTATGAATGTCTTATTAGCAAAATTTTAAAAAAAGCAAGAACCCGCGTGTAAATCAAATTCTTAGTTCATTCTGCATAATATTTACCTAAGCTAAAGAAGGACATTTTGGCAAAATATCACCGAAATGTAATAAATAAATAAATAAATAAAATTGTATGTATTATGTTATGAAGCACAAAGTTCTAAAATTTTGTCCCTATTCCATGTGAGTTAACCATAAGAAAAATCTCATAATTACGTTACTGATAGGGAAAATGTATCTGTAAGAAGATTTTGTGCCTCCCTGATAGCATAGTGGTAAAGTCGTCGCCTTGTGATCAAGGGGTCTCGGGTTCAATAACCGGTGGAGGCACACAGTGATTCGGACCCCACTTTAAACTGTAGGTCCAGTCCCGATTAGCCTATCTGTGCATAAAGTGGACTTAAAACAACAACTCGTGTAAGAAGATTCTTAAAACGATTGCTAACTCATCAAGACATTAATTCTGTAGCTACTTTTCAAACCTACAGAACTGTTTTATCAAAATCTATTTTTGTAATTGCTTCTTATTAGTGGAATGAATATAAAATTATTATTAATATCTATTTTGGATTCGATATCGAAATTAGAAGATGACAGGTATATAAAATCGTGATGATGAAAGGGACATATCAAATTACCTCTGTCTTAGTATTTCAATGTTGACCTAACAAAACAACTTTGTGTGTTGCTGGAGGAAGCAATGCGAAGAAGAGGTTTTTATTTGTTTAACAGATTACCCTAATCATACACAGGCCGGAAGCCCGGAGTTGAGATCATCAAGTCACTCCACTCCACTCCTTCTACACTCAGTTTCAGTTATAACGTTTTGGCCAAGTTATGGCAGACAGTTAATTATATTTCTATATTTTATGCCACATTTCAAGTGTCTATTTCTTTTCATTATGTGGCACATATTCAAACAATTTGATGCATCATCCCTGTGAAGGTCAGAAGCTGCAGCCCTCAGGCCCATAATCCTGTTCTAATCTTCATCATATTCTGTACAATTTTGCGCCTCCCATAAAGCCTCCTAAGCCTACTGGCTGCTTAAGCATACAGGTGGGCATTACATCACATTTTTTGTTTCAAAATTTTTTAAATTCCTTTCGCTTTCCAATGATAAAGTTAAGGAAGTTGAAAGAAAAGCTTAAATTAATTCCTTTCAACTTATTATTTACTCTGACTTTTGTAAACCTATTCACGAAATCAGTGTTTCGGCAAAGGACAACAAAGCTTTTTATTGAATGATAATATGTGTACTTGTCTGTAATATAGATAATATTCACAAGTAAAATATACATGAAGTGAACACCATAATAAACTTATTTATTGGGCCATTCGCATTTTCCCAAGTGTATATATTTATTGAATTTGATTGGGTTAGCAATCGGGTGGGCACAGGAATTTCTGGGTAGGCAATTGCCCACCCGTGCCCGTCCCTGTCGGGGAGGCACAAAAGTTGTAAGAGAGAGAATGCATTGGCGTCCCGTGAAAGTGTTTGAGCCCTATTAAATCAATATTGATTTCAGCCTGCAAAAAAATTGGATCCAAAAATGTTCTTGCTCGCTTTGCTCGCAATATATCATTGTTCTCTGTAATGCATTGTAAATTACCAGACAGAGAAATAAGACTTGTCTTAATTGATTTTGTTTTAAATGCATGAACAATTGTTTCGAGGAAAGGCAACGTGCACATTTGAGAAACAATTTATGTAATTTTTGCTGTTGGTTTATTGTGAGATGGATGAATTGGTCGCCTAATGGATTTAAATAATATGAGTTGTATATAATATGTATTAAATAAACTTTGAATATGCACACAATTTAGTGTCCACGTCGCTCCATGTTGCATATATCGTCGGTGAAGTGGCGAAATGGCGTAACTCGAAAAATTCCGTTTTTGAGTTATGACTACATGGCAAAAAGCAATGATCATGCACAGAAAGTTAGCTCCAGGGAGAAATCTGAAAGTAAAATGTGATGGAAAATGTGAAAAGTTTGGTAAAGAATGCTTTAAAATCACAGATGCGGAAAGACATGAAATTTTAAAGGACTTTTATGCAAGTGACGACCTTCAGCTTCAACGAGAATTCGTCAAAACACATGTAACGATGTATTGTCTAGTTAATATCGCCTGGACGATAGTTTCTCAATATCGCGATATATCGTCTGGACGATATATCGCCGAACAGTACTTGAAACAATTGAAATGTCGGTTCTGCCAACCGAAGGCTTCGTGTTTTAATGACGTTACTTTGGTCTCAATATGTGTTCCTTGCAACCCTAGCACGCGTGGTTTTACCACAGAGAGCAATGTAATAAAAACGGACTCTTTTGAACGTTCGTACCACCGAATGGACCCCCCGAAGACAAAAATGACACTTGCATTAAAAAAAAAAATCATTATGACCTGCCTGCTTTACCCACTGGATCATTCACTGTGCCTGCACTTCCTTCTTCTTCTTCCATGATATGTGTCGCCGTTCTTTCCTTTCAACATGTTTACAGTTAATCGGATATCATGAGTAAGCAGTTGCAGTGGAAGGAATCTTCCAAATCGAAAAAAAAGAAAGAAAAACATATTTGTTTCAACGCCATAATGAATTCACAGTTGCCTCCTCCTTAGATATAAGACTGACATAGTGGAATCTTGAAGCCAGAATATATGTGAAAAATTGATTGATTGGTTGATTGAGTTGGTTTTTTTAAGTCCACTTTATGCACAGTAAAGCAAATTTGGACTGGACCTACAGTTTAAACTAGAATCCGAACCACTAGGTGCCTCCACCGGGTATCAAACCCAGCACACCTTGAATACAAGGCGACGACGCTACCACTGCGCATCGGGGAGGCCTGAGGCATAAGGAAAGAAACGAAACATTGCTTTCTTCCAGTAAGCATTAATTTAGTTTTATCTAACTTGCAGCTTCCTTGACTTAAATATTGATTTTACCCATGCGATATGTCGCCCCTCCTTCCTTGGAATATTTTTAAACCCCCCTCCTCTCATACTTTTTGAGGACATCATACACTTCCTCAACTTAAGATAACAACATTGTGAGGACGCTACTCACTTGTGCACCAGAAGTAATAAGCCTTGTGAGGACATCATACACTTCATCAACAGAATATAGTAACCTTGTGGGGACACTACTCACTTGTGCACCAGAAGTAATAAACCTTGTGAGGACATCATACACTTCATCAACAGAATATAGTAACCTTGTGGGGACACTACTCACTTTGCATCAGAAGTAATAAACCTTGTGAGGACATCATACACTTCTTCAACAGAATATAGTAACCTTGTGGGGACACTACTCACTTTGCATCAGAAGTAATAAACCTTGTGGGGATATCATACACTTCTTCAACAGAATATGGTAACCTTGTGGGGACACTACTCACTTTGCATCAGAAGTAATAAACGTTGTGGGGACATAATACACTTCTTCAACATAAGTTAGTTACCTTGTGGGGACAATACTCAATTTGTATCGGAAGTAATAAACCTTGTGAGGACATCATACACTTCTTCAACAGAATATAGTAACCTTGTGGGGACACTACTCACTTTGCATCAGAAGTAATAAACCTTGTGGGGACATCATACACTTCTTCAACAGAAGATAGTAACCTTGTGGGGACACTACTCACTTTGCATCAGAAGTAATAGACCTTGTGAGGACATGATACATTTCTTCAACAGAAGATAGAAACTTTGTGGGGACACTACTCACTTTGTATCGGAAGTAATAAGCCTTGTGAAGACATCATACACTTCTTCAACGGAGGATAACAACCTTGTGGGGACACTACCCACTTTGAATCAGAAGTAATAAACCTTGTGAGGACATCAAACACTTCTTCAGCAGAAGATATCATCCTTGTGGGGACACTACTCACTTTGTATCGGCAGTAATATACCTTGTGAGCACATAAGACACTTCAACAACAAAAAGGTAAGCTTGTGGAGCGAAAAGTTTCTTAAACGTATATCGAATTTCTATCGCGAATTGAAGCCATGACTTCCTTATTTCAAAGCATCCGAGCACATGAAGTAAATTGATTGAATTTGTGAGATGTAAATAATGCATAAAAGAATAATATATTATCATAAAATAGAAATGTACATAAATCAATAATAATAACAGTTCCTGTTAGTATTTTCATGGCGTGTAAAGTTATATTTTAGCTTCCTTGAAAAATATATTGACTTTGCCCATGATACACCCCTCCCGCTTCCGCTTGGAAAATTTCTAAGCGCTTGTATAACCTTGAGCGCACTATATATTTCTTCAATGGAAGATAACAACATTGTAGGGACACTACTCGATTTTCCATCAGAAGTTATATCCCTTGTAAAAGCACTTTTTTAAATTATTGACTAATTTAATTTAGTAACACTGTTGAGCCTTGTTTCATGCCTTGGTCAGCATTGTAATGTTTAATTGAATTTAGATACAAATTAACATTTAAATTAAAGCAAAGCATGATTCGAAATGTATAACACAAATAGTTTGTGAGAACAATGAAAGATACTTTTCATATATCACATTTTGCACCGTTTCTTTCTGGCTTTTTTGGCTAATCGTGACGATTAGATAAAATTGATGAAGGGACTTTGGAAGAAAATAATCGAACTCAGAACTTTATTCAATCAATTTCAAGTCCTATATCCCTCTGCAAGATTTCCACATCATATCACATGGTATTATTATTATTATTATTATTATTATTATTATCATTATTATTATTATTATCATTATTATTTGTAATTGGCGTGCTATGTAGCTTTTTACTTTTTGTCTTCATGTTAAAACACAGAAGTTTGCATTTCCACCCAAAATAGAACAATGCTCGTTAGTATAATTATTTTGCTAACTTTATTTGTCAGTCATTTAATTACATCCAAAATAATTTTACCAGTGCTCTTGTGTCCGTCAGATCTCTCCTATTTCATGTAACATCTGTTTCTCTTTTCCAGTGATTTATTCTCTGCAGGACAAGTATTTACGATTTTGTTTATGAAAAATATTATAAACGACAAAAAATGCAAAAATCGACAGAGACTAAAAGTATTTCCTCTCTTTTATTGTCAAGTACCAACAGGGTAGCATTTTCAAACTTATTTACACATCGGTCCCCACAGCGTCTGTACAGAATCAATCGTGTGTATGGAGTGTATGTGCAAATTTTCATGAATCTAGTGGACCTTGTGGGGACCCGAGGCCACCTGATTTCACAGGCCTTGTGGGGACTGGTGTCCCCACAAGGATAGGAAACGTTTTTCTTGTATAATTTGCTCACAATGTAGGTTACTTTTAATTTTCGGGAGTTTATAGTTTTACTGTGTTATTTGTCACATAATTTCAACAAACACATCAGACTACGACTGTGATTTCCCCCGGTCCCCACAGTGTATGTGCACTAACAGAGTCCCCACAAGGTAGCATATGCGCGTATGTGTGTGGATGTGTGTGTGTGAGTGCGTGTGTGTCCAAAATGTAATAAAAAAACACGTTCAAATCGTGTTATTTGAGTAAAAATTAGGCTAAACTTGTGAAATAAACAAATAAAAGTTGAGAACGCACTTTGTGTGTCGAAAATATAACTAAAAATTTTTCCTGAACAGATTGAATTGTGTTATTTTGGTAATAATAAGCCTAAACGTGTGAAATAAACAGATAGAAGTTGAGAACACACACTTTGTGTGTCGAAAATGTAACTAAAAGTCTTTCCTGAACAGATTGAATTGTATTATTTTGGTAATAATAAGCCTAAACTTGTGAAATAAACAGATAGAAGTTGAGAACACACACTTTGCGAGTCCAAAATTTAATAAAAAATGTTGCCTGAATAGTATAAATAGTGTTATTTTGGTAAAAAATTAACATAAAGTTGTAAAATAATAAGTTAAAAGTTGAAAAAAATGT